>NC_060149.1:338440992-339040992 GCF_021461385.2 Schistocerca piceifrons
CTCTTTAATTAGTGTTACATTATTATCGTCATTACCAGGGTTTTTTCAATTTTTGATTTTATATGAAACTTTCTCGAGTTCCTCCATCGTTAAACTACCTACCTGTGCCGGAAATCGTTTCTTTGTGTATAAAAATATTTAACATAGTTTCGATACGTATTTTTAGTGAATTTTGCAAAGCAAAATATATTTCGTATGATTCATGTAATCTTCGTAAAGTAGATTCGTGCGCCGCGTTCGACTACATATAGAGGTTGTTAAGGGGAATATGGAACCGCGAAGCTTTCCCGACCGTACAGGCGTCGTAAAGTGCACGCAAATGTTATTCTGAGATCTCCCTGGCGCCGGATCAGAGACTGCATTAGGCCCGCCGAGACGCCGGGTATTGAATTTCATTTGCAGTGGGACCGAGGGAACTCGCGCTCCGCGTTTCCACTTATTAGGTTAGACACACGACGATCTGAAATTCACGGTCTGGGTGTGAAACACCCTCAACAGGTATTCCGCCGTCGCTCAAACGGGAGCGCTACTGCGTTGCCATCACGTTCATGATATTTGATTTGTGACTTGACTAGTTGCTACGTTCTCAGTTTTTTATTTTCTGAAAATCAGAGAGACTTTAGCAGACTGTGACACTGTGATTGCGTTTAACTCCTAGAAAAATGAAGGATGGCTACGTAAAAACTTACCAAAGTTTTTTTTCTAAGTTATAAGAGGTGTTTTTTTCGAGGTTTGCCGTTTAATGCAAAGAGATTGTCTGAGACGAAGCATTTTGTGAGACTGACAATGACTGCGTAAGGAAAAATAGGCAGGAAGAAAGTGTTTAACCTCTGCGCGCCGTGGTACTCATTAGAAGCAGTTCGACGTCAAGTATTCAAGCGTAGTCGAATACAATATTCGAGTCTGAGACAAGCAATGTGTCACAGAAAACACGTGGAGCCGGAGCACTGGCAGGCAATGTTGCCCACGTGGTACAACATTCCTCTCACAAAAGGCATGGAATGAGTCGACTCGTGCTGCAAAGTAGTGTCTTCGCGAATAATTCGCTTGGAGAGTGATTCTAGGCGGTTGTTCATCTTGGAAATATTGTTGAAACTGAGCCATATGGCGGCGTTAGTGACCTTGTCTGGGGCACTATGTTAAAGTAATTATACACTGCATGCGTTTCCTAGGGATAGTAGGATAGCTGAGGTGTTACTATCCTGCAATACTGCACGCGCCTGAACATGTTCCTCAGTTCCATCTGATGGGCTAGTGCATATTCCACGAGTACCTGTGACATGAAGACATCGCAATATTGGAGTGGCCAGCGCGGTCCTCTGAATTGGATCTGACTGAACATTGATGTGGCGCGCTAGGCCGCAAGTTTGCCACCACTGATCATTGCTGACCTCCACGAGGCTCCAGTGCACAAATGGGAGGCGTTACAGCAAGTTCTTTTATATGGTACGATACATGGTTCAGAGATTTATGCATTCTATCACAATGTTGCCGGAACATCGTTTACTACACATACACTACTGGCCATTAAAATTGCTACACCAAGAAGAAATGCAGTTGATAAACGGGTATTCATTGGACAAATATACACTCCTGGAAATGGAAAAAAGAACACATTGACACCGGTGTGTCAGACCCACCATACTTGCTCCGGACACTGCGAGAGGGCTGTACAAGCAATGATCACACGCACGGCACAGCGGACACACCAGGAACCGCGGTGTTGGCCGTCGAATGGCGCTAGCTGCGCAGCATTTGTGCACGGCCGCCGTCAGTGTCAGCCAGTTTGCCGTGGCATACGGAGCTCCATCGCAGTCTTTAACACTGGTAGCATGCCGCGACAGCGTGGACGTGAACCGTATGTGCAGTTGACGGACTTTGAGCGAGGGCGTATAGTGGGCATGCGGGAGGCCGGGTGGACGTACCGCCGAATTGCTCAACACGTGGAGCGTGAGGTCTCCACAGTACATCGATGTTGTCGCCAGTGGTCGGCGGAAGGTGCACGTGCCCGTCGACCTGGGACCGGACCGCAGCGACGCACGGATGCACGCCAAGACCGTAGGATCCTACGCAGTGCCGTAGGGGACCGCACCGCCACTTCCCAGCAAATTAGGGACACTGTTGCTCCTGGGGTATCGGCGAGGACCAGTCGCAACCGTCTCCATGAAGCTGGGCTACGGTCCCGCACACCGTTAGGCCGTCTTCCGCTCACGCCCCAACATCGTGCAGCCCGCCTCCAGTGGTGTCGCGAAAGGCGTGAATGGAGGGACGTATGGAGACGTGTCGTCTTCAGCGATGAGAGTCGCTTCTGCCTTGGTGCCAATGATGGTCGTATGCGTGTTTGGCGCCGTGCAGGTGAGCGCCACAATCAGGACTGCATACGACCGAGGCACACAGGGCCAACACCCGGCATCATGGTGTGGGGAGCGATCTCCGTACACCACTGGTGATCGTCGAGGGGACACTGAATAGTGCACGGTACATCCAAACCGTCATCGAACCCATCGTTCTACCATTCCTAGACCGGCAAGGGAATTGCTGTTCCAACAGGACAGTGCACGTCCGCATGTATCCCGTGCCACCCAACGTGCTCTAGAAGGTGTAAGTCAACTACCCTGGCCAGCAAGACCTCCGGATCTGTCCCCCATTGAGTATGTTTGGGACTGGATGAAGCGTCGTCTCACGCGGTCTGCACGTCCAGCACGAACGCTGGTCCAACTGAGGCGCCAGGTGGAAATGGCATGGCAAGCCGTTCCACAGGACTACATCCAGCATCTCTACGATCGTCTCCATGGGAGAATAGCAGCCTGCATTGCTGCGAAAGGTGGATATACACTGTACTAGTGCCGACATTGTGCATGCTCTGTTGCCTGTGTCTATGTGCCTGTGGTTCTGTCAGTGTGATCATGTGATGTATCTGACCCCAGGAATGTGTCAATAAAGTTTCCCCTTCCTGGGACAATGAATTCACGGTGTTCTTATTTCAATTTCCAGGAGTGTATTATACTAGAACTGACATGTGATTACATTTTCACGCAATTTGGGTGCATAGATCCTGAGAAATCAGTACCCACAACAACCACCTCTGACCGTAATAACGGCCTTACTACACCTGGTCATTGAGTCAAACAGAGCTTGGATGGCGTGTACAGGTACAGTTGCCCACGCAGCTTCAACACGATACCACAGTTCATCAAGAGCAGTGACTGGCGTATAGTGACGAGCCAGTTGCTCGACCACCATTCACCAGACGTCCAGTTGGTGAGAGACCTGGAGAATGTGCTGGCCAGGGCAGCAGTCGAACATTTTCTATATCCAGAAAGGCCCGTACAGGACCTGCAACATGCGCTCGTGCGTTATCCTGCTGAAATATAGGGTTTCGGAGGGATCGAATGAAGGGTACAGCCACGGGTCGTAACACTTCTGAAATGTAACGTCCACTGTTCAAACTGCCGTCAGTGCGAACAAGAGGTGACAGAGACGTGTAACCAATACCATCACGTCGGGTGATACGCCAGTATGGCGATGACGAATACACGCTTCCTATGTGCGTTCACCGCGATGTCGCCAAACACGGATGCGACCTTCATGGTGCTGTAAACAGAACCTGAATTCATCCGAAAAACTGACATTTTGCCATTCGTGTACCCAGGTTCGTCGTTGAGTACACCATCGCAGGCGCTCCTGTCTGTGATGCAGCGTCAAGAGTAACCGCAGCCATGGTCTCCGAGCTGATAGTCCATGCTGCTGCAAACGTTGAAAACTGTTTGTGCAGATGATTGTTGTCTTGCAAACGTCCCCATCTGTTGACTTAGGGATCGAGACGTGGCTGCATGATCCGTTACAGTCATGCGGATAACATGCCTGTCATCTCGACTGCTAGTGATACGAGGCCGTTGGAATCCAGCACGGCGTTCCGTATTACCCTCCTGAACCCACCGATTCCATATTCTGCTAACAGTCATTGGATCTCGAGCAACGCGAGCAGCAATGTCGCGATACGATAAACCGCAATCGCGATAGGCTACAATCCGACCTTTATCAAAGTCGGAAACGTGATGGTACGCATTTCTCCTCCTTAGACGAAGCATCACAACAACGTTTCACAGGCAACGCCGGTCAGCTGCTGTTTGTGTATGAGAAATCGGTTGGAAACTTTCCTCATGTCAGCACGTTGTAGGTGTCGCCACCGGCGCCAACCTTGTGTGAATGCTGTGAAAAGCTAATCATTTGCATATCACCGGATCTTCTTCTTGTCGGTTAAATTTCGCGGCCGGCCGCGGTGGCCGTGCGGTTCTAGGCGCTGCAGTCCGGAACCGCGGGACTGCTACGGTCGCGGGTTCGAGTCCTGCCACGGCCATGGATGTGTGGGCTGTCCTTAGGTTAGTTAAGTTTAAGTAGTTCTAAGTTCTAGGGGACTGATGACCTAAGATGTTAAGTCCCATAGTGCTCAGAGCCATTTTTTTTAAATTTCGCGTCTGTAGCCCTTCATCTTCGTGGTGTAGCAATTTTAATGGCCAGTAGTGTATTATAGCCATGGCAAAAGATGTTGCATAGAACGGTCCTCCAACATTGTATATAGCTTGAAAGAAGGAGGTAAAGTAAGAGTTTACGTCCTGCCGATAGCGGCGTCATTCTACGCCTACATCTACATACACAATGCGCAAGCTACAATAAGATGGGTGGCGGAGAGTACTCTGTACCACCACTACTCATTTCCTTCCCTCTTCCATTCGTAACTATAGCGAGTAAAAAACGACTGTCTATATACCTCTGTATGAACTATAATTTTTCTTATCTTATCTTAAGGGTCCGTATGCAGAATGCACATTGGCAGCAGTAGAATCATTCTGCAGTCAGCTTCAAACGCCGGTTCTCTAAATTCTCTTAATAGTGTTTTTCGCGTTAGATGTAGCATGGATTGTCACCTGTGGAGGGTGAAATGAGAAGACAGGACGACAGGACGACAGTGGATTTATTCAGTTAACTTCTATATTCTGGCCCTCAGCCACAGAACATCAGGAACAACTTGATGGAGGCATCCAGATGCCTCTCGTGCGAGACAACAGACGTCCGGCACTGCTGACAGCGCAGAGAGTGGGGCCGAACATGGCAACACTCGAATCGAATGATGGTGTCAGCGACGTCTGCGGCTGCAGCCGTGATGACAGCACGGCGGTGCAACTGACGGTGCCATGACCTCCCTAGAGTGGGCGGGCGGCTCCCTGCTTCAGCCGCGTCTCTCTCATGACTCTGGGCATACTGCCCTGTCTCAACGCCTAACAGCGGAGCCTGTAGTGTATTCTAAAATATTGCTCTGGATGTCACAGGCTCGTGGTGTATGCTGTAATACTGAGACCAGAATATTTTAGTACACAATTGGCTCAGTACTTATACACTCCAGACTATGTTAATACTTCCATGGTGGCAAGTGACGAAAAGGTTCCGTTCTTTCACCAAAGTATTGTGGCGTTGGCTGTTGCTGTACTGCGCCCAGCTGGCTCTGCTTCGCAACTCGTGTCATCCGTGTTTTGCTTCCCAATCATAACACTATTGCCTGCCTACTGCTCACCCTGCTGCAACTCACTTCTGCTCCGGTGTATTTTTTGGCTGAACACGGTTGATACTCTACATTCGAAAAGAATGTCGCCTTCCCTCCATGGATTCCCATTAGAGTTCCCGAAGCATCTCCATAATACTTGCATATTGTTGAAACCCACAGGTATCAAATCTAACAGCCCATCTCTGAATTTCTTTGATGTCTTCCTTCAGTCCGACCTGGTGTGGATCCAAAACACTCAAGCAGTACTCAAAAATGGATTGCACTAGTGTCCTACATCTCTTTTACAGGTGAACCACACTTTCCTAAAATTTTCCCAATAAACTGAAGTCAATAATTCGCCTTCCCCACTACATTCCTTACATGCTCGTTCCATTTCATATCGCGCTGCGACATTACACGTAGACATTTAACTGATATGACTCTCTCGAGCAGAACACTACTAATGCTGTATTCAAATATTACAATTTTGCAGGTTTGTTGTTCCTACTCATCCACATAACTTCTTTTTTTACGTTTAGAGCTAGCTACCACTCATCAAGCCAACTAGGGGCTTTGTCTAAGTCATCTTGTGTCCTCCTACAGTCACTCAACGACGACACCTTCAGTAGAAGCAAAGAAGCAAGATACAGCATAACACCCCATCGACGATGAGGTCAATAGATCTGGAGCACAAGCTGGGACAGGATTGATTTGGGGAAGGAAACCAAAGGAATCAAATCGGGATTACCCTTAGTGGTTTGGGGACATGACGGGAAATCTAAATCAAAATGGCCAGATCGGAACTCCTTCTGAATGTGAGTCCGGGACATAAGCCACTACACCTCCTTGCTCAACGAGGTCATTAGAGGTGGGGCACAAGCTTGGGTTGAATAAGGATGAGACAGAACGTTGGTCGTGGTACATATCATGTAAAGGAGACCGCTTATAAAACACTAATACGACCTATTCTTGAGTACTGCTCGAGCGTTCGGATCCCTATCAGGTCGGATTGAGGGAGGACATAGAAGCAATTCAGAGGTGAGCTGCTAGATTTGTTACTGGTAGGTTTGATCATTACGCGAGTGTTACGGAAATGCTTCAGGAACTCGGGTGGGAGTCTCTAGAGGAAAGAAGGCGTTCTTTTCGTGAATCGCTACTGAGGAAATTTGGAGAACCAGCATTTGAGGCTGACTGCAGTACAATTTTACTGCCGCCAACTTACATTTCGCGGAAAGACCATAAAAATAAGATAAGAGACATTAGAGCTCGTACAGAGGCATATAGGCAGTCATTTTTCCCTCGTTCTGTTTGGGAGTGGAACAGGAAGAGAAGATGCTAGTTGTGGTACGAGGTACCCTCCGTCACGCACCGTATGGTGGATTGCGGAGTATGTATGTAGATGTAGATGTAGAATATTCTCATTGCATGATTTAAGTAATGCACAGGAAACTTGGGTCTGATTTTTTGGATGGAGATTTAAACTCTACTCCCCATCCAGTGACTCAACCATTGCGCCACTTCATTCGTTTGGAGACCACTAGGAAATGGGAATTAGCCTAATTTGTCTTATCGTTTAAATTGTGGACCATATGGTACGATATGCTATCAACACCAATATGTGTGTGTGTGTGTGTGTGTGTGTGTGTGTGTGTGTGTGTGTGTGAGTGTGTGTGAAAGCCACGGTATGAAGAACACCGACAAATCGGAAACCAGCCAAGGAGACTGCAGTCATCATCTGCTGTGTGGACTGTTTGCACGTACTCATTTCGACATGTTGCCCTAATGCCAAAATGCTTCATGTGTGGTGGTATGTGTATCATATATAATCTGGTTGCTCGTAATTGTTGCTGTTCTCAATAATGATTACTTAATTGGGGATAAGGTATGTGCCCAAAGTGATATCGTTCTTTCACCCCTAGATTCAAACAAGACACTGTTCGTTGATACGGATGATCCAAGTCTTCTTCCCTAACCTATCCATTCATCTCACTCGTCTGTCATTAAACATGAGAGTAAATAAACGTCTGCAACTCGACTGTCGGTAGGGAATCCAACTGGGCTTTTTGACTCAGTTGGAAGCTGTTGAACGTCATCTTTCAGAGACACAGTTAAAATCTATTTAAATCGATACCACGCTGTGCGGAGCTTCTTATCATAGCATGTGATGGCTTCACATATACCAATTTTCGACAGAAAATATTATTTTATTGGTCTCTGCAATTAATCATTTCTTTGTGTTATTATTGGTCACATTCAAGTTATAATTTAATTATTGTGCTGGTTTCTTCATGCTATTGCAGTTTTAACAAGCCATAGCATATTAAATGCTATGATTGGTCAGAAGCATTTATTTGGAGAATTTTTTTTTCGGATACGGAAGGAAATGTGGTTTCTGTAGCGCTTAGATGTTAATGTTTTGTTTTTTATTAAAGAAACACTAACAAACTATTCATGAAGCCACGAAGAAAGTCAATAGAACTCACTTGGAGGAAGTGAGATTCCTGTTTTCGGTGTAGTGAACACTGGGACGATTAATAGCGACGGACATATTTGGCCGTGAGGTAAAACGGTGACTAACTTGTAGTCATACCAATGTAGCCGTATATTAAATATTGGGAATTCCTGTACGACACTTTAATTCAATAATGTGAGCGCAGTTATTCCATAAACTTAACTGCGCATCCACTATACATATCCCTGTTATTTCTTTGCCTGCTGGACAGCACTACACTTTAACTAGCTGCGTTTTATCAATAATAAGCAGTTGTGGTTTGGTGGCTCAGCGTGTTCGGTCAGCGGATTGGCCACTCTCTGTAATTAAAAAGAAGTTCTAAAGTTCTCATCGATAAAGTCTGAAAGATGTCACGCTACTTCCTAACAGATCTACTGACGAATAAGCGACGGAAGAAACAGGTCCAATGAAAATACGACAAAAGAAAAAAAGTTTTTAAGTGCCAGACTACGAGCTCAAGGACCTCAGGTTCGATCCCTGGCCAGTCTTAGGATTTTTGGCTGGCAGCTATCACTTCTTTCCCCTCTGTCGATGTTTACTGATATGAAAAATGTCGAGTTGGACCGTGGTTCTGAATCCACTTAAACTTCATGCCCTCTATAACTGGTTGGGTAAGCCAGTTCAAAGGTCAGAGAAAGGCAACGCATATCATTTCCGACAGGACCATGCCTAGTAAAGTAGTTTGGTGTTCAAAACAATCTTCCGATTGATGATTGATTTACGTAACCGTGTTTAAAAAGTTAGGAATCCCGCTGCCTCCTTCGTAGTATGCATGCCGAGTATATTAGTGAGACCGTGCGTCTTAGTGCGCACAAAACTTGTTGGGCGCTATTTGCGACGCTGCCCAGTTTAAATTATTCTGTAACAGTTCGCTCGGGTATCGATTAGCTGATTCCGCCAGTGTGCCACTCCGAAGGCGTAGGGAGTGAAGCCCTGCAGAGGTCACGAGTAGCTCCGCTCCATCTGTCTGGTGATACACCAATACGGCTGCTCGCTCCTTCTCTCTGGTATTCGGGAAACGTTGTCAAGAGACAGGCACTCATAAGAGGTTGCCAGTTTACACCATTCTCAGGAAACATATATGATTTTATGAACTGCATCAGAATGAAAACTCTGAACTTGGGTAAGTCCGACCATCCAGCGCCAGCGGTTCGTTAAAGAAATTATTTACTTGGCACATGCGTAAGTGCAAACAGAGGTGTTCAGTGTCACCTCTGGATGAGATGGGAAACCTGACTAACATGAGGAGACTGAAACATTTATCCCATGTATTTTGATCCTATCAGGCAACACTGCTGCCATCTATCGAAACATCATTTCTTTATAGCTATTGGTTTCAATTCTCCATATTTTGTCGATAAACTTAAATTTTCTGGTCGGAACGACGGACCAGTATGGAGGATAAGATGAATATTGTGAAGCAATTAACTTACACGTAATTCCCTATCTCATAGAATTCGTAAATATATCTCATTACGCATTTATCAAACACTGAGAACGCATGGGGTTCAAATGGTTCTGAGCACTATGGGACTTAACAGCTATGGTCACCAGTCCCCTAGAACTTAGAACTACTTAAACCTAACTAACCTAAGGACATCACACAACACCCAGTCATCACGAGGCAGAGAAAATCCCTGACCCCGCCGGGAATCGAACCCGGGAACCCGGGCGTGGGAAGCGAGAACGCTACCGCACGACCACGAGCTGCGGACAGAACGCATGGGGGTAATAGCGTGACTGCCCACGTATGTGTTCTAGTTGTACAGAGGCGACAGTTGGAGGTGTTTTTTGCTACTCGACCATTTATTAATATTTACTTTTCTTATTTCACTGGTTCCAGAATAAAAGTCAGGATTATCATTGAAACATTATACGAATTAAACTTATCCACTACGGATGTTTAAGAACCCGTGACTGTTTATTCGACGTTAATAAAGAAAACTGCAATCAGTCACTTTTTTGAAATAGTTATTTATTTAGTCCATTAACCGGTTTTCGACCTTTTCTGGCTCATCTTCAGATGGTCTACAGGAGGTTACATAGCTATTTCTAAGCGTAATGCTCTACGAATTTTTTCTATACTTCGATGAAATAGCGTAACTGTCGTACATTTAGTACGTGCTGCTATGAAATCTGTTAAAAACCAGAGAAGTATGTATTTCTGACCGTAAGGGTTTTCTTCTTTATGGCAACCAGAAACAGCATGTGCGATTGCGGTATGTCTACAGAATCCATTCAGCCTGTGCGTTTTCAGGAACTTTTATGCTTTTATAACGATCACCTCCTAACTGCTCGTATAGCGTATCGCGCAGTGCACTAGCCTACCAAATAAGAAAATAAACTGGATCCGTATCGAATCCTCGCGGCGCATTAACAACCGTGGCTGATGCAACGACCCGTTTCAGTGTTGTTTTCACGCTGTTTCTCACGCTCGTTTCGTCAAATGTTAGGCTGGTGCTCAATTTCCGACTCATAAAGTGCGAACGCTAAAATTTAAAATAGGATTACACACTAAACAAAGTTTACACGATTCACAGACAGGTGGCGCAGCGACTGGATGCGTGAAAACTGCACCCAGTAAAATGTGCACCCAGACAGAAAATCTGTGAAATTTGCACCCAGTTTTCGTGGAAGCTACTTGATCAAGGGCACGCCCCATCTGCACCCTGGGAGTCCTCGTCCACTGGAAACGATCTCTGTAACACACGGTCCACCTGCACTCCAAAACTCCTCGTCCATTGCAGTAGCTGACCGCTTGGTCAGTCATTGTCAGTACGAGTCTAGAAGTGTTCTGCTCGTGCAGCTTGTCTGTTTGTGTGTCTATAGGTTCGATATGGAAGAGTCAAAAACCATCCACAGTAAGCCATGTGGCCAATATGAATATTACTCGTACATCATAAAGAGAATCAACGCAGAGGGCACTCTGATTTGGCTCTGTTCAAAACATAGAAAAAAACATATTGCCGATGAATTCTTCAGACCAAAGACTGTAAGGTGCTAAGTTCAAAGGTGCATCAATGTGGAGCACCGTATGACGCGCGCTTAGAAGAGAACACTGGGGGAAGAGACTTAGATTTCTAAAATATGTGCTGACTTGCTCAAGCGAGGATATGTTACTGTTACTGATATGCGAGAGCAGCAAGCGACAAACAGTACATTATACGAGCACCGGGCCAAATTACGCGGAAATCAGAAAGAAACAGAAACACAGCAAGAAGTCGATCTTCGGACAGGGGTGACGGTAGCAGCTTTCTTTTAGGTGACGACATCTTTCGAGGTAGGATCACAGTTTTAGTGGAAAAACAGGACGAGAAGCTCTAAAGAGTAAACGCGTCTTTTTAATGGATGTTTCCCCTCAAATATTGTAGCCAGTAATTTTCTCAAATATTCATTATTCATGCAAACTTTGAAAGTTCAAAGTACAAAACAAACATCTATCCGGTGGACTTTGCGTTCTTAGAAGACAAAACAAAGAAGATATGTATCCGACTTTTCCCCAGTGTTATTGATAATGTACCAGAATGGAATTCTAAAAACGTCACCGTTGATTTCGAACCGGGTGTGAATTCTGCGCTAAAAGTTGTGCTCCCATCGGACGAAGTGCATGGCTGCCATTTCCACAAGAAGAAATCTCTGGAGTAAAGTGCGAGGTATTCGACTTACTTGTGAATGCAGAATATGAAGAAGTAAGGCTGGAAATTCGCATATGTGATCCTCTGGCGTTCCTTCGATGTCTGCGATGGCTGGTTCGAGATACATTCTCAAGCACCGAATGTCGCCAAGTTCTTTCATATTTCCGACTATTTTGTAGATGGATGGCTGGAAAATGACGAAGTCCCGATTAGTCTTTGGAGCTGCCGCAGACGGCGTCGTCGTACCCTCAATGCTGTAGAAGCCTGGAAAAACAAAATTAATAATTTGCTTGGAAAATCGAGTCATAAAATTAAAGACGTGATCGAGTGTATAAAAATAGAAGCACAGAACTCGGCGTATACATTAATGAAAAAAAAAATGGCTCAAATGGCTCTGAGCACTATGCGACTTAACTTCTGAGGTCATCAGTCGCCTAGAACTTAGAACTAATTAAACGTAACTAACCTAAGGACATCACACACATTCATGCCCGGGGCAGGATTCGAAGCTGCGACCGAAGCGGTCGCTCGGCTCCAGACTGTAGCGCCTAGAACCGCACGGCCACTCCGGCCGGCCATGCATTAATGAGATCTGTGGTGTCACCGCCAGACACCACACTTGCTAGGTGGTAGCTTTAAATCGGCCGCGGTCCATTAGTACATGTCGGACCCGCATGTCGCCACTGTCAGTGATCGCAGACCGAGCGCCACCACACGGCAGGTCTCGAGAGACTTACTAGCACTCGCCCCAGTTGTACGGACGACGTAGCTAGCGATGCACACTGACGAAGCCTCGCTCATTTGCAGAGCAGATAGTTAGAATAGCCTTCAGCTAAGTCAATGGCAACGACCTAGCAAGGCGCCATTAGTAACATTGCATGTATCTACAGAGTCTCACTTGTATCGTCAAGAGCGATGTACAACAATGATGGATTAAAGTTAAGTATTCCAGCACCTACGTGCTTTTCTTTATAGCATTCATTACGTATCCTGTTTCAGATCTATCTCTAGCCTGCGTGAGTTTAACGCGTGCCTTTCGGCTACTTCCGAGTGGCGTGGCTCTCTTGTTACGCCACAACAAGATCAGAGTTAAGTATATAAGGCAAACGAAAGAAAAGAAGGCTAGAAAAAAAATAATAAAAAAGTACGAAGAGGTTTGTGACGTTAGGGCTTGTATGAAAGCAACTTTTCACCTCCAAAAAAATTTCAATAAACTCATCGGCCTAGTGTTAGGCAATGTATATAAAAAATGTACAAAATATAAGTAGTAAGTTATAAATTTAAAAAATAAAATACTGATATACTTATAAGATGATTTTAAAAACGCTTAAATGAAAATTTACTTTCGACACTTAGCCAGTTCAATGCCTAGATAAAGTTTGACGGGAGTTGGCTACTTACGAAAAATCTGTAGACAGAACATGATCACTTCATGGAAAGAGAAAAATGATATTTCAGGTACGGAGTACAGTGATTCACTGATATTTAATTTTAATTTCTCTCTGAGGCAGTCTCAAAATTTTTACATATGAATGGTATCGGCCAACGTCTGCCATCTCCAGAAAGGATGGAAAAGATAAAAATCAAATTACAAACTTAAGATTTAAAAATCTTATCTCTTCTATTCGACAAAAGCGTACTTTAAAACAAACATAAAATAAAATATGGCTCACACCTGTGGATGGTACATATAATGTAAAGTAATAAGTAAAGATAATGGCAAGCTGTTAGAAAAACTAGGACATTTATTTTGGAAGAACTGAGTTAAAACTGCGTTTAGAACAGCACTTAATCTTAAAGTGCGAATGCGTCATAATCTATCACAAGAGATAGAGAAATTGCAAACCCTGAGTTTATAACACCTCCTATCGTGATTGCGACAGGCCAGAAAAGAAGGTCCTTCAACATACTGTTGAAAGAAAATACTTTGAGTAGCAACAAAACTGCATTAGGTTTGCATTTTGACAAGAAGAAATTTAGCATAGATAACACAGAAGAGCAAATGGAAACGATACGCGAAACAGAAAAGGCAAGCGACCCCACGTTGAAAGTTTATGTTGCAAAAAGAAAAACGTAAATTTAATTTACCACTAATGCCTACTTTTACATTTGTGATGATCGGCTCAGCTGAGCCAGGGGCTGAGGTTTATGCCTGCTGGAGTTTGCTGGTGCCCGCTTTGAGGTGGCGGTTGTCCTGCCCTAGCCTCCGTGCAAATTACCAGCAACGTAACCATCGCGCTGCGGGAAGAAGAGCGCTTCCGCTGGTTTACGGTATGCCCTGTTTCAGACGGGTATTGCATTGGTCCTATCAGCATTTACGTTTAAATCCTGAGTTTCCTTCTTCTATGATGCATACGATGCATACTCGCCCCTAATATGGAAATCGTGTCATGCATTGCCATCTTGAAAAATTTTTTTTGGCATTCCGTCAGTTATTTTCTGATGCATACTCTGTCCTTTTAATATATATCTTACTTGATACCCAGTTTTGTAATACTCGTATATCTTTCATTTAGAAATACTGGCAATGATTCCAGAATCATAACTACAAAGAAAATTGTTTTCCTGTTTTTATGTGTAGAGGACGCACGTATATAGCGACAGGAGTGAGTGGAGAAGAAATATGCAGATTATTTCTCCTACATACATGCATACTCATGGACTTTTAATTAGTATGACAAAGGGTATTATGTACATTACATGCAACACACGCTGATCCACAGAGCAAGATGAGCGAATCTTTCCTCCACCTTTTCAGGGTGCAGATTTCACTGGATTCAAATTTCACTGGCTGCAGTTTACGGAACACGCGATGACTTCCCACCCTTAGGTAACTGATGACTGCGGCGCCAGCTAAGGACTCCTGTCGAAATGTTAAATAAACATAAATTTTCCATATCCTCAGTACAGAGCAGCTCGTATTAGAAGGGCTTAATGCTGACGAAAAGAAAATAATTACCATATTTCATGAATGGAAAACTTATTAACAAAATGCATCTATTGTCTTTTTTATACCTTCTTTACTTCGATAATGTACATTTCGACATTTACACTAACGGAGTAAAAACGGTATTTGAAATGACAGTAGACGCATTGTGTTATAATGTTTACCATTCATTCTACTGCCTCGGTTTTGCCAACAAAAGTCACTACCGCTACCACGATATTTCATGAATTTGCTAAAAACTGCTCTCTGAAGATTAATGGTCTTTCAGTTGAACACTTGGCAAGCCTTGTGATATCCCGTTTCGTGATTATAACCTGGGTGTCACGTGGTTAGTCTAGCAAGCAAAGGCTACGGTAATGATCTTGCCGATCAGACGGTGATCAGTGCAGATCGAAACTAACCGTCATCAAGGATAAGATTACTTGCGATACTCTCTGCATGGCGTTCTTTAGATTGAGCTGTAGAGCACTCCAGAACGAATTCTTCACTCGGCAGAGAATTGTGTGATGTTGTCAAACTTCTCGGTAAATAAAAATTGTGTGTCCGACCGAGAGTAGTTCAAAAAAATGGCTCTGAGCACTATGGGACTTAACATCTGTGGTCATCAGTCCCCTAGAACTTAGAACTACTTAAACTTAACTAACCTAAGGACATCACACACATCCATACCCGAGGCAGGATTCGAACCTGCGACCGTAGCGGTCACGCGGTTCCAGACTGAAGCGCCTAGAACCGCACGACCACACCGGCCGGCGGAGAGTAGTTCCCGGGATCTTACCGACGGCAGGCAACGCTGTTATAATCTGAGTTACGCTAAATGATCAGAAGTATCTGGACACCTATTAGTGGATATTACACTGAAGCGAAAAAGAAATTGGTATAGGCATGCATATTCAAATACAATCAGAGATATGTAAACAGGCAGAAGATGGCGCTGCGGTCGGCAACGCCTACATAAGACAAGTGTCTGGCGCAGTTGTTACATCGGTTACTGCTGCTACAATGGCACGTTATCAAGATTTAACTGAGTTTGAACGTGTTGTTGTAGTCGGAACACGAGCGTTTGGACACAGCATCTCCGAGGTAGCGATGAAGTGGGGATTATCCCGTACGAACATTTCACGAGTGTACCGTCAATATCAGAAATCCAATAAAACATCAAATCTCCGACATCGCTGAGGCCGGAAAAAGATCCTGACCAACGATGACTGAAGAGAATCGTTCAACGTGACAGAAGTCCAACCGTTCCGCAAATTGTTGGAGATTTCAATGCTGGGCCATCAACTAGTGTCATTGTGCGAACCATTCAACGAAACATCATCAATATGGGCTTTCGGAGCCGAGGGCCCACTCGTGCACCCTTGATGACTGCACGACACAAAGCTTTACACCTCACCTGGCCCGGGCGCGGTGGTCTCGCGGTTCTAGGCGCTCAGTCCGGAACCGCGCGATTGCTACGGTCGCAGGTTCGAATCCTGCCTCGGGCATGGATGTGTGTGATGTCCTTAGGTTAGTTAGGTTTAAGTAGTTCTAAGTTCTAGGGGACTGATGACCACAGATGTTAAGTCCCATAGTGCTCAGAGCCACCTCACCTGGGCCCGTCAACACCGACATTGGACTGTTGATGACTGGAAACACGTTGCCTGGTCGGACGAATCTCGTTTCAAATTGTATCGAGCGAGTGGACGTTTGCAGGTATGGAAACAACGGCACGAATCCACGAACCCTGCATGTCAGCAGGGGACTGTTCCAGTGATGGAGGCTCTGTAATGGTGTGGGCGTGTACAGTGGAGTGATATGGGATCTCTGCTACGACTTTGTCAGGTGACACGTACGTCAGAATCCTGTCCGATCACCTGCATCCATTCATGCCCATTGTGCATTCCGATGGAATTGGGCAATTCCAGCAGGACAATACGACACCCCACACTTCCAGAATTGCTACAGAGTGGCTCCAGGAACACTCTTCTGAGTTTAAACACTTCTTCTGGCCTCCAAATTGCCCAGACATGAACATTATTAAGCATATCTGGGATGCCTTGCAACGTGCTGTTCAAAAGAGATCTCCATTCCCTCGTACCCTTACGGATTTATGGATATCCCTGAAGGATTCACTGTGTCAGTTCCCTTCAACACTACTTCAGACATTAGTCGAGCCCATGCCACGTCGTGTCGCGGCACTTCTGCGTGCTCGCGGGGACCTTACACGATATTAGACACATGTAGCAGTTTCTTTGGCTCTTCAGTGTAATATGAAGTCTGTCCACCCTTCGCCTTTATAACGACTTGAACTCTGCTGAGGACACTTTCAATGAGGCGCCTGAATGTCCATAGAGGAATGGCAGCCATTCTTACTTAAAAACCGGAACCACAAAAGGTAGTGATATCGGACGCTGCGGCCTGGAGCGAAGTCAACGTTCTAATTCATGTCAAAGCGCTCCGTTGGGTTCAGGTCGGAACTCTAGGTAAGCCAGCCCATTTCAGGGATGTTTTTTCCCACAAACAATTGCCTCACAGATGCTGCTGTATGACAGGGTGCATTGATATGCTGATACAAACAGCCATTGTTCTAACTGATCCACTACTGTACGCAGTACACAACGCTGTAAAACGTATTCGTATCCTTCCGAATTTAATGTTTTTCTTTAATTCAATAAGGAGAGCAGAAAAACAACAAAAAACACTCCCACGCCGTAACACCACCTCTTCCACACTTCAGTGTTGGCACTACACGTGGTGGGAAGTAATGTTCCCCAGATAATTGCCAAATCCAACCCCTTCTATCGCATTGCCACAGGGTACAGAGTAATTCATCACACCATATCACACATAGATAACCTAAACTGGAGCAGTATATTTTGAAACTGTTTACGGAAGCTGTGCTCCTCACCTATGCAACACACTGGCAGAGTAAATCTGTGTGCCACGCCGAGAATCGAACCCGGAACTTCGCCTATCGAGGACAATGCTCTTACCGACTAAATTGTGTAATCAAGACTCACCACAAACCCTGACAGTTTCACTTTTACCAGTACCTCTCTCCTACTTTACAAACTGCACAGAATCTCTCCTTCATACCTTGCTGAACTAGACTTCTTGGAAGAAAGGATGTAGCGGAGAAATAACCTAGTCATAGCCTAAACACTAAGGGATTGTTTCCAGGATTAATCTGTCACTCTGTTATAAAATATATCCGGACACCATTGTTAATGCGTAAATGACCACAAGACGCCACGAAAGGCGGACACGCAGTACAGAAGGAGGCCTGGAGCACTGTGTTGTCAGTAGAGATCCATTAACAGCAGAATGGAGTCGTGAGGAGACCTCAGTGACTTCGAACGTGGATTAGTCATATGTCCCTTGAGAGACAAGTCGGCTGATCGTGATGCCATTGTGAAGTGCAAACGCGAAGGAACAGCCCACAGCTAAATCAAGACAGGCAGACCACGCCTACTGACGGACAGGGACCGTCGAGCATTTCGGAGAGTTGTTGATAAAAATGGCATGAAATCAACGGAGTTCAAAAGTGCTACTAGGAGTCCAGCTAGCACAATGATTGGAGTTAAAATGAATGGGGTACAATGGTCGATCAGCTCGTCATAAGCCACAGACTCTGTAGTCTGAACGACACTTGAGGTGACATAAGGAGTGACATCAGCGGACAGTGGATGACTGGAAACGACTGATTCGGAGTGATGAATCGCGCTACACCCTGTGGCAGTCTGAAGGGACGGTTTGGGTTTGATGCCTGGAGAACGTTGATTGCCATCGCGTGTAGTGGCAACAGTGAAGTGGGGATCAGGTGGTGTTACGGTGTGGTGATGGTTTTTGTTGTTTTTATGTAGTCTGCTTATTGCTTAAGAAAACGCTAAATGAGGAAGAATATGAATACATTATACAGGGTGGTCCATTGGTAGTGACCGGGCCAAATATCTCAACCGAAAACACTACAAAGATCGAAACTCGTCTAGCTTGAAGGGGGAAACCAGATGGCGCTATGGTTGGCCCGCTAGATGGCGCTGCCATAGGTCAAACGGATATCAACAATGGTTTTTTAAATAGGAACCCCCTTTTTTGTTACATATTCGTGTAGTACGTAAAGAAATATGAATGTTTTAGTTGGAACACGTTTTTCGCTTTGTGATAGATGGCGCTGTAATAGTAACAAACGTATAAGTGCGTGATATCACGTAACATTCCGCCAGTGCGGACGGTATTTGCTTCGTGATACATTACCCGTGTTAAAATGGACCGTTTACCAATTGCGGAAAAGGCCGATATCGTGTTGATGTATGGCTATTGTGATCAAAATGCCCAACGGATGTGTGCTATGTATGCTGCTCGGTATCCTCGACGACATCATCAAAGTGTCCGGACCGTTTTCCGGATAGTTACGTTATTTAAGGAAACAGGAAGTGTTCAGCCACATGTGAAACGTCAACCACAACCTACAACAAACTATGATGCCCAAGTAGGTGTTTTAACTGATTTCATGGATAATCCGCACATCAGTAGCAGACAAATTGCGCGAGAATCGGGAATCTCAAAAACGTCGGTGTTGAGAATGCTACATCAACATCGATTGCACCCGTGCCATATTTCTGTGCACCAGGAATTGCATGGCGACGACTTTGAACGTCGTCTACAGTTCTGCTACTGGGCACAAGAGAAATTACGGAACGAGGACAGATTTCTTGCACTCGTTCTATTGAGCGACGAAGCGTCATTCACCAACAGCGGTAACGTAAACCGGCATAATATGCACTATTGGGCAACGGAAAATTCACGATGGCTGCGACAAGTGGAACATCAGTGACCTTGGAGGGTTAATGTATGGTGCGGCATTATGGGAGGGAGGATAATTGGCCCCTATTTTATCGATGGCAATGTAAATGGTGCAATGTATGCTGGTTCCTACGTAATGTTCTACCGATGTTACTACAAGATGTTTCACTGAATGACAGAATGGCGATGTACTTCCAACATGATGGATGTCTGGCACATAGCTCCCGTGCGGTTGAAACGGTATTGAATAGCATATTTCATGACAGGTGGATTGGTCGTCGAAGCACCATAGCATGGCCCGCACGTTCACCGGATCTGACGTCCCCGGATTTCTTTCTGCGGGGAAAGTTGAAGGATATTTGCCATCGTGATCCACCGACAACGCCTGACAACATGCGTCAGCACATTGTCAACGCACGTGCGAACATTACGGAAGGCGAACAACTCGCTGTTGAGAGGAATGTCGTTACATTACACGCATTGCCAAATGCATTGAGGTTTACGGACATCATTTTAAGCATTTATTGCATTAATGTGGTATTTACAGGAAATCACGCTGTAACAGCATGCGTTCTCAGAAATGATAAGTTCACAAAGGTACGTGTATCACATTGGAACAACCGAAATAAAACGTTCATACGTACCTACGTTCTGTATTTTAATTTAAAATACCTACCTGTTACCAACTGTTCGTCAAAAATTGTGAGCCATATGTTTGTGACTATTACAGCACCATCTATCACAAAGCGAAAAAAGTGGTCCAACTAAAACATTCATATTTCTTTACGTACTACACGAATATGTAACAAAAATGGGGGTTCCTATTTAAAAATGCGCAGCTGATATCCGTTTGACCTATGGCAGCGCCATCTAGCGGGTCAAACATAGCGCCATCTGGTTTCCCCCTTCAAGCTAGACAAGTTTCGTACTTTGTAGTTTTTATCGTTCGACGCTTTTTTCGTGAGATATTTGGCCCGATCACGATCAATGGACCACCCTGTATAGCATTGTGTTCTGCCACTGTATAAGAATATTTCAGGGACGATGATTACATGTATCTGCGTGACAGTGCAACATCTCGTAAGGCAGCATCTGTGAGGCAGTGGTTTGTGGAAAATAACATTCCTGAAATGGACTGACCTATCCAGAACCCCGACCTGAACCCAACAGAATCCCCTTGGCATGAGTTAGAACGTCGACTTCGCTCCAGACCCAAGATTACTACTTTCTGTGGTTTCGGCTCATGAAGAAGAATAGGCTGCCATTCCTCCACAGACATTCGGAAACATCACTGGAAGTATCTTCAGCATAAAACAAGCCGCCATAAAGGCGAAGTGTGGACACATCCTTTATTAATACTTACTAACAGTTGTCCAAATATTTTTAATCGGATAGTGTATCTACATCTACATCATACTCCGCAAGCCACCTAATGGTGTGTGGTGGAGGGCACTTTTGTACCATTAACTGAACCCCCAAACCTGTTCCACTAGCGAATAACGAGTGAGAAGAATGATTGTTGGTAAGCCTCTGTGTTGGCTCTAATTTCTCGAATTTTCTCCTCGTGGTCATTATGCGAGACGTATGTGGGAGGAAGTAATATGTCGTCCGACTCTTCCCGGAAAGTGCTCTCTCGACATTTCAGTAGCAAATTTCTTCGTGATGCACAACACATCTCGTGTAACGTCTGCCAGTGGAGTTTGTTAAGCATCTCTGTAACGCTCTCGCGCCAACTAAACGATTCCGAAACGAAACGCACCACTCTTCGTTGGATCTTCTATATGTCTTCTATCAGTCAAACCTGGAAGGATCCTAGATAGACGCCTTATAAACCACTTCCTTCGTGGATGATTTCCATTTCCTTAGGATTCTTCTTATGAATCTGAGTCTTGCATCTGCTTTTCCCTTACTTGTTTCATGTGGTCATTCCACTTTAGGTAGTTCTGGATAATTACTCCGAGATATTTTACGGTAGACACTGTTTCCAACGGTTTATCATCAATAGTGTAGCTGTACAGCAATAGATTTCTTTTCCTATGTATGTGCAATATGTTACATTTATTTATGTTCAGGGTCAACTGCCAAAGCCTGCAACATTCATCAATTCTCTGGAGGTCATCCGGCAAATCATTACGCAACGTTCCTATCACTTGCCTGGGTTACTCCGGAAATTACATTCACATCTGTCGATTTTGTTCCCTTAAGAGCGACGTGTTGAGTTCTGTCTGCAAGGAAGTCTTGAATACAGTAGCAAAGCTGCTCTGTTACTCGACAAGCTCATATTTTTTCACTAAACGGCAGTGCGGGACGGTGCCTTCCTGAAGTCAAGGAACACGCTATCAACCTGAGCGTCGTTGTCTACAGCGCTGTGGATGTCATGGAGGAACAGAGCGAGCTGAATTTCGTAGGATCTCTGTTTGCGGGATCCAAGTTGATTTTTATTGAGAAGATTTTCATTCTCCAAAACCGCCATAATTACTGAGCACAGAACATGTTCCATAATTCTACAACAGAATGACCTGCGCTTTGTTCCAGTCTGTAGATAGCCTTCGTTAGTCAAGCGATCTATGATAAACTGCTGCTAGAAGGTGTGCAAGTTCTTTCGCATAATCTTTGTAGAATCTTGCAGGTATTTCATCTGGTCCTGATGCCTTTCCACTACTAAGCAATTCCAGTTGTTTTCCTATTCCGCGATCGCTTATCTCACTATCTGCCATTTCGACGTTCTTACGACGATTGAAAGGAGAGACCGTGTTACTATCTTCCTCTGTGAAACAATTTCGGAAGACCGAATTCAGTATTTCCGCCTTCTCTCTATCATCTTGAAGGAACACATATAAAATGTTATGGGGAAAGCTAAAACAAAGACTACGTTTTATTGGCAGGACACTTAGAAAATGTAACAGACCTACTAAGGAGACTGCCTACACTACGCTTGTCCGTCCTCTTTTAGAATACTGCTGCGCGGTATGGGATCCTTACCAGATAGGACTGACTGAGTACATCGAAAAAGTTCAAAGAAAGGCAGTACGTTTTGTATTATAGCGAAATATGGGAGAGAGTGTACAGAAATGATACAGGATTTGGGCTGGATATCATTAAAAGAAAGGCGTTTTTCGTTGCGGCGGAATCTTCTCACGAAATTCCAATCACCAACTTTCTCCTCCGAATGCGAAAATATTTTGTTGACACCGATGTACATAGGGAGGGACGATCACCACGATGAAATAAGGGAAATCAGAGCTCGAACGGAAAGATATAGGTGTTCATACTTTCCGGGCGCTATACGAGATTGGAATAATAGAGAATTATGATGGTGGTTCGATGAACCCCCTGCCTGGCGCTGGAATGTGGTTTGCACAGTATCCATGTAGATATAGATGTAGATCTTCCATTTCGGTGCCAGTATGGTCACTGAGTCGATGAACAGATGATTTTGACCCACTTACTGATTTTACGTACGACCAAAACCTCCTAGGGGCTTTACTCAGGGCGGTGATCAAAGTTCTACTTTCAAAGTCATTGAACGCTCACTGCTCTCCTTACGCTCATTTTTTCTTCGTACAGCCTTTATCGGTTAATTAGTTTTTTACTTCTCCTGAATCTGAGATGAAATTCTCTTTTTTACGTAGTAGTTTTCTCATACGGCTATTAAACCACGGTGGGTCTTTCCCATCCCTTAAGGACTTACTCGGAACATACTTGTCTAGGGCATATTTCACGACACCTTTCAATCTTTTCCATTTGTTCTCCACATCTTCGTCCTCATCACCGAATATTTGATTCTGACTCCTCAGATACTCTGAAATTTTTATCCTGCCACTCTTGCTAAGCAAACATATCTTCTTACCTTTCTTAACAATCTTTGTAAGAAGTGTTGTCATAGATGCCATGATCACTCATACCTTGCTCTACGTTAACTGATTCGATAAGTTCAGGTCTGTTTGTTGCCAGGAGGTCGAAGACGCTACCATTACGAGTTGGTTCTCTATCTGCTCAAACTAATTTTCGGACAAGACATCCAGAACAATGTCACACGAATCCCTGTCTCTGGCTCCAGTTTTGATACCATGACATTCCCAAACTATACCTGACAAGTTGAAGTCACTTCCTATTACAACGGCATGATGAGGAAAATTATTAACGATATTCTGCAAGTTCTGTCTGAAGCGCTCTACCGCTAGAGATCCTGACCCAGGCGGTCTATAAAAGTATACGATTATCATTTTTGACCGTTCCTTGATACTTTACTTCACCCAGATTAATTCACAATAGAAGTCCGTCATAACTTCGATAGTTTTTATCGAATCCTTTACTGCAATAGACACGCCACCACAAATGGGACTAACCTATCCTCACGATACATATTCCAATCTGAGCTAAAGATTTTTTTGTCATCAACGTCCGGTTTCAACCAACTTTCTGCCCTAATACTACCAGAGCATTGAAATCTTCAGTAAGACACTAATTCTGGGACCTTTACTTGTACGCTCATGCAGTTTACTAAAATCATATTAAGTCAGCTCCCTTCAACACTACCTCAGACTTTAGTCGAGCCCATGCCACGTCGTGTTGCGTTACTTCTGCGTGCTCGCGGGGGCCCTACACGATGTTAGGCGGGTGTACCAGTTTCTTTGGCTCTGCAGTGCATAACCCAAATACTGCTCTCCCGTTCATATTCCTGTTTGTGGAAAATTGAACACTAAGGACGAATTAAGAAAAGTACTTGAAACACACAGGACATTCAAAGCACAGTATCACCCATAAATGGTTATAATTACAGCGGTACAGCTCGTGCTTTGCCTGAGCATCCGGACTTACACAGAAGTCTACATCTACATCTACATGTACATCTACAAGGGTACTCTGCAAATCACATTTAAGTGCCAGGCAGAGGGTTCATCGAACCACCTTCACAATTCTCTATTATTCCAATCTCGTATAGCGTGCAGAAAGAACGAACACCTATATCTTTCCCTACGAGCTCTGATTTCTCTTATTTTATCCTGGTGATCGTTCCCTCCTATGTAGGTCGGTGTTAACAAAATATTTTCGGGTTCGGAGGAGAAAGTTGGTGATTGGAATTTCGTGAGAAGATTCCGTCGCAACGAAAAACGCCTTTCTTTTAATGATATCCAGCCCAAATCCTGTATCATTTCTGTGACACTCTCTCCCATTTTCCGCTATAATACAAAACGTGCTGCCTTTCTTTGAACTTTTTCGATGTACTCAGTCAGTCCTATCTGGTAAGGATCCCATACCGCGCAGCAGTATTCTAAAAGAGGACGTACAAGGATAGTGTAGGCAGTCTCCTAAATAGGTCTGTTACATTTTCTAACTGTCCTGCCAATAAAACGCAGTCTTTGGTTAGCCTTCACCACAACAATTTCTATATGTTCCTTCCAATTTAAGTTGTTTGTAATTGTAATACCTAGGTATTTAGTTGAATTTACGGCTTTTAGATTAGACTGATTTATCGTGTAACCGAAGCTTAACGAGTTCCTTTTAGCACTCATGTGTATGACCTCAGACTTTTCGTTATTTAGGGTCAACTGCCACTTTTCGTACCATTCAGATATATTTTCTAAATCGTTTTGCAGTTTGTTTTGATCTTCTGATGGCGTTATTAGTCGATAAACGACAGCGTCATCTGCAAACAACCGAAGACGGCTGCTCAGATTGTCTCCCAAATCGCGTCTCAAAATCAAAATAACTTAAATATAATTCTTGAAGAAAAAAGTGAAGTACCCAGATGATGAGGTCAGATGTCATTTTAACTTCTTTAACGCACACACCATCGACGCGTATGTAAAAGACTGAGTTGCAATTCTCTGTAATGGGTAGAAAGACCATCATAGTGCATTAGTGTTTTCGTGTTTAGTGTTACTACCAGGCCTGGATAGGATACTTAAAGGACGTGAACAGCGTCAGATGTTGAGTAGTCACTGTGAAGGACACGAAGATCCCGCAGATGACGCAGCGTTATCAGCACCTCGTAGTGTGTGAAGCGGGCTTCTTTGGGATCTTCAGTTGGCCAGCTGGTCGAATCGTGCAGTATTCAGATTTGTGGAGCATTCGGATGTGACAGTGGCCCAATGTTGGACTACATGGGGACGTGAGGGCAGGCATTTCGTCGTCAAGGATTCGGCCGACCACGTTTGACCACCACCAGAATGGACCGTCGTTGTGTGCACCAAGCACGTTGGAGCCCCTTCAGATCTGCGCCTGCCGCCCGAGAGCGAGTAACTGACTACGTGCAAAATTCTGTGACATCCTGCACCACTAGTCGGAGACCAGCAATAGCCGGACTAGGGCATTACCGTCCCATGCGTTAATACCACGAAACGGCTCCGTTTGGAGTGGTGCCGTTACCGGAAGCGTGCACTGCCGATGTATGGCGTCACGCTGTGTTTAGCGATGAATCGCAGTGAGGGTGACCATCGTCGACGAGTGTGGTGAAGACCTGGGGAGAGGTCCACTGTTTTGGAGATGCACAGCTGTTTTACTCCTGGTATCATGGTGTCAACGGGAATGACCTCGGCTCACTCCTGGTAGTGACTGAGGGAACTCTGTGAAGCTCTTCATAACATCCTTCGCAACCGAATGAGTGCATGTAGGCAGACCAGAAGGGGGTGCAACGTCATTCTAATAACTGTGCTCTTACTGTCAAGTTCTTTGTAAATTTGACTCGATTTTGCAATCACTGAATTTACACTACAAACCCTTTCATCCCGTGAAGTTTCATTCCTGTCCTCCTTCCCCTCTCGGTGCTTGACTCTTTTGATAGGCAGTATAATCAGCTATATGGCTAATACAAGCCTTAACAGACGCAGTCCGTTTTGACTCTCGGGTCCTCAAGCTTTACGCTCACCATATTTGTGTAACACTTTATGTACACTTATTTCAAACATATTACAGAATTGTCTGTTGCAACGCGCTCCAAGGCGGAAATATATATATATATATATATATATATATATATATATATATATATATATATATTCAATGAGAATAATCTGTCGCACTGGCTGTCGTAACTTGGATTCGAATATAATTTTATTTTGTGGTTGTGGTGGTAAGTTTCTGTGGAACCAAACTGCTGAGATCATCGGTCCCAAGGCTTACATACTACTCAATCTAACTTAAACGGACTTACGCGAAGGACAACACACACACACACGCATCCATGCCCGAGGGAGGACTCGAACCTCCGACGGGAGGAGCCGTGCGAACCGTGGCAAGGCGCCTGATACCGCGCAGCTACCCCGGGCGGCTTTTATTTTGTCTTTCCACTACAATACAGTTCCAGCTTTGTAGCCATTCTGTAGTTTATGGTGAAACACTGTAATGCGTTAAATGGACGGATTCGGGTTACAGTCAACATTTATGTTGGTCATGTTCTTTAGTTTAAAGTTCGGCTACATAAATGCATTTTAACAAAATATGACCAACTAAGGCTTTACCCATAACCCATATATGGCCGGTTGACGGGTTGCAACATATATTTGAAAATGGCTCAATAGCCGAAATTGTGCATTAGTGAAAAAGACAAAATAAATGATAGTGTAGTTCAAGTTACACCAATTAATGCGATAGATTATTGTTATTAAAAAAAAACGTTACAGGAAGTTGCTACGAAAGCATAAGCTTCATTGTAGATTTAAGTGAAACCATAGACTTGTTGACAAACAAAAGCTGAAAGAATCCAAAATTAGCGTAAGGAGAGCAATGCGAGTAGCGTTCAACGAGTCCGAAATCAAATTTTGTCTGTAGATATGACGAAAGGTATAAAGATTTTTTGGTGTTACATTAAGTTAGCAAACGGATCAAAATAATTAATTCAGTCACTCGGTGGTCGCACTGGTACCGAAATGGACGATGACAGAACAGAAGATCAAAGTACTGAATTTGATCTTCCGAAACTGCTTCGCTGCGGAAAATCGTAATGTAGTTGATGCTTTAAATCATCACACGAAAGCAGAAATGTCAGATGTTGAGGTAAATGATCATGGTATACAAAATCACCTTAAATTTCTCATCAGAGAAAAATCGTCTGAAACTGGTAAATAATTTGTACGATTCTATATGAGTCAGATAACGCCGAAGAAGTTGTATCACGTCTAGCCGCAGTTGTAGGTCAATTGAGCAATATTATAGTACCAAGCTGTAATCTTTCTGGCTTTGCAGCCATCGTATTCGGCTACAACAGACTCTTTTTGTTGAGAAGGCAGCTGTGGCAAGGTGACGTAATGTGGTGTGAGATACCGATGACATATGGTTTGTGCGGTATGGGTATCGTGAGAAAGATGCCTAAATTGTGGTCCATCTCAGCGATTGCTGCTGCATTTGGAAGTTGTGCGCCAAAATGGTAAGCTTCACTTATTAATATCTGAAAAATTATACAACGTATATACTTGAATTTCAAATTAAAGCATCTCTCAGTAGGATGTTATCATTCCAGTATTTCATAAGTACTAATAACCAGCAGAATAATAAACAACTGCGAAACGAAAAGACAGACTAAGCACTTCGGTGATCTTCTGATCGCGCCTAACTTTATTATTTATCCAAATAAATCAACAAACGACGGAGATGATCCTCCTTGGTACACAAAACGGGCTAGAACACTGTTGCAGAATCAACGAAACAAACATGCCAAATTTAAACAGACCCAAAATCGCCAAGATTGGCGATCCTTTACAGAAGCTCGCAATTTAGTGCGGACTTCAATGCGAGATGCTTTTATCAGTTTCCACAACGAAACTTCGTCTCGAAACCTGGCAGAAAATCCAAAGAGATTCTGGTCGTATGTGAAGTATGTTAGCAGCAAGAAACAATCAATGCCTTCTCTGTGCGATAGCAATGGAGATACTATTGAAGACAGTGCTGCCAAAGCAGAGTTACTAAACACAGCCTTCTGAAATGCTTTCACAAAAGAAGACGAAGCAAATATTCCAGAATTCGAATCGAGAACAGCTGCCAACATGAGTAACCTCGGAGTAGTGAAGCAACTTAAATCACTTAATAAAAGCAAGTCTTCTGGTCCAGACTGTATACCAATTAGGTTCCTTTCGGAGTATGCTGATGCATTTGCTCCATACTTAACAATCATATACAACCGTTCGCTCGACGAAAGATACGTACCCAAAGACTGGAAAGTTGCACAGGTCACACCAATATTCAAGAAATGTACTAAGAGTAATCCACTAAATTACAGGCCCATATCGTTAACGTCGATATGCAGCAGGAGTTTGGAACATATATTGTGTTCGAACATTATGAATTACCTCGAAGAAAACGGTCTACTGACACACAGTCAACATCGGTTTAAAACACAACTAGCTCTTTATTCACAGAAAGTGTTGAGTGCTATTGACAAGAGATTTCAGACTGATTCCGTATTTCTGGACTTCCGGAAGGCTTTTGACACTGTACCACACAAACGGCTCGTAGTGAAATTGCGTTCTTATGGAATATCGTCTCAGTTATGTGACTGGATTTGTGATTTCCTGTCAGAGAGGTCACAGTTCGTAGTAACTGACGGAAAGTCATCGAGTAAAACAGAAGTGATTTCTGGCGTTCCCCAAGGTAGTGTTACAGGTCATTTGTGTTCCTTATTTATATAAAGGATTTGGGGGACAATCTGGGCAGCCGTCTTCGGTTGTTTGCAGATGACGCTGTCGTTTATTGACTAATAAAGTCATCAGACGATCAAAACAAACTGCAAAACGGTTTAGAAAAGATATCTGAATGGTGCGAAAAGTGGCAGTTGACCCTAAATAACGAAAAGTGTGAGGTCATCCAAATGAGTGCTAAAAGGAACTCGTTAAACTTTGGTTACAAGATAAATCAGTCTCATCTAAAAGCCGTAAATTCAACTAAATACCGAGGTATTACAATTATGAACAACTTAAACAGGAAGGAACATATAGAAAATGTTTTGGTTCAAAATGGTTCAAATGGCTCTGAGCACTATGCGACTTAACATCTATCGTCATCAGTCCCCTAGAACTTAGAACAACTTAAACCTAACTAACCTAAGGACATCACACACATCCATGCCCGAGGCAGGATTCGAACCTGCGACCGTAGCAGTCGCGCGGCTCCGGACTGAGCGCCTAGAACCGCTAGACCACCGCGGCCGCCAAAATGTTTTGGGGAAGGCTAACCAAAGACTGCGTTTTATTGGCAGGACACTTAGAAAATGTAACAGACCTATTAAGGACGCTTGTCCGTCCTCTTTTAGAATACTGCTGCGCGGTGTGGGGTCCTTACCAGACAGGACTGACGGAGTACATCGAAAACGTTCAAAGAAAGGCAGCACGTTTTGTTATTATCGCGGAATATGGGAGAGTGTGTCACAGAAATGATACAGGATTTGGGCTGGATATCATTAAAAGAAAGGCGTTTTTCGTTGTAACGGAATCTTCTCACGAAATTCCAATCACCAACTTTCTCCTCCGAATGCGAAAATATTTTGTTGACGCCGACCTACATAGGGAGGAACGATCACCACGATAAAGTAAGGGAAATCGGAGTTCGTACGGAAAGGTATACATGTTCATTCTTTCCGCGCGCTATACGAGATTGGAATAACAGAGAATTGTGAATATGGTTCAATGAACCCTCTGCAAGGCACTTAAATGTGATTTGCAGAGTATCCATGTAGATGTAGAACTTGGATGGCGGGTGAAGTGGTTCGGCTGTAAGATCAGGGCTGGTTCGGCAGTCTAGGAGGACAGACATGCTGTCTGTCGCGGCCGGTGTTAGTTAAGACTTTATTGGCAATGTATGGTTATTTAGAACATATAGTTGAGAACAATGTGACAGTAATTACAGAAATACGTAGTTCATTGTTTTGTTCAAGAATAGAAATTATTTGTGGCTCTGAAGTGGAATGTAATTGTGTAGTTTCTCGTGTTCTATCAATAAAAAGCAACTGGCATCCCGTATAAACAAAATGATTGGGAATTTGATTGTTCCTAAAGTAACAGTTCCTCGCTAAGAGTTTCTGACAGCCTCAAGCCTGTTTTCTGCGCATCGGACAACAACTATAGAAGACTGCAGGTTGGTGAACATTTATTAGAACTTACACAATCCACTCAGGGCGGTGGAAGCAAGTAGGCACCTCGCGTGTACTGCATTGTTAGTACAAATGAGATCAGTGACACGTCATCTGTGGTAACACAGAGGAGGTACGAAAGAGAGAAATATTTTTGAGGGAAGGGGTTTTTCATACACACGTAAATATCTCCCGACCTCTCCCTCTCACTAATTCTCATTTTTAACTTGCCGTAAAGCGACTGGAAAAAAGTGAATATAAGTGAAAGAGGTAAACGGTGGGAGGGGGTGTTGCGGAAAGGTGCACCACAAGTAGCCTTCGACACACTTTATGTTCAAATGTTAAAATGTGTGTGCCGGCCGGTGTGGCCGAGCGGTTCTAGGCGCTTCAGTCTGGAACCGCGCGACCGCTATGGTCGCAGGTTCGAATCCTGCCTCGGGCATGGATGTGTGTGACGTCCTTAGGTTAGTTAGGTTTAAGTAGTTCTAAGTTCTAGGGGACTGATGACCTCAGATGTTAAGTTCCATAGTGCTCAGAGCCATTTGAACCATTTTTTCAAATGTGTGTGAAATCTTATGGGACTTAACTGCTAAGGTCATCAGTCCCTAAGCTTGCACTCTACTTAACCTAAATTATCCTAAGGACAAACACACACACCCATGCGCGAGGGAGGACTCGAACCTCCGCCGGGACCAGCCACGACACACTTTATAACTTGGGTTTCGCCCTGTAGTTATAGATGTAGGAATATTTGAATATCACTTTTGTTGGTGTTGTTTTCATTTTCTATAGCTATATAGGCCTCATACGATGGGAGCACTTAAAGACCTCGTACAGGGGCTCGATCTAGCGATCCCTGGCTCACGAGACAATGACGCTGCTCACAGAGCCAGGGTACGCACACTGTCATTGTCATTTCTAACTAGTTTGCAGACTGTGCACAATTAAGCGAACGTAACAGTAATAGGTGTGTAGGCAAGCATTTTCCTGAAAATGTGATGAATACAACGAAAAAAATACTGACATATCATTTCTTTCAGAATTTTTTCAGTCTGGAAACATCCCCCAGGCTGTGGCTAAGCCATGTATCCGCAGTATCCTTTCTTCCAGGAGTGCTAGTTCTGCAAGGTCTGCAGAAGAGCCTCTGTGAAGTTTGGAAGGTAAGAGACGAGGTACTGGTGGAATTGAAGCTGTGAGGAAGGGTCCTGAGTCGTGCTTGGGTAGCTCAGTTGGTGGAGCACTTGCCTACCAAAGGCAAAGGTCACGAGTTCGAGTCTCGGTCCAGCATACAGTATTAATGTGCCAGGAAGTTTCATATCATTTCTTGTAAGTATTAGTCTGTGTGATGTTTTCACAGCTTACCAAGAGGTTCCTAAGAAGCAGTGTAGACAACATAGCTGCTGTAACAACGGAATTTCTGCTCAAAGAAACCGAGTGTGGTGGCGCAGCAGTAGAAACCTGGACTTTCATTTGAACACGATCGTGGTTCGACCTACCCAGATTAAGATTTTCGGTACTTTTGATTAATAGCTCTTTGAAAATGCTGTAGTAAGAGTTACTTTGAAAAAGCCACAACCCATTTCCTACACTAATCTTATCCTGCTCGAACTTGTGTGCCATCGTGACCCCTTCGTCGACAAAATATTAGAACCTAATCTTCGACATGTTATGTCCTTGCGTGAGTAGTCGCACTAACGATATGGTAACAGCTCCGTTCAGTCTAACTGCCACACAGAGGAATCGCGTTTCATATGGTGGCAGGGTCTCCAACAGCCTGGTTCATACAACTTCAACGTAACAGCTCTGTCGGCTTAACTTTCCGCGACGGACAAGATCCTTAACGACGGAGCACAAGCACGCGCTTTAGACAGCGGCATCAGGTGAAGTTATACGTCCAATCACGGGCTTACACTACTTTTTAATTCAGTGTTAATCATACTGAAAATTGTGTCACCAAGGAAGAAAGAGCCAAACCTCGTATGGTGCGTAGGAAAGCTAGTAAGTGCTTAATATCGGGGAAATATAGCCTATGTATAGAACGAACTTCACACGGTCTTGTGTGACCGGAAGCGTCAGTGCTAACCAAAGCTCAGTCAATAAATAGCAGCCAAAATGTAGTGGAACAATATCTCCTCGACATCAAAGGACACAATATCTGCATGTCACTGAGTTCGAATGGGGCAGAATGAGCGGTTATGCCAAATGAGCTAGTCAGCCGTGAAATTGCTGTTCTTACAAAACACGTTGCGTGTGTGGAATCAGTGAGGAGGACGATGTATGGCTGTAATGGACTATGTCGCCCACAGTATGTAGACGCAAATAGCTTGGATCAACGGAGAAGGACTGCAACCGACGGGTGCGGTTCGGTGACATCGGCTACTGGTTGTACGGGTGGTGGCACGGCCACTAGAATATACCGTAGGGGTCATGCGCAGGCGGGCTGTGAGCTATGACGTCACTGTCAACCCCCTCGCCAGGCCTAGTGTTGCCAGGTCCAAAATCAGAAACGCCAGACTGCGTAACATTTAGCCAGACATCTTACCCTAAAAGCCAGCCTACATATTTTAAACAGAAACAGACTCAAATAGGTATTTTCAATGGTTTATTAATAATAAGTTACAGTCAATTTTTGAGGTATCAACCATAATGTCCATAAACAAAAAAAATCCGTAAAGAGCCTTATAATTTGGCATTTATGATAACAACTAAGTCCTCAGTCTCTTTAACTCCTTAATCTTTTTCCTAACTAGCTCTCGTTGACACTTGTGTGTTTCAACACGACGTTCGAGCGAGATTGGGCGCAACGGGTTGTCATCTACTGATCGGCCCATTCTACTTTGCCTCGCTCGCTTTGCAAGTAGCGTGGTTGTGACATTGTGTGTTAGGGATAGGGCACAGACATAAGAGTAGCATTAGTTAGTATTGGGTTGGTGCATAAGATCGTAGCGTTTTCCCACAAGTTTAATAAACACAAGAGATACACAAAACAGAGACTTCAGTCATCAATAATATAGTCTCCTTCACTATTTACAACTGACCGCCAACGCTGGGGTATCTTTTCGAATCCGCGACTGTAGAAATCACGTGGTTTTAAGGCGAAGAATTCGTCGAGCCGTATTCGGAGCGCATTTTCATCCGGAAAGGAAGGTTGTTCGATAGAGAGCGGGAAAGGTGAAAATCTGAGGGCGCAAGATCAGGTGAATAAAGTGGGTGCGGAATGTGGTCCCAACCCAACTCCTGTGCTGTGTTTTTTGTTAGTCAAGAGAATGCGGACGGGCGTTTTCGTGCAGTAGCATCAATTCACGTAGTCTTCCTTGTCGTTGTTCTTGGACTGCGGCTGCAAGGCGGCTTAGTTGTTGATAATAAATGTCAGCAGTGATGGTTACAACTCGGGGAAGGAGTTCGTAGTACACAACACCGTCGCTGTTCCACTAGATGCATAATATTATCTTTTGTGGATGCGTACGGGAAGTTGTTGCTTTGTATGGGCTCAACCATACCTTTCTTTTCCTTATGTTAGCATAAAGATACCATTTGTTGTTACCAGTAACGATACAGGATAGGAATGGCCGGTGTCGTTCATAACATAAGTGAGAGCACAGATGTACGTTTGGCCACCCGCTGATTTTTGTGATTCTGGCTTAGAGCATGGGGTACCCATACACCCGATTTTTGAACCTTCCCCATTGCATGCAAATGTCGCACGTTGGTGAAATGATCACGGTTCACCATATTTTCCAGTTCTCGAGTACACTGATGTCAATCCTTGTGAATTAATGCGTTTAAACATACCCCAAATGTCTTCCTGAACGCGGAGAGTCACTAATGCCAAAACGACCCTCCTCAATACGAGAAAACCATTTTCTTGTCGTGCTCTCTCCAATGCCACCATCCCCATACACGGCGTAGATGTTTCTGGCTGCTTTCGCTGCTGTCACCCATCTAGTGAACTCAAAGATAAGAATACGTCCGATTTCTCCACGTATCGCTCCATTTTCTAGAGTCCACAGCTTTACTCACTATCTCCAAATGACAAAATGACAATATGTTGTTGTTGTGGCCTTCAGTCCTGAGACTGGTTTGATGCAGCTCTCCATGCTACTCTATCCTGTGCAAGCTTCTTCATCTCCCAGTACCTACTGCAACCTACATCCTTCTGAATCTGCTTAGTGTATTCATCTCTTGGTCTCCCCCTACGATTTTTACCCTCCACGCTGCCCTCCAATACTAAATTGGTGATCCCTTGATGCCTCAGAACATGTCCTACCAACCGATCCCTTCTTCTGGTCAAGTTGTGCCACAAACTCCTCTTCTCCCCAATCCTATTCAGTACCTCCTCATTAGTTATGTGATCTACCCATCTAATCTTCAGCATTCTTCCGTAGCACCACATTTCGAAAGCATTTCTGAAAGTATTTGTATGGAGTGTAGCCATGTATGGAAGTGAAACATGGACGGTAAGTATCGAGACGATATTCTGTCAGCACGCAATTTGAGTACAAGCCTCTTGTGTGGTACGGCGTCAAAAGCCTTCTGCAAATCTAGAAATACGGAATCAATTTGAATCCTTTGTCGATAGCACTCAACATTTCGCGTGAGTAAAGAGCACATAGACCTGATGTACGGCGAAACCCCCTATAATGTCATTTTAAACTCCTTAACTGTATTAAAAGGTTTTCTTTTTCTATTCTGGAAAGTTATGTTACAAATTTTTCATTTTTTTCGGTTTTTTTCTTTGTTCACTCTCAGTTCGCTTACTATCTTTGCATTTTTTCTTCTGATGAAAGTGTGTGTCCTTACAAAACGTGCTACAACAAAGCCCCTCATTCCCGGATACTTCTCATTTATAATGTCCTTTAATCTCACAAAAAATTTGGATTACGATCAATGGAATTATTGAAATTCCCTTTCTGTTTTCAAAGCGAAAACTTTCAGTTGATTTCAATGAAGCCGATTCTTTCCAGAAACATGTACGTGATCAGTTAGTTTACGATAAAAATATGATAATTTGCGTTTAAAATATTGTCTCTGTTCAGGTCAAAGTGGAATGCCACACTGAAGTTATCTGGTCGCGTATAACAGGTGTAGGTGAAACCAAGTTAACTATATATATATATGAAGATGGTATCTGTTCTTTCGGACATACCATCTTCATCTATATATAGTTAAGACTCACCGGCCATTTGACCATCGTCTTCTGTGCGGATGCACAAACAGTGCCCCAACTCTTACGGGAATCGGCAGTAAAGCCGTGAGTAATGAGTATGATGGACAGGGGCACTATGAATATAGTGCGGGACAATAAGTTGCGAATGTGGGTCTCACGGGAGGCGTGTCGGAGATAAGTCTCTGCAGTCGCACTAGCCTCTGTGTCCTCGGTGACTCAGATGGAGCGCCGGCACGGTAGCTCAGCGTGTTGGGTCAGAAAGTTAGCTGCCCTCTGTAATAAAAAAAAACTGAGTTAACGGATCAACGACGAACTGAAACGGGTGTCTTGCGACGTCCACCCCGAGCAGATCAAACGAACGAAAACGAACAAAATGAGATTTAAAAAAAAAAAAAAAGATGGATAGAGCGTCTGCGCGGTAAGCAGGAGATACAGGGTTCGAGTCCCGGTGGGGGCACACATTTTCAACAGTCCAAGTTAATTGTTGGATATTTGTGACAGTTATAGAGCTATTCAAAGAATGCCCACGGTCAGCAGCACGTAAATACCCAGATCATGTAATACCAGTTGGAGGCGACTTTAACATACCAAATATAGACTGGAATGTCTAGGAATTGATTGCGGGGGAGGGGGTGGGGGTACAGACAGTCGTGCGAAATATTTTTCAACACGTTTTCTAAAACTGTCTTGATCAGCTAGCTCTGCTGCCCATACACAATAGCAATATCTTAGACCTTGTAGTTTCAAATAACGCTGGATCTTATCGACAATGTCAGTATAGAAACAAGGATTAGCGATTATGATGTCGTTACAGCAACTAAGGTCACAAAAGTTAATAAAGCAGTCAAGAAGGCTAGGAGAATATTTCTGCTAGACAGAGCAGATAAGCAGTTATTAACATCTCACTTTGTGAACTGGCATCACTTAGTTCCAGTAAGATGAATGTAGAGGAATTACGGGCTAAGTTTAAGCAGATTGTAAATCGTAGTCTGGAGAGTTATGTGCCTAGTAGGTGGTTAAAGGATGGTACGAACCGCCATGATTTAACAATGAAATTCGGAAGATGCTGGGGAAGCAGAGGCTGTTGAACTCTGTTCAAAAGAGAACGCACAAATGACGACAAGCAAAAGTTAGCAGAAGTTCGTGAGTCTGTGAAAAGATATATGTGCGAAGCATACAACAATTACCAGAGATCCGAGAAAATTCTGGTCCTATGTAAAATCGCTAAGAAAGTCTAAGACTTCCATTCAGTCCCTTGTTGACCTGTCTGGCGTAGCAGGCAAAAATAGCAAAATGAAAGCCGAAGTTTTAAATTTCACGTTCAAGAAATCATTCACGCAGGGAATCATACAAACATATCGTCGTCTGACCAACGAACAGACTCCCGTATGGACGATATGGTAGAAGCATTCCTGGCGTAAAGAAAGAACTGAAAGATTTGAAAGCAGATACGTTACCAGGTCCGGATTGAATACCAGTTCGGTTTTACAAAAAGCACTCTATGGCATTTGCACCTTACGTAGTTTGCATTTATCTTGAATCTCTCATCCAGCGCAAAGTCCCAAGCGACTGGAAAAAGCGCAAGTGACTCCTCTTATAAGAAGGGTAAAAGAAAGGATCCGCAAAATTACAGGCCAATATCGCTAACTCGGAAGAGCAGCTGAACGAAATTGAACGGAATGGACAGTATCTTGAAAGGAGGATATAAGATGAACATCAACAAAAGCAAAACGAGGATAATGGAATGTAGTCGAATTAAATCGGGTGATGCTGCGGCTATTAGATTAGGAAATGAGACGCTTAAAGTAGCAAATGGGTTCTGCTATTTGGGGAGCAAAATAACTGACGATGGTCGAAGTAGAGAGGATATAAGATGTAGACTGGCAATGGCAAGGAAAGCGTTTCTGAAGAGGAGAAATTTGTTAACATTGTATGGAAGTGAAACATGGACGATAAATAGTTTAGACAAGAAGAGAATAGAAGCTTTCGAAATGTGGTGCTACAGAAGAATGCTGAAGATTAGATGGGTAGATCACATAACTAATGAGGAGGTATTGAAAAGAATTGGGGAGAAGAGAAATTTGTGGCACAACTCGACTAGAAGAAGGGATCGGTTGGTAGGACATATTCTGAGGCATCAAGGGATCACCAATTTATTACTGGAAGGCAGCGTGGAGGGTAAAAATCGTAGAGGGAGACCAAGAGATGAATACACTAAACAGATTCAGAAGGATGTAGGTTGCAATAGGTACTGGGAGATGAAGAACCTTGCACAGGATAGAGTAGCATGGAGAGCTACATCAAACCAGTCTCAGGACTGAAAACCACAACAACAACAACAACATCGCTAACTCCGGTTTGCTGCAGAATCCTAGAGGATATTATCAGATCGATTATAATACATTCTCATGAGACTGAGAACCTTCTGCCCACGAATCAGCATGGTTTTAGAAAGCATAGCTCGTGCGAAACTCAACTTGCCCTTCTCTCACACGATATACTGAGAACTATGGATGAAAGGCAACAGGCAGATTCCATTTTCCTAGATTTCCGGAAAGCGTTTGACACGGTGTCCCACTGCAGGTTTTTAACGAATGTACGAGCATATGAAATAACTTCTCAAGTATGTGAATGGCTCGAAGACGTCTTAAGTTATAGAACCCAGTACGTTGTCCTCGACGGCGAGTGGTCATCAGAGGCAATGGTATCGTCAGGAGTGCCCCAGGGAAGTGTGATAGGGTCACTGTTGTTCCCTATAAACACAAATGATTGGCCGCCAGGGTGAGCAGTAATTTGCGGCTGTTTGCTGATGGTGCTGTGTGTACGGTAAAGTGTCGCCGTTGTAGGAGGATAAAAGATGACTTAGACAAAATTTCTAGTTAGCGCGACAAATGACAGCTCGCTCTAAATGTAGAAAAATGTAAGTTGGTGTAGATGCGTAGGAAAAAGAAACCCGTAATGTTCGGATACAGCATTAGTAGTGTCCTACTTGACGCAGTCACGTCGTTTAAATATCTGGGCGTAACGTTGCAAGGCGATAGGAAATGGAGCGAGGATGTGAGGTTTGTGGTAGGAAAGGCGAATGGTAGACTTCTGTTTATTGGGAGAATTCTCGGAAAGTGTAAAGGAGACCACATATAGGACGCTGGTTTGCCCTATTCTTGAATACTGCTCGAGTGTTTGGGATTTTACCAGGTAGGATTCAAGGAAGACATCGAAGAAAATCAGAGGTGGGCTGCTAGATTTGTTACTGGTAGGATCGAACATCACGTAAGTGTTACGTTGATCCTTCAGGAACTCAAATGAGAATCCCCGGAGGAAAAACGACATTATTTTCGAGCTACACTATTGAGAACATTTAGAGAGTCGGCATTTGAAGCTGACTGCCGAATGAATTTACTGCCGACAACATATATTGTGCGCAAGGACCACGAAGGTAAGATACGAGAAATTAGGACTGATAAGGTGGCATATAGACTGTCGTTTCTCCTGCGTTCTATTTGCGAGTGAAAGAGGGAAGGACATGACTAGTAGTGGTACAGGGCACCCTTCGCCACGCACCGTACGGTGACTTGTGGAGTGCCTGTGCAGATGTGGATGTAACTATGCAAGCAACATATCCTACAACCATCTCTAATAGCTCAACATTTTCCTTCAAATCTGGAAAATTTCCCCTTTCGTATTCGGTGCAATTCTCAAAAATTTCTTCCGCCTCTAGTCGTATCTCGAGTTTCCGGCGGTATATTAGCACTTAAAATATGAAATTCTTTCTCATTCTGGCACGAGCTACCTGATGGGATTTCACTCGCATTACGGCTCAAAATCAAAAATATAATTCTTTGGGAGACAGTGAGGGGCAGAGGGTGGTCACGAAATCTCCCCAGTCCTCTTTTTTTCGGAAAGTAGCTCTAAAGAATACCATGACTGTATTTTGAAGATATCACTTACTTGTAGACTTCCAGCGTTAATTCCTTAAAAGAAAAAAAAAGAGCGTAGAATGTTTATAGACATCACAAAACTCTTTCTGAAAAGGGAGCAAATCATCAGTAGGTTTATTTTCTTTTCTTTTTGGTTTACTCCTTTCTGTTTTCTCATTTCCTTTTGGCATAAGACAATTTCGTTTTGTTCGTTTTTCTCTCTCTCTCTTTTTCTTCTTATTACTCTCATTGTGAGAATGGAGTCATACAGTTCTTTTACCGCGTTATCATGTTCTGGTAAATAATTTCCATATGCACTTGTTAATTTGTATCCATCAACAGGAGTTCTGAGTTCAGTACATCAAATCCATTGTTTATCACTTTTACATCTCCAACGATATAACTCAACTCAGGAAGATTGTGACAACTGGCTTGCCCTTCAGTGAGAGAAAACAGCTGAACTGCTTTCCTTACGTTTTGCCTTTGTGTACCAGCAACAAGCAAATGGTTTATGGTTAATTAATGGGGATGTTGTATATATAAGCCAGTGTTTTAAGTTCAGCTAACTTAGTGAACGGTTTGCCTTTCGCGGGCAAGAGCACTTGCCCGCGAAAGGCAAAGTTCCGAGTTCGAGTCTCGGTCCGGCACACAGTTTTAATCTGCCAGGAAGTTTCATATCAGCGCACACTCCGCTGCAGAGTGAAAAACTCATTCTCAATGAACGGTTGTTTTGTGAGCAAACTACCTGATTTTAGTCGAGAACCATAGTCAAGCAGATGATTCCGTAACAATTTAGAGGCATGAGGCAAACAATAAAAAAACCACGTACTTTCCTATTTTGATTTGATGGATTTTCGAATTGTGATTTATCGAATAGAACCTTTAAATTCCCTATAAGTTTTCTGTTTGATGGACCCATATTACACACAGATGCTCTCACTTTAAATTCGACGTTTTCTGATAATTGAATCGTTGCAGTCAACAAGTCCTTAGAAATGGCTTCTGATAAACGGGCTGCATCCGTTTTCCTATCAATCTTCTGATAACAATAATTTGAGCATTGTTGTATGGTCCTCTGATAATTTCCTCTGCCTCGTCAAAACATAAATCACTATTTACTTTCTTTTCATCGAAGCTGAGAACTACGCCTTTTTTCAAATTTTGTTAACAACTTTGCTTGAGATTTCAAAAAAACTAAGGCTTAAATAGATAAAACCTGATGCAGCGCTTGCCTGAGTCTTCTTTTGATAGTGACTGCACTAGGAAGAAGATATTTCAATACGTCCCTTACAAAAGATAACGCTTTATAAGACAGCAATGTAAGGTCGCAGCCTTTGCAATATCTTCGCATGACTAGTTAGCACAGCGTCCTTTCCTAACCATTTGTTGTTAGGAGTGAGAAAATGAGCCCTGAATCACTTATTAATGTTTTGCCTAGCACTAATTTCTTCATTAATTGATAATATACATGCCTGTAAAATATCTTCTACTTCTTTACAGTAGCTTCGTTTTTGTGCCCGAATATTACTCTCATTATTAGGATCATTACTAAGCCCTAAATTGGCAGCAGAGGATGGTAGATATAGAGTTGGAACAGCATTCGTCTTCAGCTTGCGTTTCAAAGAAATATTAAACAGTTCACTTTTATAGTCCCTTCCATAACCCGAATCATTAAAATGTACTAAGCATTCACCAGCATTTCCAAATCAAATCGAATCTACGCGTTTACAATCATTTATCCATTTTTGTTTCGCCCCATTGTGTTCAGGAAATATATGAAACGTAATTCCTACCGTACATACTTGTCTGTTGTGGTTAGTACAACAGGCGATCGCGCAACAAACCATTACTTTTCACTTAAAACTTACTCTAAAAAATCCCTCAGTACACTGATAACTATGGTGTAGCTTTGTACTCAGTCGCCAATCAGTAGGGCCGCGAGGGATTAGTCGAGCGGTCTAAGGCGCTACAGTCACGGACTGTGCGGCTGGTCCCGTCGGAGGTTCGAGTCCTCCCTCGGGCATGGGTGTTTGTCCTTAGGATAATTTAGGTTAAGTAGTGTGTAAGATTAGGGACTGATGATCTTAGCAGTTAAGTCCCATAAGATTTCACACATTTGAACAATGTTTTGCCAATCAGTAATAAAAATTCACATTGCCGTAAAAAATCTTGTTTTCGCTCGTAAACGCAATTACAACACAATACTTATGGCGACTGCAGACAACTGAGCGCCAGCTGGGTTCACTCTGACGTCAGCAGTGCTGCTTGCCACAGGATGGAGGCCTAGTCATCGAGCGTTCCAGTTTTGTCCCAGCGAAAATCGGGCGGGATGCCACAACGGCACATATTTTAATCTGTTGAGAGCTTCAGAACAGCGTGTTGCAGAAAAAATGGTTCAAATGGCTCTGAGCACTATGGGACTTAACATCTGAGGTCATCAGTCCCCTAGAACTTAGAACTACTTAAACCTAACTAACCTAAGGACATCACACACATCCATGCCCGAGGCAGGATTCGAACCTGCAACCGTAGCGGTCGCGCGGTTTCAGACTGAAGCGCCACCGCGGCATTGACCGCCTAGTTATGGCTGAACTACAGACAACACAAGCCGTATACCACCTCCTTCTTGGTGGAATGACTCGAACTGATCGGCTGTCGGACCCCCTCCGTCTAATAGGCGCTGTTCATGCATGGTTGTTTCCATCTTCGGGCGGGTTTAGTGACATCTCTGAACAGTCAAAGTGACTGTGTCTGTGGTACAATATCCACAGTCAACGTCTGTTTTAAGGATTTCTCGGAACCGGGGTGATGCAAAACTTTTTTCATGTTTGTATGATATAGGATACGCTGTACTGAGGAACCAGTCAAGTTAAACGCGATGGTAGTGCACCGGAAACTTTGTGAATCAGTATTTCGAAAGACGAATATATAATCGAAATGCTACAGCGTTTTAAATCTCCATCTGATGATCCAAGCTATTCCGCAGTTTCCCTACATTGATAAAGGCAAATGTTGCAAGGGTTCTATTGAGTAGAATACGGCTATCTTTGTTCAATCCTTCACTATTAATCTCGCTGACGATACGTTATGTCATTGTCATTCTTGCTTCCTTTTCGAATTCAAGTTTATTCATGTGCAATTTATTGAACCTTTAGTGTTCCATCTTTTTACACTCACCGATATACCAGGATATTATTATTATTATTTCTTTCTTTTCTCAGACGTTATGCCTGGTTAAAAATGGAAGGTGACGCGGACCTTGATCAAGCGTGACTTCCTTTTAACTGTACGGTATATGTTACATTGCATTTAGGAACTTTCGGGTAATTGAACAAGTGTCAATAATTACAGATTTCTGTAGTTGTATATATAAGTTTGGATGTAGCTGTATTGCATTGATGTACTGGTGGATATTATGTGGTATGACTACTGTAGTTGATAGTATAATTGGTATAATGTCAACTTTATCCTGATGCCACATGTCCTTGACTTACTCAGCCAGTTGGATGTATTTTTCAATTTTTTCTCCTGTTTTCTTCTGTATATTTGTTGTATTGGGTATGGATATTTCGATTAGCCGTGTTAATTTCTTCTTTTTATTGGTGAGTATGACGTCAGGTTTGTTATGTGGTGTTGTTTTATCTGTTATAATGGTTCTGTTCCAGTATAATTTGTATTCTTCGTTTTCCAGTACATTTAGTGGTGCATACTTGTATGTGGGAACATGTTGTTTTATAAGTTTATGTTGTAAGGCAAGCTGTTGATGTATTATTTTTGCTACATTGTCATGTCTTCTGGGGGTATTCTGTATTTGCTAGTATTGTACATCCACTTGTGATGTGATCTACTGTTTCTATTTGTTGTTTGCAAAGTCTGCATTTATCTGTTGTGGTATTGGGATCTTTAATAATATGCTTGCTGTAATATCTGGTGTTTATTGTTTGATCCTGTATTGCAATCATGAATCCTTCCGTCTCACTGTATATATTGTCTTTTCTTAGCCATGTGTTGGATGTGTCTTGATCGATGTGTGGCTGTGTTAGATGTTACGGGTGCTTGCCATGTAGTGTTTTCTTTTTCCAATTTACTTTCTTCGTATCTGTTGATGTTATGTCATCTAAAGGGTTGTAGAAGTGGTTATGAAATTGCAGTGGTGTAGCCGATGTATTTATATGAGTGATTGCTTTGTGTATTTTGCTAGTTTCTGCTCATTCTAGAAAGAATGTTCTTAAATTGTCTACCTGTCCATAATGTAGGTTTTTTATGTCGATAAATCCCCTTCCTCCTTCCTTTCTGCTTAATGTGAATCTTTCTGTTGCTCAATGTATGTGCTGTATTCTATATTTGTGGCATTGTGATCGTGTAAGTGTACTGAGTGCTTCTAGGTCTGTGTTACTCCATTTCACTACTCCAAATGAGTAGGTCAATACTGGTATAGCATAAGTATTTATAGCTTTTGTCTCGTTTCTTGCTGTCAATTCTGTTTTCAGTATTTTTGTTAGTCTTTGTCTATATTTTTCTTTTAGTTCTTCTTTAATATTTGTATTATCTATTCCTATTTTTTGTCTGTATCCTAGATATTTATAGGCATCTGTTTTTTTCCATCGCTTCTATGCAGTCGCTGTGGTTATCCAATATGTAATCTTCTTGTTTAGTGTGTTTTCCCTTTACTATGCTATTTTTCTTACATTTGTCTGTTCCAAAAGCCATATTTATATCATTGCTGAATACTCCTGTTATGTTTAGTAATTGGTTGATTTGTTGCTGCCAGTAGTTTTAGATCATCCATGTATAGCAGATGTGTGATTTTGTGTGGGTATGTTCCAGTAATATTGTATCCATAATTTGTATTATTTAGCATGTTGGATAGTGGGTTCAGAGCAAGGCAGAACCAGAAAGGACTTAATGAATCTCCTTGGTATATTCCACGCTTGATCTGTATTGGCTGTGATGTGATGTTATTTGAATTTGTTTGGATATTAAGTGTGGTTTTCCAATTTTTCATTACTATGTTTAGGAACTGTATCAATATTTCCAATATTTGTAGTAACCATGAGTGGGGTACACTATCAAAAGCTTTTTGGTAATCAATGTATGCATGGTGTAGCGACCTTTGTTTAGTTTTAGCTTGATATGTCACCTCTGCATCTATTATCAGTTGCTCTTTACATCCTCGTGCTCCTTTGCAACAGCCTTTTTGTTCTTCATTTATAATTTTGTTCTGTGTTGTATGTGTCATTAATTTATGTGTAATGACTGAAGTTAATATTTTGTATATTGTTGGTAGGCATGTTATGGGGCGATATTTAGCTGGGTTTGCTGTGTCTTCTTGATCTTTAGGTTTCAGATAAGTTATTCCATGTGTAAGTGTATCAGGGAATGTGTATGGGTCCGCAATGTAACTGTTAAATAATTTAGTTAGATGTGAATGTGTTGAGGTGAATTTCTTTAGCCAGAAATTTGCTATTTTATCTTTTCCAGGGGCTTTCCAATTGTGAGTAGAATTAATTTCTTGGGTGACTTCATGTTGCAAAATTATCACTTCAGGCATTTGTGGTATCATCTTGTACGTATCTGTTTCTGCTTGTATCCACCGTGCATGCCTGTTATGTTGTACCAGGTTTGACCACATGTTGCTCCAGAAGTGTTCCATGTCTGTTATGTTTGGTGGATTGTCTATTTTAATGTGTGTGTTATCTATTGTCTGGTAAAATTTCTTTTGGTTTGTGTTGAATGTTTGGTTTTGTTTCCTTCTATTTTCACTATTTTTGTATCTTCTAAGTCGTTTGGCCAATGCTTGTAATTTCTGCTTCTTTTCATCTAATTGCTCTATCACTTCTTGTTGTGAGATTTTACCTAACCTTTTTCGTTTTTTTCTGACATTTCATTTCTTATAAATTGTGTTAGCTGTCCGATGTCTTTTCTCAGTTTTTCTATTCTGATCTGTAGCCTGTGTTGCCATGCTGGTTTTGTGGGTTTCTTCTGTGTGTTGGTTGGTTCTGATCTCTGCCTAGTGTATAAACCAGTAGTTGTAACTCTTCCATAGTTGTGTTTTCATTTATTTTGTTGTGTATGATTAGGTTGATAGTTTTTATTGTTGTTTCGACTTGTGGGTTATTTGGCGGTCTATGCAAGAATGGTCTAATGTCTGTACTTGTGTCTTTGTATTCTATATATGTCAGCTGAAATTTTTCTTGTATATCTAACATGTGTGTCACTTCGTGTTCTATTTGTGCTTGTTCTGGTGGCTGTCTTAAGATTTCGTTTTCCTCTGACTGTTTAATTGATGCGTGTTGTTCTTTGTTTGTTTGCTCTGGGATGTTTGACTCCATTACTGTATTTTCTTCTTCTTCTAATTGCACATTATTTTGTTCCAGTATTTGTTGTACTTGTTGTTTGATGTTTTCTAATTCTGACTGGGGTATCCTGTTATTTTTGATTATTACACGGATCTGATCAGCTAGTCGTTGTTCTGTTAAAAATTTTAATTCTGGGTATCTGGTAATAAATGTTGTGTATACTTGTGATCTGTATCCAGCTGTGTTGGTTCCTAGCTTTGTTGCTTGGTAATAACAGAACATGAGGTGTCGATTAACTTCATCTGACCATCTCATCCTCTGTCTTTGTTTTCCTTCTAGGGTGGTTGCAGGAAGCATATCCTGCAAAACACCTCTATTTGAATTTGAATCATTTTCCAGTTGGCTAGCAGTGTCGTTACCATTGTGGGCGGGCATAGGGTTCAAGCGTCGTCCCCGACCATGACGGTGCTTGTCCGAGGCTTCTTTATTTCTGTCTTGAACCAACTAATCACACTAAAAGGGGGGTTAGCCCTATTAGTGGTTTGTTCTTTTCGTCGCCTTTTACGACTGGCAGAACATTATTATTATTATTATTATTTTACTGTAGCTACGATGATTACACGGTCTGACAAAAGAATATAGCACACAGAAGACTTGGTGGGCATGTAAATACAACATCGTACACGCACACACCATCGGCGGGTATGTAAAAGATTGAGTTCAATTCTCTGTGACAGGCAGGACGACCACTATAGTGCATTAGTGTTGTCTTTGTTTAGTGTTGTTACCAGTCCTGTATATATGAGGTGTGAACAGCGTCAAATGTTGAGTAATCACTGTGAAGGACACGGAGATGTTACGTTATCGTTTGAGACAGCGTTTGGCGGCTAATGGAAACGTCAGTATCCGGATTAGTGGGTCTTTCGGATGTGACAGTGGCCCAGTAATGAACCGCATGGGAACATGATGGGGGGCATACTCGTCATCAAGGTTCCGGTCGACCACGTCTGACCATCTCAAGAAGAATTGCCGTATTGTGCTCCAAGTATTTGTGTATCGCGAGTCGCGACCTCTTCATACCTGCGCCTGCCATCCGAGATGGTGTAATGGAATGTGTCATGAGATTGGCAGCAGCCATACTACGGAATTACCATGCCATTCATAGGCTGCCATTAACACAGGGAGGTGCATTCTTCGAATATCTTGGAGAGGCACAGCCGTGTCACTGCCAGCGGAATGGTGTGTGGACGCGTCCGGTATGATTTCAGGTCACGGCTGGTAGTGATTGAGGGAACTGACGGCAAAACTTGAAGTCACGAATATCCCGCCTCGTCAAGTGTTGCCAGACGCGCGACTGGATGTTGATGCAATTTTTCAACAGGACAATGCTCGTCCACACGTGGCACTGTCTCGATGAACTGTCTACGTGACGTTGACGTGGCTAGCAAGATCCCCAGATCTGTCCGCGATAAAACACGTATGGGACCAGCTCGAACGTTAGTTCCATTCCAGTGCCAGTATCCACGATATTAACGACTGGTTACAACAGTTGTTCGCCATCTTGCCACAGGAGAGGATACAACGGCTTTATGACATACTTTCCAACCGAATGAGTCTCTGCATCAAGGCCAGACGTGGTGTACCGTCATACCGACACTGCTCCTTTCTTTGTAAATTTCACTAGATACTGCAATCACAGAAATAACTTCACATGCCCTCTCAACCCGTGAAGTTTCATTTCGTTTGCTCTTGCCCTTCAGGGTGCTTCACCTTTTTTGTCAGACATTGTATTATCAATATTACTATGGAAAAATTTAAATTTACACGCCAGAGCGGGACTCTAACCAACACCCCTATCTTTCACAGGTATTGCACTACCTACAACGCACACGTGCAAATGTAACGCACAGGGGATAGGCAAAATAATGTGAACACCTGTACTTATTTGGGAAGGGTTTATTAATAAGGGGCTGGACCCCCATTTGCCTGTAATACAGCTGTGATTCTTCTTGGAATACTGGCATATGATGATTGTATAGTCTCTAGTGGAATGTTATGCCACTCTGCGATCAGAACCTCTTCTAACTCCTGTAGTGACCAGAGAGGCGGAAATCTTCTCCGGAGTCTGCGCTCCAATACCGCCCACAACGGTTCGATAATGTCCGGGGCCTGTGCTGGTCAGGGAAGCCACTGTAGTTCAGTTACATGCTCCTCATACCACGACTGTACTGTCCTGGCTGTGTGAATGCGTGCGTTATCGTCCTGAAATATGCCATCATTATTCGTGAACAACATTTGAGTCCTGGGGTGCACATGATCACCTAAAATGTTCACATAATAGTTGGCTGTAACATGGTCTTTGAGAGTGATGATGTGACCAGCAGAATACCATGATATGGCTGCCCCCACCATCACACTTCCACCTCCATGCTTAACCGCTCGAATCAAGCAACCAGGATTTTAGGCTTCTTCTGGCTTTCTCCAGACGTAACCCGGCCCGATGTTGGAAATAACTATAACGTTGACTCGTCGGATCATATGACGCGTTTCCACTGATCAGCCGTCCAGGATTTATGCTCCTGACACCATGTTTTACGCTTCTTTTCGTTGGTTGTCGTCACTAATGGTTTCGGTATAGCAGCTCGTCCATGAATATTGGCTTTATGGTGTTCTCGGCGGACAGAGTCGATAGATAAGAGGTTTCGAAGAAGGCTATTCAGCTCTGGAGTCACTTTTGCCGCCGTAGTTTTGCGTTAGCGTACGACGATCTGTGTCATTTAGTTTTGATTTGCGCCCACTCTTACGTGTCTTTCCTTGTTTTGTGTAGGCTGTCATGACTGTTGAAACAGTTCCTACATTAGCTACTGATGCTCCAACTAATCGGGTCCCAACAATCTGCCCTCTTTGGAACTCTGTTAGATCTTTCACTGCACGTCGACATCGGCCTCTGCAAATACGAAGTGTGTAGCCGGTCGGAGTGGCCGAGCGGTTCTAGGCGCTTCAGTCTGGAGCCGCGCGACCGCTACGGTCGCAGATTCGAATCCTGCCTCGGGCATGGATGTGTGTGATGTCCTTAGGTTAGTTAGGTTTAAGTAGTTCTAAGTTCTAGGGAACTGATGACCTCAGATGTTAAGTCCTATAGTGCTCAGAGCCATTTGAACCATTTTGAACGAAGTGTGTACTGATCGTAAACAACCTGCACTGGTGTCTAGCCCGTAGTGAAAACGCGACACGTGCCTTACCTGCGTTGTTCACCGTCAGACACAACCATCCCATTACTACCACTGTTCACATTATTTTGCCTATCCCCTGTATCTGTGTCAATCTCTCAACTCGTCACCTATTTGCCTCCTTAGTTTTCCTGCTCTATGGTGTAGGAATAGTACCTCCGACAGAAAGGATGCAAACGAGAGACCGAATTCCAGGACTATCAGAGGAGCAAGGTATGCAGAAGAGTTCTGAGCAACTGGAGAATAGGATAGAAGTACTGACAGTAGTGAAATTGGGAGGCCGGATCCAGTGTCGTGCCCGGATAGCTTAGTCGCTTAGGCGCGAGTGTCAAGGTTCCAGCTTTGAGTCCCGGTCCGACACACCGTTTTAATCTGGCATGTACATTCAGAAAGCATATAACATTCCCTGGTACATAACTTAATGTTTTTGAGGCAGTAAATATTCCTCGATTTATGCTTTAGATGGTTTTTGACTGGAGCATAGTACATTGAACAGAAGATTACTGTGCCAGATTACATGGTTACAAGCTCAACAAACCCTAGTGGCAGACGTTACAAGAAAGGCATTATGAAACGCAGACAGACTTACTGTTGAAAATTCGAGAGTGAACATTGGGAGAAGAGTCGGGCAATATATTACTTCCTCGATTCTCGCGAAATGATCCTGATAAAAAGTCAGAAAATTTAGATTTCATACGGAGCTTTTTCGATAGTTGTAGTTTGCCCACGCCATTCGCGAATTGACAGTAGTGCGTCTCGTAATTTCGTGACGCAGCACTAGACAAAACTCAGTTGGTCATGATGATTTATGATGCTTACGAGTTTTATCACATCTAATTGTATCACATCTGTTAACGACTGAAATCGGTTGTGTAATGAATTTTTGAGTAATACAGTTGTGTGCAATCATTAGATTTCAAGATCTGCTAAAAGTTGTAAGTCATAGTTTCTTAAAATAAAATACTGCAATTTTAATTCGTTTTCTTTTATCGCGAGTTCGAAATTTATCACCTAACCTGATAATAACGGGGACGCTCTATGCTGAAGCATCGTCTCGCTCAAGAACAAGAGATTTAATGCAGCAGTATAGCTCAGCAGTATAGCAGTAGTATAGCTCAGCCCACAGGGCTTAAAACGCATAGCATAGCGTAATGAAACAAATATTATGAACTAAGATGTTGTTTCAATATGCTTTCATAGCATTCAGTGCAGTCTAGTTCGGCACTGCAAAACACGGATAAAATGAAAATTAAACAAACTGCTTTTAATTATAAAAACTGAATTGGTAATAGTGTTACACCAAATCGGAAACTTCCTGACAGTTTCGTTGATCCAAGAGGGTGTGCATCCATTTGTAACTTCAGATGTTGGTCAGGCTGTCTCATTTGGCTGGATTTGTGGACCTTCGTATTACCGCCGTTACCAGAGCTGTTTGAAATCGGTAATAAGATTCGACGTGCTGGGGAAGACGTTAGAGCACTACAATGAGCTCGAGAATCAGTTTACGAGACTATTTCGGTAGACATTACCTGGCAATGACGCACTCGGTGTAGCGCGGTGGCGGACAGTGGCGTTGTGCATTTGTCAGCGGGCAGCGGGACAGGAGGCCGGCAGGGCACGCGCTAGGTCAGAGCTTACCTGCGCGACCCAGGGCCAGGCGGGGGCATTTTGTCGATGGCGCGGTTTGGCCGGTTCGGAGGCGCGGCGCGGTGCCCGACATGGCGGAGAATGGAGCCCGCGGGTCGATAGGGCCGGCGCGCCCCCATTGGCCGGCGAACCGCCCATTGACTGCCGCTGCGGCGGGGTGGCAGTGGCATACTCACGGAGTACGCAGCAAGGGCACGGAGCACGGGGCACGCGCACGCTGTACGCCTCACGCTCACGCCGCATTCACACGCAGCTGCGCGCGGCCCGCGCGTACTGCGCCCCGTTTATTAATAACACGCTGCAACCAATTCAAACGGACACAGACGTGGCGCGCACGACAAACACTCCCCGTTCGATCTCCGCTGCTACCTCTGTAGTTTGGCACTGTTAGATTGTAATCCGATGACCGTCATCAGAAGTCTCTGGAATTCTCCGACATTCTTCACTCGATGTGAAATATTAACGTGCGGGGTAACCGTGTACCCTGCTTATTCGGCTCTCAGCCGTTAAGAAGTCTTACACTATTCGTGGCAGTATGTCCTTCTCACCTTAGACCCATCTTTTTTCTTACTATGCCGATCGAAGTGGCGAAGCGACAAGACAGTATTCGGGAGAACGGCGGTTCAAATTCGCGTCAGGTTTCCGTAGTTTTCCTAAACAGCTTAAGGCAAATGCCGAGATGGTTACTTTGAAAAAGGACGTGGTCTATTTTCTTGTCAATCCTTCCCCACTAAGAGCTTGTGCTCCGACACTAATTACCTTGTCGGTGACTAGATATTAAGCCTTAATATTCCTTTCTTTCCACTGTTCATACTAGATCTTAAGTTGGTACTCCAAGACCGCACGAGTAACCCGCAGCGCATGGAAGCAAAGTAAGAAAGAGATAGAGAGAGGGAGGGAGGGAGGGAGGGAAGGAGAGAGTTACAGAGAGAGTTTTCGATTAATGAAAAGAATTGCAAGCTACTGAGCCATTTCATGTCTCCGCTCTCTCTGTAACTCTCCTTCCCTCCCTCCCTCCCTCTCTCTATCTCTTTCTTACTTTGCTTCCAAGCGCTGCGGGTTACTCGTGCGGTCTTGGGGTACCAACTTAAGATCTAATATGAACAGCGGAAAGAAAGGAATATTAAGGCTTAATCTACCGACAAAAATACCAGTGGATACTTTCTTAGAACATTGCTCGAGGTTGCAGAGTTCGAGTACGTGTACGGAGGACGAAACACGCGTGATCAGAGGATCAGCTGAAGATAAACCGTCACGGATATGTTCACGGACAATATTGATAGACAACTAAAAAAAAAGTTTATTTTACCGAAATATTTTTCCTGAATTTCCACGGAGAATGATAACGTTGAATAAAGTTCGTTAGCGACGGAAACTACTCCGTCAAGATGTGAATCGGCCTGTGTGAGGAACTATCGCAGCATTCACCCGAAACTATTTAGGAAAACTATTTGAGGTCTACTCTTTCGTGATATAGCCTAAAAAAGATTATTTTACCGAAATATTTTTCCTGAGTTTCCACGGAGAATGATAACGTTGAATAAAGTTCGTTAGCGACGGAAACTACTCCGTCAAGATGTGAATGGGCCTGTGTGAGGAACTATCGCAGCATTCACCCGAAACTATTTAGGAAAACTATTTGAGGTCTACTTTTTCGTGATATAGCCTGAGGTGAAGCCGAGTGTATGTGCTGGTACAGAGAGAAGAAGAGGAAGACGGTAGGTGAGTCCGAAAAATTAGCCATATAAAGAATTCGCGAGCTAACACAAGGACGTAACTTCTACCTCCTCTCAGTCGAACAGTTTCCGATTCTTCTTTCTGCCAAGTGGAATTATGACTACTGCAGTCAGGAAGTTACTGTTTAGTCATAAATTATACTCGCTCTTCTTCCATCAATAACATGAAAGTCAATTTAAGAATGTAGTAAAGGAGAATGATCGCATATAGTTATAAAGGGTACTACGTAGGAATGGTCAATATTCAGGGATATAAGAGGAACAACCATTCAAAGCAAAAATGTCTATTAAACAAGGGCTGTAAAATGCATACCTTCAGAGCTGTGAGCACTTGTTCAGTGGATGAGATACGTTTCACTGTAGCGTAGATGAAAAATTGCTCATAGCTCTTTAGGTATGCAGTTTAGAATCCATCTTTACTACACTTTTTTGCTTCGAATGATCGTTGCTGTCATACTCCTGAGTACTGACCATTCCTCCTGTGATATCCTGAATACTCACATTCAGCACACTGACGTACAGGCACGGATTCTGGGTTCTCTTCTGGGTGTTGGGAGGGTCACAGTCTTTTTCTGTCCCCCAGACCCCCTCTCCCATTACACCCACATTTGACGTGCCACAGATGCCAAGGATTTTAGTCATCAATATATATTATAAGAGTACAATGTGGGTACGTGCCTCTAAAACTCAGAAACGAGTCCCGGTACGATCAAGGGAGTTATATGGTGTGGTAGCCCTCTATAACCCACCCATGAAGAAGGTTCCCATTTTTACCTGAAGAACGTCCTTTTGAAGATATATTAGCTGGGAAATTTCGCCCTCTAGAGTTTTCTAGAACACTCGAAACATTCGAGAGTATTCGAGAGCGTTCCACAACATTCCAGAATGTTCCGGTATGTTCCACAATGATCCAGGATCGTCTGGAATGTTGGGGAACAGTCTGGAACATTCGGAAAGATTCCAGAATGTTCTGGAACATCACGGAACACTCCAGATCATTGTGGAACATTCCAGGGCACTCTCGAATGTTGTGGAATGTTCTGGAACATTGTGGACCATTCGAAGCCTTTTTGGTGTGTTCTGGAATCCCCCACTGGTGGGGCTACCCATTGGTATGGATATATAAAGGAAGACCCGTCGTGGGTTCGAACGTGAGCTACGTATCAGTGCCGACGGGAGGAACCGAAAAAGTAGTGCAATGAGTGGATAAAAACAAACTGGGAAGTGTGAGTAGTCAAAAAGTTATGCAGTGACTGAATGCAAATCGAAAATAAAGTGTGAAAAGTGTGTAACGAGTACTTACTGTATTTGTTAATAAAAAGTTGATTTGATTTATGTTTTAGACAATGCCTAAACGTAAAAGAGGAGGAGATCTTGGCAGTTCTGAAGCAAAATTGTGAAAACAAAAAAACAAAAAAAAAAAAAAAGAAACAGCGAAAAAACGAAACAGGCGAAGAGCGCGAAGCACGTTTAAGTTCCCAACGATCGAGAATGAGCTCCGTGAGGAGCAGAGAAACCGAAGAACAAAGAAATGAACGGACTGAAGAATCAAGAATTGCGGCAAAATCTTATAACAAAAGACTGCGAACTCAAACCAGCCATGTAAATGTCAGCCTATGAGAAGCGCGGAAGAGGACAAGTAAACACTACAACCTAATAAATGAAGCATTCCACTTCGGCCCGACGAAAGGATATAACAAACACAAACACCTCGTAATCGGAAAAATGAGTAACATCTGCTAATTTTGCAACGCGAAAAAATTCGGTAGGGAAACATCTGGATTCTGTTGCATGAATGGTAAAATTCGGTTACCACCACTGGAAGGACCTCCGCAGGAAGTTTTTACATTGCATAACCGGGGAAACTCCAGAATCAAAACACTTTCTTCAAAATATAAAAGCGTACAACGCCTTCTTTCAAATGATTTCTTTGGGTGTCACTTCGATCAAGACTAACAGAGATGAAATCGATTATGCTTTTTTCCATCCACGGACAAATCTATCACAACATGGGAGCATTTCTACAACTACCCAACAAAGATCAAAAATATCGGCAAGCACATTTAATCGGAAATCAATTGATCAACGAGGCACAAATATCAGTAGAGTGAGGCGAGAAGAAGTCGGAGATGTACAGAGGATATTACACGAATACAATCAATAATTCACATATTCAAAACAGCACTAGTCTGAATGATTTTTGATGACTATAAAGTTATAATTCGAGCCGACAAAATACTACATGGAGAACACGAACGTCGATTCAGTGCACCTCAAATAGACGAAGTTGCCATCGTAATTGTGGGCAATGGAAGCACAAGCCGTGACATAATTGTACAACGAAGAAGAGGACTACAACGCATTGCAGACGCACACTGTTCATGTCATGCCCTCAAATATCACTTAATATATCTGCACGGAGAGGACGGACATCATTTTAATGTGAAACAAACATACAAAACATACAAAAAAGTCACTTCCAAGGAGTTCTATGCTTACCGCTTAATGACCAGAGACAATGAAACATATAATCACATTCTCAACATTCGCCGTTTATTCCAACAATTCATAGTAGATATGTATGCAGAAATAGAAGCGGAACGGATGCTTTACGCAAGATTGAATCAGTAGAAACTGCTCACGGAAGAATACATCCACCTTTGAGACTCAATCATAAATGACGGAAGCATCGACGACATTGGAACAATGGTAATCTTACCCTCATCGTACATAGGGAGTCCGAGACACATGCATGTATAGATTCAAGATGCCATGACCCATATAAGAAAATATGGACGATTTGACTTCTTCATAACATTCACATGCAACTCGTCGTAGACAGAAATTAAAGAACAACTAAGATACGGACAAGCCCTCATGCATCGACACGACATAATAGCCAGAGTTTTGCGACAAAAACAAATGAGATTTATTGAAGTCATCACAAAATACCACGTCTTTGGAACTGTTAGATGCTGGATGTACACAATCGAATGGCAAGAAACGAGGACTGTCTCAGTCACGCAATCTCATCTGAATTCCTCAATACATAAGAAGATCCGGAACTGTACGACATAGCAGCGAAAAACATGATTCACGGACCATGCGGCCCACTAAACCGCAATTCACCATGCATGAGTAACGGAAAATGTACACAAAAAAAAGGCAATACCCAAAACCATGCTTGGAGGCCACACAAACCGGAGTTGATGGCTATCCCAAATACAGAAAACGACCACCCAAAAACGGAGGCTTCACAACAAAAATTCGAATACAAGGCAGCGACGAATTGCAAATAGGTAATAAATGAGTAATATCACATAACACATTACTTTCCAAAATGCTCCAAGCACACATAAACGTAGAATACCGCAATTGAGTGAAATCCCCGAAATATGTGTATGGCAGTGTTTCAAACAGCCAAAGACAGCGAACAACAAAGCAAATGGCTTGGTTCAAATGGCTCTGAGCACAATGGGACTCAACTTTTGAGGTCATTAGTCCCCTAGAACTTAGAACAAGTTAAACCTAACTAACCTAAGTACATCACACACATCCATGTCCGAGGCAGGATTCGAACCTGCGACCGTAGCGGTCACGCGGTTCCAGACTGCAGCACCTAGAACCGTACGGCCACTTAGGCCGGCACAACAAAGCAGAAACGACGAGATCCTCATGTACCAAATGGGAAAATACATCAGCAGTAACGAAGAAGCGTGGCGGATTTTCGGCTTTTCCATAGACGAACGCGAACCAACTGTACAACTCTAGCAGTACAATTGGAGAATGGACAAGGAATTTACTTCACAAAAGACACCACCAGAAAAACTGCAAGCGAACCACCTCAGAACATAATATTAACAGTTTTTTCAACTGTGCCAGGCAGATCCATTCGCGGAAAAACATTACTGTATGTGTATGTCCCTACCTGTTCTACATGGGACACAACAAGCGAAATATTTCAGTGACGAAAAAATGGAATTCCAGTAGAAGATCACCCGATAATCATGAGAACTGGCGCACTAGGCCGAGTATCACCGTACATCCGAACAACACCGAAAGTTTCTATCTCTGGATGTTGCTACACGAAATACGGGGACCAACAAGTTTCGCAGATCTCAAGATTGTTGACGGTTATCTGTGTCAGACGTACAGAGAAGCATGCCAACGCTTAGGACTACTGGAGAACGACAGAGCCTCAGCTGAAAAAATGAGAGACTTATTCGCCATAATTCTAACAACATGTAACCCATCGAATCCAAAACAGCTATGGGACTCCTTCAAAGAGAGTACGAGTGATGACATACTGAACCAGATCCGACAAGCTCATCTTGAACTGACCATCGAACTCAACGACGACAGCTTCAATGAAACACTCATTCGCCTAGAAGAGAAATGTTTAGTAATGAACAACCAGTCCTTTGTACAACTTGGGATGCGAGCACCACGAAAAGAAGCTATCAGTGTGCTGAACTTCGAAGCTGCAAAGGAAGAAAGCTACAACATCAACGAACTACTTCAGTACATTGCTCACAACAAACCACTCCTAAATGACTATCAAGGGGAATTCTACAACGTCATCATGGACCGGCTCGACAACAACGCTGGTGGAATTATTTACTTGGACACACCAGGCGGTACTGGGAAAAGGTTTCTAATAAGTCTGTTGGCTGTTGAATATAGCCGAAGACCAATTCCCGGTATGTAAAATCCCAAGAGCATTTGTACGGAGTGAACTTGTAAAGCAAGCTAAAATTATTTTCTGGGGGCGAATGCACAATGGCACGTAAAATAACACTCGAAGCTATGGAAAGAACATTACAAGACTTGCGAGGAAACTCTGAAGTGATGGGAGGAGCTCTGCTAATATTCTCAGGAGATTTTCGACAAATACTTCCAGTTATCTCCAAGTCAACACCAGCATACGAGATCAATGCATGTTTTAAAAAAAATCACATCTCTGTCCACGCACACAAACGCTGCGGCTAACAAAAAATACGTCAGTTGAACAATATAAAGGTGAAACAACAGCACATTTTGCTCATCAACTTTTGCAAGTAGGCGAAGCCACATTTCCCGGCCTCATTAAACTCAGCAATGATTTCTGCAACATAGCCACTGCTGGAAACGAACTCATCGACCAAATTTATCCAAACATTGTTCACAATTATACCAACCTGGAATTTGAAAGGGAAATTTTGGCAACTAAAAATAATATTGTCGATGATATCAAATTTAACATTCAAAAGAAAGTACTGCGTGAAGAGAGAATATACAAATCGATCGACACGATGGTGAACGTCGAAGAAGGTGTGAACTTCCCTACAGAATTTCTAAACTCTTTACAAGTACCAGGAATGCCATTACACTGCCTTCGACTTAAAATTGAATCTCCGATAATACTGCTCATATATCTCAGCTCACCAAAACTATGTAATGGAACGAGGCAATCGAATAATGTCATCTAAGCTGAACATACGGCTCGAATGTACAAAGGATACACACTATTTATATCCAGAATACCACTGAGCTCTTAGCCTACAGTTTTACAGTTAACAAAGCGAAAGGACAAACTTTAAAATATTGCGGCATCAACCAAAGACTCCTGTTTCTCTCACGGTCAACTATACGTAGCTTGCTCTCGAGTAGAAAATTCGAAAAATTTGTTCATATATATATATACTGTGGATAAGAGAATAAAAAATGTTATTTATAAACAATTATTGTAAATAATTAGAATATGTTTTCAATAAAAAATTTTACCTCTTATACTTTAAAATTTATCCTCTTATTCCAGCTACCACACAATCTCATATCAACTCCGTAAGCGAAGCCAGGTACCCAAGCTAGTAATAAAAACAAAATATACAGGGTTATTCAACTGCCCGTAGCTATGGGTTTTATGCAACCCACAACACCTTCAAATACCACACACAACATACATGTCCTACAGAAAAAATGAACAAGACCTTTTTGCAAAAAATTGATGTAGTTAAATATTGTACTGGGATACATTTTTGCTAAAGGCTGTAGCGTTCGAATTATTTAAAAAAAAACAACCACGTACAAAAGTAACCTTCAAATGCGTTTTCTTGAATAAATCGAAAACTGTGGCCTCCAGCGAAAACGTATCCCAGTACAAAATTTAACTACATTAAGTTTTTAACAAAAAGGTCCTGTTCATTTTTTGTAGGACTAATGGTTTGTGTGGAGAGAGCGAGAGAATCTGAAAATCTTGCACGTGGTTTTTAAAGGCGTCGTGGGTTGCATAAAACACTTAGGTAGGAGCAACTGACTTACCTTGTAGAAGAAGTTTTGATATAATCATAATAACATATTTATATCGGTGTTTAGTACAACGTTTCTACAGATTTTTTGTTTCTCTTTTATCTGTGTCTGCTGACGTATATTGCAAGGATAGGTGTCGTATGCCTTTATCTCTCCTCCTGTTGCTACCGAAAGCTAGGGAAATATTGTAACATTCAGATTCGAACCTCCTAACTCGAGTGCTATAGCCTCACCAGGATATAGTTACCTCGGAAACGAAGAGGAAACGTTTCTTTCGTCCGTTCTCGGAAGTTCCAAACCGCACTCCCAGCCGCGGCCAAAATCCACCCACACTTTTTCAATTCTCTCCACTGCTACACCAATTAAATCAGTATAAATAAGGGTCGCCAGCTTTCCTTTAATCCGCGAGAGAAGGTTAAACTTCTAACTACTTCAAAGTCAATAATTAAAAGCTGTTTACCAATGTAACTACTTTCAGAAAGATCCCGAGAGCCGACCACTGAACTGGAAAATCTACACCGTTTCTGCGGATGATCTCCTCAAAGATAAAACTGTGTACAGCCTAATATCAGTATGAAGAAAGACACACAAAAACACCAGGCTAGAGTTTCCTCGGAAACAAATGTATTTATTGGTCCTAATTAAACCCCACCAAGGCCGTAAAGCTCAGCAAACACCATCTCCAAGTAGCTAATGGCTCCACGCTGTGCTACGAGACCTTTCCTTGCAGAACACCTGCCCACTCACAGAACCGCACCACTCACCGAGACAAACCGGAAAATCACTGACCGGAATACCACGCAGCGCAAGGAAACGCTGAATGCGTACAGTACCGCCCGAAATTGAAAATAGGTACAACATTCTTCGTTAGTCTTGTCAGAACAACATATTTTTTGTAATAATAACTCAATTTCACTTAATACATCGAAGCCGGATACCAGTGTAGGAAAGAAGAACAATTTATTTATTTAACTGATCACATGTGTACTCCCACAAAATAAATCCCTACATCCAATTTGGTGAGATCTGTGAAATAAATGAATGTATGGTCGTCTGCTAACCACAGATAGTGAATGTGCAATATGTGATAATCTTTGAGACGGTCCTTTGGTCACCTTTGGTGGAATCAAAGAGATGAAATTTACCTGAGCTTTGACCGCCTGAAATGTGGCTGACCAATACGCTAGCATGGTGCTCCCCCACCTCGGCGGAGGTGCGAGATGACCTGAAGAACAGCCATGTTTCAGCACTCTGTCGCTGGATCTTGTGTTGGCAAGACCTGTCTTAGGCGTGTTCCGTAAAGACAAAAGAGTGGAGAGAATGGTATGCATGTGAAATACTTAAGAGTAGTTTGGAATAATTACAGGGTGTTTCAAAAATGACCGGTATATTTGAAACGACAATAAAAACTAAACGAGCAGCGATATAAATACACCGTTTGTTGCAATATGCTTGGGACAACAGTACATTTTCAGGCAGACAAACTTTCGAAATTATAGTAGTTGCAATTTTCAACAACAGATGGCGCTGCGGTCTGGGAAAAACTATAGTACGATATTTTCCACGTATCCACCATGCGTAGCAATAATATGGCGTAGTCTCTGAATGAAATTACCCGAAACCTTTGACAACGTGTCTGGCGGAATGGCTTCACATGCAGATGAGATGTACTGCTTCAACTGTTCAATTGTTTCTGGATTCTGGCGGTACACCTGGTCTTTCAAGTGTCCCAACAGAAAGAAGTCATAGGGGTTCATGTCTGGCGAATAGGGAGGCCAATCCACGCCGCCTCCTGTATGTTTCGGATAGCCCAAAGCAATCACACGATCATCGAAATATTCGTTCAGGAAATTAAAGACGTCGGCCGTGCGATGTGGCCGGGCACCATCTTGCATAAACCACGAGGTGTTCGCAGTGTCGTCTAAGGCAGTTTGTACCGCCACAAATTCGCGAAGAATGTCCAGATAGCGTGATGCAGTAATCGTTTCGGATCTGAAAAATGGGCCAATGATTCCTTTGGAAGAAATAGCGGCCCAGACCAGTACTTTTTGAGGTTGCAGGCACGATGGGACTGCAACATGGGGCTTTTCGGTTCCCCATATGCGCCAGTTCTGTTTATTGACGAAGCCGTCCAGGTAAAAATAAGCTTCGTCGGTAAACCAAATGCTGCCCACATGCATATCGCCGTCATCAATCCTGTGCACTATATCGTTAGCGAATGTCTCTCGTGCAGCAATGGTAGCGGCGCTGAGGGGTTGCCGCGTTTGAATTTTGTATGGATAGAGGTGTAAACTCTGGCGCATGAGACGATACATGGACGTTGGCGTCATTTGGACCGCAGCTGCAACACGGCGAACGGAAACCCGAGGCCGCTGTTGGATCACCTGCTGCACTAGCTGCGCGTTGCCCTCTGTGGTTGCCGTACGCGGTCGCCCTACCTTTCCAGCACGTTCATCCGTCACGTTCCCAGTCCGTTGAAATTTTTCAAACAGATCCTTTATTGTATCGCTTTTCGGTCCTTTGGTTACATTAAACGTCCGTTGAAAACTTCGTCTTGTTGCAACAACACTGTGTTCTAGGCTGTGGAATTCCAACACCAGAAAAATCCTCTGTTCTAAGGAATAAACCATGTTGTCTACAGCACAGTTGCACGTTGTGAACAGCACACGCTTACAGCAGAAAGACGACGTACAGAATGGCGCACCCACAGACTGCGTTGTCTTCTATATCTTTCACATCACTTGCAGCGCCATCTGTTGTTGAAAATTGTAACTACTGTAATTTCGAAAGTTTGGAAATATTTAAGAAATGGCGTGTGCAAGACTTGAAGTTAGAGACAAGCACTTCCACGTGGGGAGTACTGTGTGAGTCTCAATCTGTGTATGAGACAAAGGATAAAGAGAAGTACTCGTCCAAGGTATCAGTTGAGGTCTCGTGTGTGTGACGAATATGATCTTAATATTACTTTGCGTGTTATGTTTCCGTGTAACGCTAGATTCAAACTCTAATACTCTGAGAGAGAAGCAAGGTGAGTCAGCCGTCTATCCAGCAACGCCACTTGGCTTGCATTGCACAGGAAGACGTGCATATATCCTCCAGAGTTCGTGGTAGGAAAGATGAATATGATCTTTATATTACCTTTGCGTGTTATGTTTCCGTGTGACGCTAGATTCAAACTCTAATACTCTGAGAGAGGAACAAGGGTAGTCATCCGTCTATCCAGCAACGCCACTTGGCTTGCATTGCACAGGAAGACGTGAATATATCCTTCAGAGTTCGTAGAAGGAAAGAAAAGTTACGAAGTGGGGCAGTGTCGTTTGAAACTGGCATGAATACTAATTGAAGTGGGAAAGCTGAAAGTGAAGTGATTCTAACGTTGTAACTATTCTTTGTGATGTATTCTATGTTGCCAGTATGATGTATTTCATATAATTTAAGTATATGTGGTTTGCATGGGAGAGTAGCAAGGTAGGTTCAGAGGCAGTGGGTTATGCATGTTCCTTTTTGTACCGCTCGGTCTGGAGTAAATTTTCGTGATGATGGGTGCGAGAATCGAAGTGTGAGATATAGCAAAAGATCCACCATCCTATCCAGAAAGTGCACTGTAGCGTTAGATAATTACGAGACCATTAGATAGAGAATCACCAATGTAAAGCCATGCCCACTGGGCGGAGTTTCTCATGTGTAATTGTTGTATAAAATGTGTGTTTAGGTTATCTTTGAATCATAATAGAATTTATCGGAATAAAAAAGATAGTGAAAAGAAAAAGATTGTTGGCCTTTTCTTTGTATAGTATGTAGTAATGATATCCAGAATTTATAATGTGTTCGCCATTAATATTCAGTGCGATGGCCACGTGTTGATCAAAGCCGTTGGGTAAGAAAGAAAATGTGGTATTGCCAGAGCATAGTGAACAATCAGAGTAGTGTAAATTCCTAATAGTCAGATGTGCATTATCCGTTTCTGTTGCGTAATATTCAAACAGGAGAATAATTTGTAGCTTAATTGTGGGTACTAGAGCTCATAATCAGTCATTGATGGTACTCAAAAAATAAGATTAAATCATCTCGCTTGTCATACCACTCATCTTGGCAGGCCTGACTGCTTGATGCCACAGTATGATCAAGGCATGTGGATGCCTCTCAACGCACTTTCGATTTTTGCAGTCTTTTTGTGCTTGAAAAACGACTTAGTTGACCATGAAAGGTCAGTTACTTCCGACTTACGAAATGATAGCGACTTGAACCCTTTCATAGCCATTGGGACATGTGTTTACCAGGTTACCAACAGGAATTTGCTGCACGGTATTGCCGTGTATCAGTGTCTCACTGGTAAAGGGAAGCCCGATAATGGTTTGCAAAGCTGTTATAATTACAATTTGCTTCTGCAGGTTTTGCTGTCTTCATGATTTGTCGCTAACCCTCTTCTCCGTATTGCTGCATAGATTTAGGACACGCCTGCAGGCAAGCTACCTTTAAACAGTTTTGTAAAGCAGGCTGCCGCCCTTCCTTTCCGGAAAATTCGTGTCAATAATCTGCACGCACGTATTGATGCTCGATGCGTCAGAAACGGTGCCCATGTTGAGCCCCGGTAGTGTGAGTTAAAAATTTGGAGAAATGCTCTATTCACTTTTGTGAGTGTGTTTTTTATATGTTTAATAGTTTTTGCACAGTCGTTTATTGAAACCCTGGAACTCTTTATGTCCCACCGCTCCATACACTGTAAAACGACACGGTGGGATATTTCTTTCATACTGCTGCTTCTGACTACGACAGCAACTAAAATAATACTGCATTACTCTCTTTCACTTCGAAAAAATTTGTAGTCGAAATGTTAAACACAACCTCTGCCCCTAGAGGCACACGACTTCCCTCTTATACACGACGAGGACTACCACCTGTCCCCTTGATTTTTCTCCACGGAATTACGTTACATTTCAAGTCCTTCTGACAATCATCTACAGAAACTGAAAGTAGGCATTTCTCGCTCCCACGCCTGGCACTACTTTATAAAGTGCTGTGTTCTGCCAGAACTTTCAGAAGTTTCTTTCCATCAAATGCTAGAAAACACCTGCCGCCACGAGAAAGTCAACTTCGTAGGCCTTGACCTCAACTCATTCAGAAGGATTTCTGGAAGGCTGGTCCTTCATCCCTAGACTGAACAAAATCCCCATCCCACAGACACGGAATTCCGGCTCTAGCATCCATAACAGAGAACAGGACGAGGAGAGAGGCGAAGCAAGGGAATGATATGTAACAAGGAGAGCGTCTTTGAGAACTCGGAAAACAGTGGACGGAACATGTAATAGCCTGACTGTGCTGCAGCGCACAAACTACACTCAGGAGTTGCTCGTTGTCGAGATGAGAATGGGATGATCCAGCTTAGTTCTCAGGCAAGCACGATGCACTACTGACTGCACGTAAAACCACATTTTATTGGCCCCAGCAGAAAGCAGAGTGTGTCGCATAAATGTGTAATGGGCAGTAAAATGAAAACGAGACAGATGGAAAACAATTAATTAACAGGTTTTTCAAACGTACTAAAAAGTAGGAAATTATTTCTCCTAACCCAATACAGATTCCTAAACTCATACAGATAATCCTGAACGTTTGTGCTTTTCAATGTTTCATTGTTACGAAAATTCATGTACAATTTAAAACGAAAAACGTTTAGGGGGGGGGGGTGAGGGGGCGTGCGATGGATAATTGGTGTATAAATAATTCTCCTAAGTTACAAACAGTTTTCTTTCACTGTAAATGGTACGAGATGTAGTGTGATTTTTCTCAACGACAGCTACTTCCTACACTCTTTACTGTTATCTACTGCATGTGCCCCAAGTTTTTCCTTTTAAATTTTAGAAGTATTATCATAGCTATTAAAATTCAGAAAATCAGATTTCCAGAATTATCTTTATGGGATCAGGAATCAGTATCGGTCTGTGAGAAAGTATTTTATACCTTTTATTTCGTTTTAAAACTGTGTTATATTACAAAATAATTTAAGTAGCGGTACTTATTTTCTGCTTTTTAATCTTGTCTAAGCCGGCTGTTCTAGGCGCTTCAGTCTGGAACCGCTCGACCGCTACGGTCGCAGGTTCGAATCCTGCCTCGGGCATGGATGTGTGTGATGTCCTTAGGTTGGTTAGATTTAAGTAGTTCTAAGTTCTAGGGGACTGATGACCTCAGCTGTTAAGTCCCATAGTGCTCAGAGCCATTTGAACCATTCTTGTCTAAGTGAAATTTTTCGTCCGATTTATAACACTCTGATGAGATTACAACAGACATGTTGTAAATTTCAAGTATATTTCAGTTTCTCTTCACTTGAGTCAACCAATATATTGCTTCCTCCTACGTATATCTCAGGAAAAGACCGTGAAGGAAAGAAGGTAAAGAGAATCGAGTTCACACGGAGGCTTACCAGCAATCGTTCTTACGGCGAATCATTTGCGACTAGGAACAGGAAGAGGGGTAAATATAGCAGTGGTACACAAAGTACCCCCCGCCACACTCTAGACAAGAAAGCGAGTCAATATTGTATTGTTAGCAATTTGAGCTATGTTAAAAGGTTAAACCTCTAGCTCATCGGTAAGTTGGTTTTAAATAAGTTGCAAAATTTGTACCGAACAGACAAACAGTCAAGAAAGTGAGCTAATAAAATGTGTTAAAAAGTAAGTAAAGTCTTTATTATTTAAAAAGTAATCGCCATAACTCTTAATACATTTATCCCACTGCGGAAGAAGACGGTCAGTGCCTTCATGGAAAATTGATTATACCCACGCGTGCATCTCTTCGTCCGAAGCAAATTGACGGCTATGGATGTCTTTCTTCAGAGCACCAAAAACATTAAAATTGCATGGGGAGAGATCTGGACTCTGTGAAGGATGTGTAATGGCTTCCCAGCGAAACTTCTGCAGTGAAGTCGAAACATGCCTGTAAGTCTCACGCTCCAGAAGTTTCGCTGGTAAGCCCCTACACATCTTCCATACAGCACGATCACTCCCCATGTGATTTCCATAGTTTTGAAGCCCCAGAGAAAGACATTCGTGGCCGTCGATCAGCTTTGGGTGAAGAGGTACACGCCTGGATAAAGTCATGGTTAAATAGGGAAGCGCAAAATTTTACCATGAACGCATTAACCGTCTTGTCTCACAGTGGAATAAATGTATTAACAGTTATAGTGACTACTTTTGGAATAATAAACAGTTCATTTACTTTTTTCCATTTGTCTCGTTTTCATTTGACTGCCCTCATATTATACCTTTACTCAACAATTTTATTAACGTTTCGATTTTTCATCAGTTGATTATTTATTAACTTCTCAATTTTTATTAATGTACGGTACGAACGTACATTCCCACCTAACCAGAATGCGAGGAGTGTTACCCTCCCGGTCAGTAGTTGCTATAGTATCTATATATTTATTTTCAGGTAGGTAGTAAACACTATTACTGAATTCACATTAATTAAGTCACCTGCCGGCAGTTGCAATGGCCTTTCCGTTCAGAAGTCATCTCTAATTGTTGCGGATGGATGCCTTTCAGAAGAAAATTTTTTGGGCAACACAACAACTTAAGAAAATAACTTGTTGCTCTGTCTGTGTATTGAGGAGGGTCTTGGGTAGGTTGTATGTTGGCACCACAAATAAGTCCTTCCTCCGCGAGGTGCATAGCCTCTACTTATTTAAGCGCCAGATCAAACTCTCTCACTCCTATTTGAGGCTCATTTCTAGCCGATCTTTTTAGCAACAGACTTGCAGATGAGTTTTGCGATGTATTAGCTGAGTGTGATTCGTTTGTAGCTAATAAGGTTGCAGAGATTCGATCACGAATCATGAGCGCATTAGAAATGAGGAATAGTCTCTAAAATTATAGTGTCACGACGTTCTTTTAATAACGTCCCCAACCGACGGTCGCCAGTACATCGAGTAATGACTTAGGGTCACGTCTTTGTTCCCTCCTCTCAAGCCGACGTTTGCTTGCTCTATCTAGAGGCCCCAGGGTCTTTAATTTAGAATTTCGTGTTTTAATTTTCAGTGTACGAGGGCTATTTTTTTCATAACCTCATATCGGTCGCGAAATGGAAACAGTGAAAATCAAAAATGTTTTATTTTGCAACATTCAGCTACACCTTCCAGCGTCTTGTCTACACAGTCGCCGGTCCTACTTTGACATTTGTCGTAGCGTGTTACCAACATTCCAATACCGTCGTCATAGAAGTCAGCCGCCTATGGTTTCCGCCAATTCCCTGCGCTGCTTTGCAGCTCGTTGTCTGTGCCAAAATGCTGTCCTCACAGCCAGGTTCGCTATAATAGCATTGCGACAAATGTCTTTTTCAAACGTGCAGTCCAAGAAGTTCCGAGACTGGATTAGTAATAATAAATAGAGACAAGTTGAAATGGCCATTTTAATGCTTCAGGTTTTCTATATAGTCTCCACCCACTGAAATACAACGCACAGAACATTCATATAACCATATGAACCTTTCACAAAAGTACTTTGGGATTTTTTCAACTCGCAAGTCCCATTGGTTCGCATGTCGGTTATTGTCACGCGTTGACCTGTCGGGTGAATTTTTGCACATTGTCGTTTTGTGTTAGGTTCGTACTGATAAAACCAAATCTCGTAACCCGCAACGATTTTTGCATAGAAGAATTGTCCGCATTTTGCATGTCAATAAAGTCTCGGCATGTGTCCACGTATCATTGCTTTTGTTCGGGAGCCATGGCATGTGGGACGCTTTACACACACTTTTCTCTAAAACATTCTGGAGGCTATCTCGCATATTTGATTGTGGGACACAATAACGTTGACACACTACCACAGCAAGTCCACCACTTAACACTGCCTGCTTACAAGTGACTGGTCGAGTGCACATCTGTTGTTTACAGTTGTTAGTTCAAGCTGCCGCCGTAGTTACTGCACTTATACGCCACTAATAAAATCAATCTAGGAAGTTTTTCTGACGGATGGTGTACACACAGTTTCAGCTCAGTCATGTGTTACTTCCACTATGTTAAAAATTCTGCAAACTCATGTGCAAGTTATCCTGAACAATTTTATTACTTTCCGCGGAGCGTGGGGACTCGGAGACCCTGACTGCGTGGGTCCTGTAGGATGTGTTAGGTGTGCTACATGGATAAATTGCCTCTGATACCCAAACCTCCAGATGTCAGACAGTTAAAACTGTGCCAAACGTTGTATATCGACTGAGTATCAACCAGAATTCTGATATAGTTTGTGCTATGAACAGGAGAACGTGCGTAAACGCTACGGCATGAGTAACATCTGACCTAGGGAGCACAGGAGAAGCATGACTGTGAGCGTCTGTCGTATGGAACCCCCCTTGGGGGAGTCGGGATGGCGTCAGTTTGTCGTACCAAGGGTGTTAGGTTCGAGTTCTAGTCATGCCAGTTCTTGTACTGTAGTACGTGTGAAACTGTTATGTGGGACAACATGTACCCGACATATAAAAGGACTGTTTGGAGTTTATAGCAATGTTCTATTGGCTGTCCGCTTTCGCTTTGTTTATTTGGGTAGCAAATCTGTGCAGAACATTTGTAGCTTCACAGAAAAAACATAAATAATCGGAACAGAAGTATTCATAGTACTAATCATAATCACTATAAACTCCGAGCAATCCTTTTACATGTCAGGAACATATTGTCCCACATAACAGTTTCGTACGTAATACAGCACAAAAACTGGCATGATCTGGGCTCGAACGCGGGACTCTTGGTACGACAAACTAACGCTCTGCTGAATCCTTCATTGGAGCTCGCTCTCTGTTATGCTTTTTTCTATACTCCGTAGCCGCGAGGGATTAGCCGAGCGGTCTAAGGCGCTGTAGTCATGGACTGTGCGGCTGGTCCGGGCGGAGGTTCGAGTCCTTCCTCGGGCATGGGTGTGTGTGTTAGTCCTTAGGGTAATTTAGGTTAAGTAGTGTGTAAGCTTAGGGACTGATGACCTTAGTAGTTAAGTCCCATAAGATTTCACACACATTTGAACATTTTTTTCTATACTCCGTAGGTCAGGTGTTACTTAATACTTATTGTTTACGCACGTTCTCCTGGACGACAACACACAGCAAAAACTATATATGAGTTTTGGTTGATAATCTGTCGATATACAACGCTTGTAACCGATCTGACTGCCTGACATCTGAAGGATTGGGTGTAAGTTTAAATGCGTACCACAAGTGACTTGAAATGCTAACTCTCTGTTTATCCCAAAGTAGATAACTTATTGAAGTACATTGAACTTAAGTCATTAAACTCTGTTAAACACAGTTGCCGTTATTGTTTCGTGCAGACTTGAAGTTGCATAGCGATAAAAGTAATCGTTACATAAACACGGAGTAATGTTGCTTTTTGATTCTTCTTTTTCTGTTGACCCATTCAGTCACCTTCATAAGGACGAAGAACTTTCCTTTCGATACTTGTGAATTATATATAAGTGCAGCGGTGAGCTGTAGCAGAATCCAGTAATGGAATGTGCCCTTAATATTCTAATGTATATGTATAAAATATAAATGACTCGACAAACTTATGAAAGCGCTTGCGTCACGCAAGCAAATGCTTGTCGATAACATTAGGTATGCACGGTGCGCTACAGGAACGGTCAGAGAAGGCGGAGTAGAATAGAAGCGGGGATGTACACGGGCCAAGCTAGCGACATAGAAATGAAATGAGTTTACAGCACTGGCAGACGTCTAAGTGTTCTGACCCATCTCGTCGGTGCGGAAATTCACCACTCTCATTTTTTCATCTAAATTGATGAAAAAATAAGAGTGTTCTCACTCATCACTACACTAGCATCCACTTTGCAGGAAATCCACTGCGGCACCGGGTCGGCAGGAATAAAACACCTGTCATGTACCTGTCAGCTGTCTGTGAGCCATTGTCAGTCTGAACGAACCGAAATCCATTTAGCACGCATGTGAAGCGCTAGATGCGGACCTCAGTTGTTGCCCATCAAAATGTTAAAGAACATTCGCGAACATACAAGGGTGTGCTGGAAAGTAACCCTTCCGATTGTTTTTGTGAAAACTCTTGAAGCTTTGTAAATAAAACAACATTTATTAACTTTCTACATCTTTAGTCTTCATATGAACATATTTATTTCTCAACATAGTCACACAGGTGACGAACACATTACTCCCAACGAGAGACCAGTTTGTTGGTACCGTCACTGCCGCATGTTTGACTTTGTTCACGCAGCCACAATCTCACCTCTGCTTGCACCGCTTCATCACTATCTCCATCTACACCTGCACATCTACACCTACATCGATACTCCGCAATCCACCTTAAAGCGCGTGGCGGAGGGTATCCCGTACAATTACTAGTCATTTCCTGTTCCACTCGCAAACAGAACGAGGGAAAAAGGACTGTCTAAATGCCTCCGTATGGGTCCACGCGAAATATATGTTGGAGGCAATAGAATCGTTCTGCAGTCAGCTTCAAATGCCGGTTTTCTAAATTTTCTCAGTAGTATTCCTGGAAAAGAATATCGCCTTCCCTCCAGGGACTCGAATTTGAATTCCCGGACCATCTCTGTAACACTTTCGTGTTGTTCGAACCTATCAGTAACAAATCTAGCATCCCGCCTCTGAACTGCTTCGATTTCCTCCTTCAATCCGACCTGGTACGAATCCCAGACACTCGAGCAGTACCCAAGAATGGGTCGCACTAGCGTCCTATATGCGGTCTCGTTTACAGGTGAACCACACTTTCCTAGAATTGTCCCAATAAACGGAAGTCGACCATTCGCCTTTCCTACCACAATCCTCACATGCTCGTTTCATTTCATATCGCTTTGCAACGTTACGCTCAGATATTCAAACGACACGACTGTGTCAAGATGGACACTACTGATGCCGTATCCGAACATTACGGGCTTGTTTTTCCTACTCATCGGCAATGACTTACATTTTTTGTATTTTTAGAGCTAGCTGCCATTTATCACAGTAACTCTAAATTTTGTCTGAGCCATCTTGTGTCCTCCTACAGTCACTCAACGATGACAACTTACTGTACACTGCAGCATTATCAGAAACAATCGCAGATTGCTGCCCACCCTGCCACCCTGTCTACCAAATCATTTATGTATGTAGAGAACAACAGCGGTCCTATCACGCTTCCCTGTGGCACTCCTGAAGATATCCTTGTCTCTGATGAACATTCACCGTCGAGGACAACATACGGGGTTCTATAACTTAAGATGTCTTCGGGCCACTCGCACATACTTGAACCAGTTCCATATGTTCGTACCTCCTTTGACAGACTACGTGGAGCATCGCGTCAAACGCTTTCCGGAAGTCTAGGAATATGGAACTTTTCCTGTTGCCTTTCACCATAGTTCGAAGTATATCATGTGCACAGTATATCATGTGAGAAAAGGGCAAGCTGAGCTTCGCTCTATCTAGCAGAAATACTCTGCTAACCTTCTTAACTAGTTTTTTAACTTTCGTAACCATAGGTGCTATAATGAAACCATGAAACCATGATCGCTGATCCCCGTTTCTGTGCTGACGTTATCCATATGATCTGGCCTGATTGTAGCTATAAGGTGTAAGATATTTACATTGCGTATGAGCTGCCGAATTAGTTGCTCAAGACATTTTTCACATTACGTGTTCAAAAGGACTTCACAGGACTGTCTGTCGGTACCCCCTGCAATGAATCCATAGGCGCCCCAGTCTATACTCAGTAGGTTAAAGTCGCCACCAACTAGCTTTGCATGATTATGGTATTTACGCACTACTAACCATAGACATTCTTTGAATCACTCTAGTACCATCGCATTAGAATCGGGTAGTCGGTAAAAACATCCTACAATTAACTTGGTTTCACCTTGACCTGTTATATGCTGCTAGATAATTTCATTGTCACACTCAACGTCGACCTCAGTAGAGGCAATATTTTTGTCGGCTGAAGTGAACAGGTAGTGAAGGGAGACGAAAATTTAATAGTCATGGGTGACTGGAATTCGACAGTAGGAAAAGGGAGAGAAGAAAACATAGTAGGTGAATATGGATTGGAGCTAAAAAATGAAAAAGGAAGCCGTCTGTTAGAATTTTGCACAGAGCATAACTTAATCATAGATAACACCTGGTTGAAGAATCATAAAAGAAGGTTGTATACATGGAAGAATCTTGGAGATACTAAAAGGTATCAGATAGATTATATAATGGTAAGACAGAGATTTAGGAACTAGGTTTTAAATTGTAGGACATTTCCAGGGGCAGATGTGGACTCTGACCACAATCTGTTGGTTATGAACTATAGATTACAACTGAAGAAATTGCAAAAAGGTGGGAATTTAAGGAGATGGGACCTGGATAAACTGACTAAACCAGAGGTTGTACAGAGTTTCAGGGACAGCATAAGGGAACAATTGACAGGAATGGGGGAAAGAAATACAGTAGAAGACGAATGGGTAGCTCTGAGGGATGAAGAAGTGAAGGCAGCAGCGGATCAAGTAGGTAAAAAGACGAGGGCTAGTAGAAATCCTTGGGTAACAGAAGAAATATTGAATTTAATTGATGAAAGGAGAAAATATAAAAATGCAGTAAATGAAGCAGGCAAAAAGGAATACAAATGTCTCAAAAATGAAATCGACAGGAAGTGCAAAATGGCTAAGCAGGGATGGCTAGAGGACAAATGTAAGGATGGTGAGGCTTATCTCACTAGGGGTAAGATAGATACTGCCTACAGGAAAATTAAAGAGACCTTTGGAGAAAGGAGAACTACTTGCATGAATATCAAGATCTTTGATGGAAACCCAGCTGTAAGCAAAGAAGGGAAAGCAGAAAGGTGGAAGGAGTACATAGAGGGCCTATACAAGCGCGATGTACTTGAGGACAACATTATGGAAATGGAAGAGGATGTAGATGAAGATAAAATGGGAGATATGATATTGCGTGAAGAGTTTGACAGAGCACTGAAAGACCTGAGCCGAAACAAGGCCCCCGGAGTAGACAACATTCCATTAAAACTACTGACAACCTTGGGAGAGCCAGTCCTGACAAAACTCTACCATCTGGTGAGGAAGATGTATGAGACAGGCGAAATACCCTCAGACTTCAAGAAGAATATAATAATCCCAATCCCAAAGAAAGCAGGTGTTCACAGATGTGAAAATTACCGAACTATCAGTTTAATAAGTCACAGCTGCAAAATACTAACGCGAATTCTTTACAGACGAATGAAAAAACTGATAGAAGCCGACCTCGGGGAAGATCAGTTTGGATTCCGTAGAAATGTTGGAACACGTGAAGCAATACTGACCCTACGACTTATCTTAGAAGAAAGATTAAGGAAAGGCAAACCTACGTTTCTAGCATTTGTAGACTTAGAGAAAGCTTTTGACAATGTTGATTGGAATACCCTCTTTCAAATTCTGAAGGTGGCAGGGGTAAAACGCAGAGAGCGAAAGGCTATTTACAATTTGTACAGAAAGCAGATGGCAGTTATAGGAGTCGAGGGGTATGAAAGGGAAGCAGTGGTTTGGAAGGGAGTGAGACAGGGTTGTAGCCTATCCTCGATGTTATTCAATCTGTATATTGAGCAAGGAATAAAGGAAACAAAAGAAAAGTTCGGAGTAGGTATTAAAATCCATGGAGAAGAAATAAAAACTTTGAGGTTCGCCGATGACATTGTAATTCTGTTAGAGACAGCAAAGGACTTGGAAGAGCAGTTGAACGGAATGGACAGTGTCTTGAAAGGAGGATATAAGATGAACATCAACAAAAGCAAAACGAGGATAATGGAATGTAGTCGAGTTAAGTCGGGTGATGCTGAGGGAATTAGATTAGGAAATGAGACATTTAAAGTAGAAAAGGAGTTTTGCTATTTGGGGAGCAAAATAACTGATGATGGTCGAAGTAGAGAGGATATAAAATGTAGACTGGCAATGGCAAGGAAAGCGTTTCTGAAGAAGAGAAATTTGTTAACATCGAGTATAGATTTAAGTGTCAGGAAGTCGTTTCTGAAAGTATTTGTATGGAGTGTAGCCATGTATGGAAGTGAAACATGGACAATAAATAGTTTGGACAAGAAGAGAATAGAAGCTTTAAAAAAGTGGTGCTACAGAAGAATGTTGAAGATTAGGTGGGTAGATCACGTAACTAATGAGGAGGTATTGAATAGGATTGGGGAGAAGAGAAGTTTGTGGCACAACTTGACTAGAAGAAGGGATCGGTTGGTAGGACATGTCCTGAGGCATCAAGGGATCACAAATTTAGCGTTGGAGGGCAGCGTGAAGGGTAAAAATCGTAGAGGTAGACCAAGAGATGAATACACTAACCAGATTCAGAAGGACGTAGGTTGCAGTAGGTACTGGGAGATGAAGGAGCTGGCACAGGATAGATTAGCATGGAGAGCTGCATCAAACCAGTCTCAGGACTGAAGACCACAACAACAACAACAGTGAACACTTCCCCTCCTGCGGCCTCCAGTCTGTCTTTCCGATAATGTTTCATGATTCGCTAAATATCTTTGAACTTTCTGCTTCATATTTCAGCCAACTGTCGGTCCCGAGAATAATTTGAGCTCGAGAACTTTCCTAGAGGGCGCTGAATTCGGGAACTTTGTCACGAATAGTTCGACAATTTTGTGCTAAAATTTTGACAGTCTGGCGAGTGTTCATCCGAGTATCTCAAACTACCGCCTAGCCTATAAAACCCTCATGTGCACTCCATAAGTACTCTGCTACCCGAGTAGCTGCTTACTTTGTGTAGTGCACCCCTGAGTTATGAAAGGGAGTCCCGCAAATCCCACACCGGTAACGCAGGTCTAGAAGTCTGCAGCCACGACCACCACAGAGTCGACGTATCATTTGATTGATACCTTCCACTCGGCTGCACAGGACCCCGTTCAATTCTGGGGATAGTGCTGCCAATTGTGAGCTCTGCTTGCACCCCACATGTGAGGCGAGCAGTCTTCGCTACCTGTACCAGCCGCCTGTATGAACTGAGAATGCCATCTGAACCCATGCGACAGGAGTCGGCCGGCCGGTGTGGCCGAGCGGTTCTAGGCGCTTGAGTCTGGAACCGCGCGACCGCTACGGTCGCAGGTTCGAATCCTGCCTCGGGCATGGATGTATGTGATGTCCTTAGGTTAGTTAGGTTTAAGTACACTACTGGCCATTAAAATTGCTACACCATGAAGAAATGCAGATGATAAACGGGTATTCATTGGACAAATATAGTATACTAGAATTGACACGTGATTACATTTTCACGCAATTTGGGTGCATAGATCCTGAGAAATCAGTACCCAGAACAACCACCTCTGGCCGTAATAACGGTCTTGATACGCCTGGGCATTGAGTCAAACAGAGCTTGGATGGCGTGTACAGGTACAGCTGCCCATACAGCTACAGCACGATATCACAGTTCATCGAGAGTAGAAACTGGCGTATTGTGACGAGCCAGTTGCTCGGCCTCCATTGACCAGACCTGGAGAATGTTCTGGCCAGGGCAGCAGTCGAACATTTTCTGTATCCAGAAGGGCCCATACAGGACCTGCAACATACGGTCGTGCATTAACCTGCTAAAATGTAGGGTTTCGGAGGGATCGAATAAAGGGTAGAGCCACGGGTCGTAACACTTCTGAAATGTAACGTCGACTATTCAAAGTGCTGTCAATGCGAACATGAGGTGACCGAGACGTGTAACAAATGGCACCCCATACCATCACGCCGGGTGATACGCCAGTATGGCGATGACGAATACACGCTTCCAATGTGCGTTGACCGCGATGTCGCCAAACACGGATGCGACCATCATGATGCCGTAAACAGAACCTGGATTTATCCGCAAAAATGACGTTTTGCCATTCGTGCACCCAGGTTCGTCGTTGAGTACACCATCGCAGGCGCTCCTGTCTGTGATGCAGCGTCAAGGGTAACCGCAGCCATGGTCTCCGAGCTGATAGTCCATGCTGCTGCAAACGTCGTCGAACTGTTCGTGCAGATGGTTGTTGTCTTGCAAACGTCCCCATCTGTTGACTCAGGGATCGAGACGTGGCCGCACGATCCGTTACAGCCATGCGGATGAGATGGCTGTCATTTTGACTGTTAGTGATACGAGGCCGTTGGGATCCAGCACGGCGTTCCGTATTACCCTCCTGAACCCACCGATTCCATATTCTGCTAACAGTCATTGGATCTCGACCAACGCGAGCAGCACTGTCGCGATACGATAAACCGCAATCACGATAGGCTACAATCCGACCATTATCAAAGTCGGAAACGTGATGGTACGCATTTCTCCTCCTTACACGAGGCATCAAAACAACGTTTCACCAGGCAACGCCGGTCAACTGCTGTTTGTGTATGAGAAATCGGTTGGAAACTTTCCTCATGTCAGCACGTTGTAGGTGTCGCCACCGGCGCCAACCTTGTGTGAATGCTCTGAAATGCTAATCATTTGCATACCGCAGCATCTTCTTCCTGTCGGTTAAATTTCGCGTCTGTAGCACGTCATCTTCATGGTGTAGCAATTTTAATGGCCAGTAGTGTAGTTCTAAGTACCAAGACTAAGTTATCTGTGCACCGTTCAATATTTCGACCAACTTTGTTGTTTTGGGAGCGAAAGCTGGGTGGATTCAGGTTACCTTATCAATGAGGTTGTGGTTACGGATATGAAAGTAGCTAGGATGATTGCAGGTACTAGTAGATGGGAACAATGGCAGGAGGGTGTCCACAACGAGGAACTCAAAGAAAAACTAGGAATGAACTCTATAGATGTAGCTGTCAGGGCGAACAGGCTTAGATGGTGGGGTCATGTTACACGCATGGGAGAAGCAAGGTTACCCAAGAGACTCATGGGTTCAGCAGTAGAGGGTAGGAGGAGTCGGGGGAGACCAAGGAGAAGGTACCTGGATTCGGTTAAGAATGATTTTGTAGTAATAGGCTTAACATCAGAAGAGGCACCAATGTTAGCACTAAATAGGGGATCATGGAGGAATTTTATAAGGGGGACTATGCTCCAGACTGAACGCTGAAAGCATAATCAGTCTTAAATGATGATGACGAGTAGTGTAGTTCTAAGTTCTAGGGGACTGATGACCTTAGATGTTAAGTCCCATAGTACTCAGAGCCTTTTGAACCAATTGGCAGGAGTCGTCGGTGCCGACGTGGCCCACAACTTTTAGACGCCTGTACCCTGCACGCTCGAGAGCCACGGGCAAGGCCGCCTCCATATCTCGAATGAGGCCTCTTGACAGACATACCGAGTAGACTCTGGCTTTCTTTCCAGCCCTGAACACTATCTGTCTACGTGGTTCCTTAACGCGCCTAACGTTGGAGCTCCAAATAACTAGTAAACACTTCCCCTCGTGTGCCTGCTCAGACTCTGCTGGAGGAGCAGCCACCTGTCCACCCACAGGGTGGAAAGGGAGGGCAGACAATCAGTCACATTGGCCCTCCGGATCGAGCGACGCGAACGCGCTTCAACTCGCCACTCACTCTGCTGTGAGGGCAGATCCACCGCTTCGGATGCACTAGGAGGTGCCTCAATAGCAGAGCCCGGGGGCGAAACAAGCGATACCTGAGGTGTCCCATGCGATGCGCCAGATTCTCCGCCACCGCTACAAAAAAATTGTTCAAATGGCTCTGAGCACTATGGGACTAAACTTCTGTGGTCATCAGTCCCCTAGAACTTAGAACTACTTAAACCTAACTGACCTAAGGACATCACACACATCCATACCCGAGGAAGGATTCGAACCTGCGACCTTAGCGGTCGCGCGGTTCCAAACTGTAGCGCCTAGAACCGCTCGGACACTCCGGCCGGCGCCACCGCTGCACCCCGTGGAAACAGCCTGAAGGTGACTGACAGTAGCCAATAGCGCATTTAGCTGTTGGCGAACTGCGACCAGCTCCTCCTGCGTCCGCACACGAATTGCGCACATCCTCACCATCCTAGCAAGAATGAAAAAGTAAACAAAGACTAACTGAAAAAATAAATTATAGAAAGCAGTCAAACCCTAGATATGCAACTAGCTCCTCCCTGGTTGGCTACCAAAGGACACTGATGCCTACTGAGCTACATAGCCGGCTTTTCAGAAAATTTACGCTTACAAAATGCGAGGTTACACCTCTTGAATGGAAACACGCACGAAATTTTAGAAATTTACTACGAGGAAAGGAGAGGAAAAGATAAACACTTAACTTGCCGCTCTTTACATATGTATCAGCCGAGAGCTGGAGCCTCACTGACTGGCTTACTAAAGGAACGTACGCTTTCAAAATAATTAGCAACTACTGCGCTACAGACTGAATGAATTTACACTTACAAAACGGCGAGATTAAACCCCCTAAACAGAAAAACACACACGCGATTTAACAAATATACTACAAAAGAAAAAATAAACATTCAACTTGCCTCTCTGTAGATAAGTATCAGCCGAGAACTGGAACTGACTGACTCGCTTACTAAACAAATGGGCACTTGTCTGCAAAAGAAAACAAAAGGGCAACTACTGCGCTACAGACTGAATGAATTTACACTTGCAAAAAGGTGAGGCTAAAGCTCTTAAACAAACACGCAGGAAATTTCACAAATATACTACGAGGAAAACGCAGGAAAAGATAAACACTTAACATGCCGCACTGTAGATACGTATCAGCCGAGAGCTGATATTCTGGCAAAAGATGAAAATCGGATGGAGTCAATTTGGGACTATATGGAAGATGATCGCTGACAGTTAACCATAGGCGTCGGATTGTTGCAGATGTCGCAGCACTCGTGTGTGGTCTGGCATTTTCGTGCTGAAGGAGAAGGTGCTCCATGTGTGGAAGAACTCTTCGAATTCCAAATTCGATTACAGCACGCTGTTTCTCACGCACAGACGTAGTTACGTTACACACCGCTATGTTAAACGGTACAGTTCGGAGCCCTCTAGCGGGGAGGGTTGGACTTGCATCAGCGAAGCAGGAAAGTTGACCAAGTAATATGCATGACATGTAATACCTCAGCTGATATTGATAAAAGAATAAAAAATTCGGTGGCAGTACCTTTCAGCACGCCCCGTATATCCATATCTGTCTTGTTCCCTTTTCTCTCCCCTTTTCACGCCTTGTCGACCGGTAATAGCACGTTAGTTTCAGAGATTGGAAACTAGATATGCAAGGTACATCATAATTAGTAGATTAAACTGACACAAGTGAAAGCTTGTGACAAAAACAACAAAAAGTTACAGTAAGTACAGGTCCGCAAATGGTTTTTTATCGGTTCAACTCATTTATGCTGGTAGTCATTTCTGGGAATCTCGGAAGAACGATTCTATTGCTACAGTTTCTGGCAGACATCAACGCTCATCTCTGAATGACGTGTGTGTGAAAAACCGACAGTACCACCGAAATGTAAAGGTACCTACGTAGTCTACATTTGCGTACAATACCCAACCCACAAAACTAACATGTGTGATTCTAGAGCCATCACCCATGGAGCACAGACAAAGACGAAGTGTTGTCATCAGTCGGTATGCTGTACTACAAAATGGTTCAAATGGCTCTGAGCGCTATGGGACTAAACTGCTGAGGTCATTAGTCCCCTAGAACTTAGAACTAGTTAAACCTAACTAACCTAAGGACATCACAAACATCCATGCCCGAGGCAGGATTCGAACCTGCGACCGTAGCGGTCTTGCGGTTCCAGACTGCAGCGCCTTTAACCGCACGGCCACTTCGGCCGGCTGCTGTACTACAACTTTCACGAATAACGGGAGGGAAAAATGACTGTATTCACCTCCTGCTGTAATACCAGTAGGACAGTGGGACTGACAGAAGAAGAGCAAGAGGTAGTGAAAGCAACACTTGCACGGTTACTCAAAGAATTTTTGCGTACTAGAACAGTACCGGATAATTGGAAGAAGGCTGTAATTGTTGTAATTCAAAAGAACGGGGAGAAAGAAAAACTTGAAGAGCTATAGATCCATCAGCCTTTTGTTAGTGGTATACAAAATTAATGCAAAAATCAATACTTATTGCTTTGAAAAAGCTTTTTGACTACAATCGTGAAAAAGAGCAAACTTACTTTAGAAGTGGATGCAGTGGTATGGGCCATGTGCGGATTGCCAAAGAATTTATAGAAAGAGGATGCAAATATCAGCTCCGACTTTGTGTAGGGTTCACAGACAACGAGAAGAAATTTGATTCTGCCAGAATACATTCTGTGCTGACGGCTCTTGAGAAACAACGAACAGAATTTACTTACATCATTTTGTTGAAGACCATATTCAACGACACTACAGCTTCCATTCAGTTGCAACAAGTGAATGAATAGATCAGAATTGAGAAAGGGGTTAGCTAAGAGGTTTCCATCCCCCAAAACTTGTTTTCCGCAGCCTCGGGAAAGGTCTTCAAATCATTGAACTGGGGTGAAAAAGGAGTATACACACATTAGAAAAAGTTTTGCATCACCTCGGTCCCGCCGCGCGGGATTAGCCGAGCGGTCTCAGGCGCTGCAGTCATCGACTGTGCGACTGGTCCCGGCAGAGGTTCGAGTCCTCCCTCGGGCATGGTTATGTGTGTTTGATCTTAGTATAATTTAGGTTAAGTAGTGTGTAAGCTTAGGGACTGATGACCTTAACAGTTAAGTCCCATAAATTTCACACACATTTGAACAGTCCGCAGCTCGTGGTCGTGCGGTAGTGTTCTCGCTTCCCCCGCCCGGGTTCCCGGATTCGATTCCCGGCGGGGTCAGGGATTTTCTCTGCCTCGTGATGACTGGGTGTTGTGTGATGTCCTTAGGTTAGTTAGGTTTAAGTAGTTCTAAGTTCTAGGGGACTGATGACCATAGATGTTAAGTCCCATAGTGCTCAGAGCCATTTGAACGATTTGAACATTTGAACAACCTCGGTCCCGAGAGTTCCGGAACCTGTACAGAAAATTGGAACAGAGATAAACATAAACATCATTTCCGTCCTTTTTATTGCTCATGGAAACCATACATAGCATGTTGTACCACCATACAGCGAGACCTCCAGAGGTTGTGGTCCAAATTGGTGAACACACCGGTATCTCTAACACCCAGTAGCACGTCCTCTTGCGTTGATGCGTGCCTGTACTCGTCGTTGCCTGTACTCGTCGTGGCATACTATCTTCAAGTTCATCAAGGCACTGTTGGTCCAGATTGTCCCACTCCTCAACGGCGATTCGGCGTAGATCCCTCAGAGTGGTTGGTGGATCACGTCGTTCATAAACAGCCCTTTTCAATCGATCCCAGGCATGTTTGATAGCGTTCATGTCTGGAGATCATGCTGGCCACTCTAGTCGAGCGATGTCGTTATCCTGAAGGACGTCATTCACGAGATGTGCACGATGGGGTCGCGAATTGTCGTCTATGAAGACGTATGCCTCGCCAATATGCTGCAGATATGGTTGCACTATCGGTCGAAGGATGACATTCACCTATCGTACAGCCATTAAGGCGCCTTCCATGACCACCAACAGCGTACGTCGGCCACATACAATGCCACCCCAAAACAGCAATGAACTTCCACCTTGCTGTACTCCCTGGACAGTGTGTCTGACCGGGTTGCCTCCAAACACGTCTCCGACGATTGTTTGGTTGAAGGCATATGCGACACTCATCGGTAAAGAGAACGTGATGACAATCCTGAGCGGTCCATTCGGCATGTTGTTGGGCCCATGTGTACCGCGCTGCATGGTGTCGTGGTTGCAAAAATGAAACTCGCCATGGACGTCGTGAGTGAAGTTGCGCATCATGCAGCCTATTGCACACAGTTTGAGTCGGAACACGACGTCCTGTAGCTACACGAAAACCATTATTCAACATGGTGACGTTGGTGTCAGGGTTCCATCAAGCCACAATCCGTAGGTAGCGGTCATTCACTGCAGTAGTAGCCCTTGGGCAGCCTGAGCGAGGCATGTCATCGACAGTTTCTGACTCTCTGTATGTCCTCCATGTCCGAACAACATCGCTTTGGTTCACTCCGAGACGCCTGGACACTTCCCTTGTTGAGGGCCCTTCCTGGCACAAAGTAACAATGCGGACGCGATCGAACCGCGATATTGACCGTCTAGGCATGGTTGAACTACAGACAACACGAGCCGTGTACTCCTTCCTGGTGAAATGACTGGAACTCATCGGCTGTCGGACCCCCTGCGTCTAATAGGCGCTGCTCATACATGGTTGTTTACATCTTTGGCGGGTTTAGTGATATCACTGAACAGTCAAAGGGACTGAGTCTGTGATAGAATATCCATAGTCAACGTCTATCTTCAGGAGTTCTGGGAACCGGGGTGATGCAAAACATTTTTTGATATGTTTGCACAACTGGAGCGTCTCTGAACCATCATCGATTACCAGATAAAATTATCCAGTTTTCTCCGGATTCAGAACATCGTTAGCAAAGGACACAGGAACTGACTAGAGCAAGTATGGCATCAGGCCTGAAGATTAATTATAGTAATTTGAAAATAATGTACAATGAGTGTGTTGGAAGGAGAATAGTAAAGATTAATGCATTCAGACCTGAATTTTTTCTGGAGGATGGAAAATTTTTCTCTATGAGGTAATAATCTTAGGAGAATTTTTAATTATTTTAGATAGAAGACTTATACAAAAATATGTACCCCATTTCCAAACATACGTCGTACACTGGGCTTCATTTTATAGACCAAAATAACTAATTATGAAATATTCTATATTGTAATAAATAGTAAAATGATCATTCAATAATTCCCATGCAAAATATTCAGTGGGATATAGGGAAACAACCACATCCGAGTATCCTGGTGGTCACGAGCTGCTGTGCACTTCTACATTGACTGCTGATATTTTCATTGTGATGCCCAGCTGACAGCACTTGCACATAATGAAAAGACTGAACAGTCACAAATGCGTGCCTCAGGTTTCCACTGGAAAAAAATACTTCTGTTGCAGGTAAGACACAGTAAAAGTTAATGTACACAACTGTAGGCAGGGGGATTGAAAGGGTTAGTGATGAAATTGTAGAAATGTGTGATGAAGTTGTATTGTTAGGACAACTGAAAACAACAAGCGCATTAACACTTAAAGAAATAAACAAGAGGGTAAAAACTTTTTGAAATCTATTTGTGAACCTGAATGCTGCACTCAGACGTAAATTCCCAATTTACTTTAAACGGAAATTCTACAACCAAAACATACTGTACGTACTAATTTATGGAAGTGAAACACGAATGTTAAGTACTAAAACAGTTCGCTGTTTTCTTTACAGATGTACCACACTTTCCCAGAACACCTCCCACAAATGTATTTTCCCATTCGCCCTTCTTACTATTAATTTTGCGCTTTCCTACCATGTCATTTCCCTTCACAACAGAATCCAGATATTTTTAAACGCGGTTTCGGTCTCCACAAGTTTTCTCCTAATCATTTAATCGTATGCTGTCGGGTTATTTTAATTTTAGGGCATTATCTTACATTTATTCACATTTCATTGAAGCAACACCTAGTGACTGACGCGAGAGCTCGAAATGTCGTACAAACTTGCTTCAGGGCCGATTGTCTTCACTTTGGCGGGTGAGGTGTTGTAGGAAGACAATGTGACGCGTCGCTCGTCTACAAATTACTGACACTTGTTTCGAAGAAAATATTATGACAACCAAGCGGCTGCCTGCCATCCTGTTCCGCAGCTGAGCGTCTATGGAACTACGTGGATGACTTTATTACGTCTATGAATTTTCGGTACTTTCTAGTAGCTATGGGAGACTCAGGTTGCATATACATGCGACATTATACCAGAAAATCGCAGTTTCCTTCCATCAGCACTGCACACAACACTAATATTGCTTCCCGCTGGTGATTGTAATGTGACGCGACTGCACACCATGTTGGAAGGATTAATGTTTCTTTGTAATGTGACGCGACTGCACACCATGTTGGAAGGATTAATGCTTCTGTTACTCTGTTTGTACGTCGGCTTGAGTACAGTCGGTCGCTCACTCTTACTTGCATTGTATAATACCGGTTCAGCGTTCGACAAAAATTCTTTTGCTTTTAAGCTGCAAGCTTTTCGCATTTCAGGTTTTCCTAAATACATTGTACATTACCCTAGTAAAGTTTTTTAACTAAAAACATCCGTATGTATTCTGATAATCGCCAATATACTTTTTGTTTCTACAACGGGCAGTAAAATGAGAACAAAACAAATGAAAAAAAGAAAGTAAATTGTTTACCATTTCAAGAGTAATCGCCATCGCTGCAAATGCATTTGTCCCACTGTGAGACAAGACGGTCAATGTCTTCATGGAAAAATATTTGCTGTTACCTACCGAACCTTGATTGTGTCCAGGCGTGCACCTTTTCATCAGAAGCAAATCGGCGACCACGAAGGTCTTACTTCGGAGCTCCAAAATTACGGAAATCGTATGGGGAGAGATCAGGACTGTACAGAGGATATGTAAAAGCTGTCCAGCGAAACTTCTGCAGTGTAGCCAAAACAATCTTGGCAACATGTGGGCTGCTGACCCAGCTATGGCGATCACTTTTGAAATAATAAACAGTGTACTTATTTTTTTCCATCAGTGTCGTTTTAATTTGACTGCCTCTTATATGTATCAAATCTTCGAATTCATAATTCATGTTTGCAGTAAAAAGGCCTCTAAAGTTTAAGACCGAAAACTGGCAGTACAGTTGTAAATTTATTCAGTAATGGTTCAAATGGCTCTGAGCACTACGCGACTTAACTTGTGAGGTCATCAGTCGCCTAGAACTTAGAACTAATTAAACCTAACTAACCTATCAGACACATCCATGCCCGAGGCAGAATTCGAACCTGGGACCGTAGCGGTCGCTCGGCTCCAGACTGTAGCGCCTAGAACCGCACGGCCACTCCAGCCGGCTTATTCAGTAATGCTATAATCACTTAGAACTGAACATGCAGATAGAGACACATTAAATACACAATTTATGTGTAGCTGAATCATAAGGGTAACTTTTCCTTCGAGAAATAATGAAAGAAGGAGGAACAGGGCGACGACCAGGTCGAACTGAAGAGGAAATCGGCCGTGTCCTACTCAAAGGAATAGTCCCTATTTGTCTTAAGCGATTTAGGCCAATCTAATTGGCCGGACAGGGATGTGAATCGCTGTCCTCCCAAATGCGAGTACAGTGCCCTAATCACGGCGACACGTCTCTCGGTAAAGAAATAAATGTGCCAAAATGTTGGAAAGACAATATGTTAATCTTTGAATTAAATTGAATTTAGTGTATTGCAGTACTGTCGGTGGCAAGGATTCGACTGTGCTTACGAAGCATTTCACCTTGAACTTCGTTCGCCCTGTGTTGTGTACATAGTTCCGCGTAGTCAGCGCGTACACAACTTTCCCACTAGAGCGCGCCCCGCTAAGCACAACAGCGCAGGCGCAGCGCTCGTCCGTCTCCGCACTACGAGATGGCGCTGTCTTAGAGACGGACCAAATTCTGCTTCCACCGATCCGCGTATTAATATGTAACGCAGCCAATGAGATTGCTGCTAACGTAGAACCTTTTCACCTCACGGATCACACTTGCGCAGTGATACCTGAATGCTCGAGGTAGTATAACGAGTGTACAGACCTCCGATTAGTCAGTCTGCATTAGTCTGCATTTGTCTGTAACAGTCTGCATTAGTCTGTACCAGTCTATAGTCAAGTTTCAGTCTACACCTAATAAGATTATCATATTCCTGTACATAGCCATGAAGATAAATGAATAGACACTTTGTCAAGTATCAGAGATATGTGAGAATAAGATTAACGTACCAAGACCAAAGGAGCTTCAGATTGTCAGTTGTAAACAGGATCCAGAATCAAGTTAAGTAAGGTTTATGATTGTTATTATTTTAATAAATGTGTGTGAAAATTAATCAAGTACTGTTTAAAGTTGGTCACCATCAATCTGCTACTCTAAGTGTGCAAGTGGCATTTCTATCGTCTGACCTAACGGCAGAAGATAAACCGCCACAATAAGACCACGAGCCATATTGCTGACACTCGCCTACTTCATTAGAGCGACAAGTCAAATAATCTGATGGTGTGTGTACCAAAGGTCTTACAGTACACACACCACACCCTGCATATGTTAAACTATTTTGTTCTAAACGACTTTGATTTACGTGTTAGTTTTATTCTCGGTTTTCAGATTTTGTTTCTAATTAGCTTGCTTCAGTGACACCAAGTATTAATGACGCAATACTTACCATGCAAGACTAATAGAAGGTATAGAGAAGATCGAACGAAGAGCGGCGTGTTTCGCAACAGGGACGTCCAGTCGACGACAGAGCGTTGCAGAGGTGCTCAACAAGCTCCAGTGGCAGACGCTGCAGTAGAGACGTGCATCACGGAGTGGTTTGCTATTGAAATTCCGAGAGAATACGCTCCGGGGAGAGTCGGGCAATGCATTACTTCCTCGCACATGCGCCTCGAGAAAAGACCACAGAAAGAAAATTCGAGAAAGTAGAGCAAGTACAGTTTACCGACAATCGTTCGCGAATAGAACGGGGAAGAACGGATCAGTTAAAGGTACCAGGCGTACCGTCCGCCACTCACCGGCCGGTGGCTTGCGGAGTACTGGTGTAATTGTAGACACTCCAGCACTGCTCGATTGTTACTTTAAGCGCTATACATCTTTGTAAATCATATCCTACCACCTACTGTAGCGATGAACAATTGCTAATGGATTGCAAAAAGTACACCGTCTTGGATTCGAGCCTCTCATGTTTCTTAGAAAAAATATTTCTTTAAATATGTTGGTCTTACCACACAGTCAATCTGTCAAACTAACAATACAGCATATTCGTGAATCAAAAAGAATAGAAAACGTAAAATTAAAGACGCTGTCCTTTTACTGAATGTGGTACATTTGTCTACTGCAGAAAAACACTTGAAGGTGAAAAAGTGCAAACGACAGTTTTTTTTTTTTTTTTTTTTTTTTTTTTCCAGCCGTAGTTGCCGAGCGGTTCTAGGCGCTTCAGTCTGGAACCGGGCGACTGCTACGGTCGCAGGTTCGAATCCTGCCTCGGGCATGGATATGTGTGATGTCCTTAGGTTAGTTAGGCTCAAGTAGTTCTAAGTTCTAGGGGACTGATGACCTCAGGAGTTAAGTCCCATAGTGCTCAGAGCCATTTTTTAACAGAATTTTTGATTTTTGCGTATTAAAGTTTTACCGAGTTTTCTGATTAATTTTCTTCAAGAATCACGCATCTATCGTAATTCTAAGTACTTATAAATAAATAAATAAATAAAAAGGGCTTCCGCTGCTCTTTGTGGGCTTTCCCTGACCCGTTTGACAGATTGCTTTAGTGTATTTGTCGGAGAAAGATTTTTACATCTTTTGAACTTCTATTTTCTTCGGCGATAGGGATAGGGATTTTTCGTTGTGTGGATTCTGTGCGGAGGTTGGGAGCCCTGGCAGAAAATAAGACAGTTGTTCATCGAAGTTTGTTGTTGTGTGGTTTTCGAGAGCGGTTTCGAGTGTGTTATTCTGAAGAGTGTTGAGCAGATACTAGAAAAGACGTCTACAATAAAATGTCTCAGGAAACAGATCAAAGCAATGTGAATGAAATATTTGGCATAAGTGTACTGTCAGATATTTTAAAGAATTATATCAGTGGGTGAATTCTTGTTTGACTGTCATTTTTAGCGAGAATGCCGTGAGTGAGTAACAGAACATTTAAAAAGAGGAAAGACAAAGGGGAGATGCATGTTTGGGAGAACGTTTCTGCAAATGTAGAGGTTAGTTCTGAAGCAGATAGTGAGGTTTCTTTCTCCCAGTGCAGTGCTTCCAATAGAAAACTGAGTACTAGAGAAGACGTCTACAATAAAATGTCTCAGGAAACAGATCAAAGCAATGTGAATGAAATATTTGGCATAAGTGTACTGTCAGATATTTTAAAGAATTATATCAGACGTAAGAACTGTAATCAGGAAGATCTTGAGCTTCAACTCAAGCGACATGTTGGTCTTGCATGCGAAATAATGCTATCACGTGATATGTGTGATTACACGGTATCATTTTTAAGTGTCATACTGTGCAAAGTGTGTCAGGAAAGTTATTTGAACTTCCTTAGAGACTGGTTTATGCCTTCGTTCTATTCGAAAAGGTGCAACTGCAGGACAAATGATGGGTGGTCTTATGAACTTACCAATACCTCCCACAAAATGAAGTATTTACAATAAAACATTAAGGTCTGTAGTGGAAGATATTGCACAAGAAGGACATTGCAGGAAGCAGTCGAAGAAGCTGTTATTATCAATGACAGGGTCAACAAAAGGGATCTTACTGTAGGCTTAGACGGTTCCTGGCAAAATCACTCATGGTGTGGTAACAGCCACTAGTGGAGACACTGCAAAGGAGATTGATGATGTAATTTTATCAAAATATTGCAGATGCCCTGACAGAATTAAAAATAAACATTCTGAAAGCTGTGAAACTAATTGTATTGGAAGCAGTGATGGTATGGAAGTTGAAGGGGTAAAGAAATTTTTTGAAAAGTCTATCTCATGCTACAACGTTACATATGTCAATTTCCTATGTGACGGTGACTGCCCAAGTTTCAGAACAATTGAAGAATTGAAACTCTGTGGTAATGACATCCAAGTAAAAATGTTAGAATGTGTTGGTTACATTCAGAAGAGAATTGAGTCTAGACTGAGGCAGCTGAAAACAAAATTAGGAAGAAAGAAACTTGCTGATGGAAAGCCTATTGGAGGTAGGAACAGGTTGACAGATGATGTCATAGACAGATTGCAGAGATATTGTGGGCTTTGCATAAGGAAGAATACCAAAGGTGTAAGTGGTATGAGAGAGGAAATTTTGATATTAATTTTTCATATAACGTTGACAGAAGCAAAAAATGAACACAGTTTATGTCCGCCTGGTTCATCGTCATGGTATAAATACAATAAATTAAAAATACAGGAGAAATCTACGAACACAAACACAATTTATCTGCGCAGTTATGGAAGAAATTACGCCAAATTTAGAGAATTATTAAATGGAACATTATTGGATAAATGTTTGTACGGAGAAACAAAAAATTGCAATGAAAGAGTTAATAATGTAATTTGGAGTCGCATTCTCAAAAGGATTTTTGTTTAAATTATTTCTCTACATTTTGAAGCCTATGATGCAGTAGCTGTTGACAATAAAGGAAATATGATGAAGTGTTAAGTAGTGAAGAGGCTATTACTAAAACCAGGATGCTTTACAGTTCAATACATGACTACGATAGACTCTGAAAGAATAAGAAATGCTGAAAGCGTACAACATGCTTATTAGAACAAACTTCAACAGAGGAAAAAGTGTAAATGAAAACTGTTGGATGAGATTGAAGAGCCTGACAATCCATCCTACGCAGTTGGGAAGTTCTAAACAGGTAACAGATTTTAAAGCTTCGTTTCTCAAATTTACATTTTTAAATTATAAGTACCATTTTCTTTAAAACTATAGTACATACTGGGCTTCAACTTTCACAAGCAGTTGAAATATCTATGTTTACCATTTTAAAATGTTTCTGCTGAATTTCATGTTACAGAAAAATGTTATGAGGTATTCTATGTGATATTTTTTGTTAAATATTTTTTGTTAAATAAATTAAATAAGATAAAAAATATTAATTTTTCATATTACAATCCACTGCTCCCAAAACATTTTTAAATACTGAATAAAGCTTGTTTAAGAACTTGTAAAAGTTTCACCATAATATCTTAAGTAGTTTCTAAGGAAAATAAACCTAAAACTTGTAGTTTTAGCAAGGAAAACGTACCCCTTAACGGCAGAAAGTAATCTTGTACCAATGAAATAAACACAGCAGATGTGGGGAAATGCCACTCTCTTTTAATAAATGTATTGCCTTGGTACCCAATATGAAGAAAATATAGTACATATATGTTCGTCTTTTGGATAAGACGGGGCACCAGTAAAGTGCTGGACTAATTATGCAATCAACCGTTCTTTTTAAAGTTTGTGCCATTACCGGTGGGTACTTTTATTGAGTTCGTATTTTCTAGAAGTTTATGTTCTGCAGAACCTTCTTTACATTAATATACAGCTCGCGCTACTAATTTTCGTGGTGCTCATACGTTGTGGAATACAAACAGAATCACGTTACATGTTTCGATATGCTACACTCGCAAGTTACTATCCTGCGCTTCAGAAGTTCATCAAAAACACACATCGAACAATGGAAACTTCAGGTATGAATATCAACAATGTAGGAAAAGACAGATTGCTACTAAGTGTAGTAAATAGCAGTCTGTCTTTTTCTAGATTTTTAAAAATGCATATCGTGCATCTGTGTGAATTTGCCCAAAGATAATTTTAGTTCCGAAATTAATTTGCTAATTTCGAATTCCTTGACGCCAGGTGTGTTAGGAATAGATACAGTACCCATTTGAGACATACGAAAACTTGTGACGGGATTTCCTGCCTATCGCGACTTTTCGCCAGAATCACGTCTTTCTTTTATCTTCAGCCAGGTAGCTTCCTCCAACCGTATTCGTAATTTCTTGAATTAACTAAACTCGTCTTCCGCAGATGAGCAGAAACTTATATTTCTTCTGAAGTGTAATTTATGATTGATGTCAGAATTGTGGCTTTTTTTAAGTGACCTGAAGAGCTTTCGCCATTACGTCATTCAGACGCGGCAAGAAGTGGTAATTAGAGTAGGATGCAAATAATACAGAGTTAGCCAGTGAAACGGGCAGATTGGAGATGGCCTTGACAGCTGGAATGTGAGTGGTGGGGGTAATGGTGGCCGGTTTCGTTCTACCTGCATGTCCCGCCACTTCGTTGCGATGGATCGTTGGACGGGTGAAAATCGCGGCTACGCGGTTACAGCGTATTATGCGAATGGTGAGAGTTTGGTGAAAACGCGACGTGCTTTTCGACGCCATTTCAACATACCGCGCAACAGGCCTGTTCCCTCCGATAACGCAATTCGTTCGTGGATAAACAACCTTGAACAAACTGGATCAACGTCTAAAACCCCTCAAAACATCGGTGCTGTTCAACAGGCAATGCTCAGAAGTCCACACCGATCTGCCAAACAACATACTCTACGTCTTGGAATAAGTAACACTTCGGTGAGAAGGATTCTTCGTCAAGATTTACATTTCCACGCATACAAAATACAGATTGTGCAATCTCTCAAACCAAGTGACTATCAGAAACGATTACAAAATGGCTCTGAGCACTATGGGACTTAACATCTGTGGTCATCAGTCCCCTAGAACTTAGAACTACTTAAACCTAACTAACCTAAGGGCATCACACACATCCATGCCCGAGGCAGGATTCGAACCTGCGACCGTAGCGGTCGTGCGGTTCCGGACTGAGCTCCTAGAACCGCTAGACCACCGCGGCCGGCAGAAACGATTACAATTTTGTGAAGAAATGGCCAGAAGACTTGAAGAAAATGACGACCAATGAGGCGCATTTCCACCTCTCTGTTTTGTTAATAAAGAAAACTTCAGATACTGGTAGGAGGAAAACCCTGGCGCTCTTCATGAAACGCCACTTCATGCTCGAAAAGTGATGGTTTGGTGCGCAATGTCGGCAAGAGGAATCATAGGCCCATTTTTCATCGAGGATATCAATGGAAGTGTTGTGACTGTTAACTCTGTGCGTTACATTGTAATGATCCAGAACTTTCTTACGCCAGAACTCGCCCGTTTTCCAGTGAATGAACACACAATGTTCCAACAAGATGGGGCAACAAGCCACATTGCAAGAGTTGCCATGAATGCTGTGAATTCTTAGTTTCCAGGCGGCGTCATTTCCCGAAACGGGGGTATCCCTTGGCCCCCTCGCTCTCCAGATTTGACAACCTGCGACTTTTTTCTATGGGGTTACTTAAAAACAAGAGTTTTTCTGAACGATCCACCCAGAACTATCCCAGCCCTAAAACAACGAATTCGGGACGAAATTGAAGGAATACCAGGCAATATGCTACAAAATGTCATGGGAAACTTCCAGGCCCGGCTGCAGAAGTGCATAGATGCCAATGGAGGATATTTGGCAGATGTTATATTAAAAAATAATCTACTTGAGGGCAACTGAGTGCTTCTTAAGGAAATAAGTGACAATAAAACATTATGCTTTTTCGCCAGAAGTCTCTTCCCATATTCCTGGATACACCAAGTGAGGTATTACAAAAACAAAACGTCTGAATATAAGCTTAACACATTTCAGATAGACCAAGTTCACATTTTTCTGTCAGAGGATAAAGAAAAAAGTTTCGAAAACACTGTTTATATGTATGGAATTTGTTTCCTTAACGTGTTATGTTGCCAAGTAAACCTTAAACTCTTTTAACATTGCATCCTTGTTTCTAGTAACATAGTTCCCAAAATTTTCAAGCAGCCAGCCATAACTGTTGTGTTTCATGCTGGGGTGCAGACTCCAGTCTTCTCTTGGCCAGGAATGCCCTTTTCGCCACTGCTAGTCTGCTTTCTGTATCCTCCTTGCTCCGTCTACCATGGATTATTTTGCTGCCTGAGTAGAAGAATTCCTTAACTTCACCTACTTCGTGATTCCCAATTGTGATGTTAAGTTTCTCGATGTTCTCACTTCTGCTACTTCTCATTACTTCCGTCTTTCTTCGATTTACTCTCAGTCTATATCCTGTACTCACTAGACTATCTATTGCGTTCAACACATCCTGGACTACACAAAAGCAGTTAAGATATATCGCAACTGGAATACTGAGGAGTGCACTTACATTCACGAAACAGATCTAGTGTCTGTTACGCGTATGTGTATGGTACATCCTCACTATGTGAGGCAGAACACCGTTGAAGTAACGTAATTATGTTTTCACAACAGAGTTGTTGCCAAATAACCGAAGCCACAATCAACAAGCAATTTTTTTATTTTTTTAATTTTATTTTTTATTTATTTTATTTTATTTTATTTTATTTTTTTTTTTTTTTTTTGCTGGCAGGGAGCAAAACAATCGCTGTTGTTGGAAAAATGGTGCAGTGTGTATTCTAAGGCACCACGAGACATTAGGGAAGAGAAGCAGTCATACTGTTGCATGGTACATGAAGTTTAAGCACACCGGCACTGTGTTGAAGCTCGTCGTGCGGTATGTGTGTGTTCATCTCATCTACAATGAAAGGCACACTGCGGTGGCGATAGCCTATACTAGGATATACACGTATCTCCGTCGTCTTATCAACGCAGTCAACAACTATCCCATCATCCGACAGCGGCAGTGCAGTGAGCCAAAGAAAAAAAAAATCACTCAACATAAACCGTCCATTGTATCAGAAATAATTGTTTTAAATAACGCACTGCGACAAGGATGCTATCGTAATGCATTTTTTGTTAACTAATAATATGTACTCATATTTACATACGCTCCGCACGATGCGTGTGTGTGTGTGCGACACACGCACGGGGCGTGGCAGTGCGACGTGATACCCGACTCGCGTGCTGGAGTGATAAGGCTGCTGCACTGCTATTGTTCTACGTCACGCTGCACACAGGGAAAAATTCTATCAGCGGACATTAATTAAAGAAAAAATGTTTATCTCCTACACAGGGACCCCTCGTCGCTGATTAAGCATACCTTTTAAGTGACGGTGGGATACCAACCTGACCGCCGCCCACAATACGGCCCGACATCAGGTGTGATGGTCTGGGGCGCGTTTCATTTCAGAGTAGGACTTTTTGTTGTCATCCACGGCAGCCTTAACAGCACAGCGGTACGATATTCTACGCTACATTTTGTTGCCCTTCGCTGCAAGCCATCCTAGGCTTACATTCCCGCTAGATAATGCCCGCCCGCACATGGCGAGAGTTTCTACTGCTTGTCTTCACGCTTGCCAAACCTGCCTTGGCCAGCAAGGTCGCCGGATTTCTCCCCAACTGAGAACTTCTGGAGCATTACGGGCAGGGCACTCCAACCAGCTCGGGATTTTGACGATCTAACGCGCCGATTGGAGAGAATTTGGCACGATATCCCTCAGGAGGACATCCAATTTATTTAATTTAATCGTATGGCTAGGGCCCCCCGTCGGGCAGACCGTTCGCCGGGTGCCTGTCTTTCAATATGACGCCACTTCGGCGACCTGCAGTCGATGAGGAGGATAGGATGATGATGAGGACAACACAACACCCAGTCCCTGGGCGGAGAAAATTCCCCGACCCAGCCGGGAATCGAACCCGGGCCCAGAGGATTGACACTTCGTCACGCTGATCATTCAGCTATCGGGGGCGGACAAGGACATCCAATAACTCTTTCAATCAAACCCAAGCCGAATAACGCTTGCATAAGGGCCAGACGTGTACCAACACGTTATTAACTTACGCAATTTGTAAAGCACTTTGTCTTGAATAAATCGTCTAATTTTTCTAACACTTCAGTTCCCTAGGTGGTTCTACATACCTGTGAGCGACATCGGACACCTTGCTTTTCTGCCGTTTTACACGTATGTTGCTGCACCACTGGTTATGACGTGAACTCTCGACGTGCTGTACCAGCACGCCAGGGTGAGATGTTGCGTTACTATTATTAACGGAACGCCACCTAGCTTCGGAATACTGTTTTGAAGTGGTAGATAACAATCTGCTGCATTCACGCCACCGCATAGTGATCTTTGTCGACATCAACTTAAGACTTATTCATGGAAAATCTTACTATTGCAGCAGCCTTGTGTAGACGACGCATATATTATACATACGTGCATATTATTATCTAGCAGCCTGCGAGCCCCGTCGTGTGGTATTGATGTGCAACAAAACTGTGCTTCTTGTTAGATATCTAAAATCACATGTTTGGATATATCTTACAATGGTAACGTAGGGTATTTCGAGGGTTAAAAAAGTCAGTAAAAGTTACAGCAAATAGCAATAGGTGGTGGGTGTACCTATAGCAAAAAATCATGACGACTTTATTTTTACAGTAATTCAGTTACAGTGTATTACCTCGTAAATTATGGTAATATTTACCGCTACTCATTCTCTTTCCTGTTCCACTCGCATGTTTACATACTAGTCACACTTCACATCCTGTCTTCGCGAAATATTCGTTGGTAGTAGTGGAATAATTCTACTTACAGTTTTAAATACACAGGGTATTCGCAAATTCGCGTTACAAACTTCTAGACTTGTAGAGGAGAGTGAGTACATAATATTTTGAATAGGAACCCATGTCCGGAAACGTACCGTTTACGTCCTGCTGCCGTTTGAAAATATATCGGTAAAGCGACCACTTATACAAGTAAATTATGAGGTGTGATACACTTAATGACTCATTTTATATTTCCATTCGCTAATAACTAAAGAAACAAAAAGAAAACTTAAACAGTTTTCACAAGCACTCTTCCATTTCGGATGTGCGGCGTCTCCTTGGAGTTCCACAGTCACGCCTGCAGACGGTGAAGGTACCCGTTCCACGAAGCCGCTGCGTTACTGTGGGGAAAAAGGTATGCTATGGAGTCGGACGTTGTGGACAGCGATGTTGATAAAGCCGACGAGCAAGTCTTCCATTGCCGTTATTTTCGCCATACAGAAGAATAATGTCGGTGTATTCTGCAAACTTGTACTCAGCCATGTTGCTCTAACACTCACAGACGCGTGAATGAGGCTCGAGCCAGGTCAGAGAGGTAGGATAGACGTAAACTGACATCAGATGATCTGACGTATGCACCCTTCCCCTCCTCACCACCAGGACTTCTCTGTTGCGTACCTACCTAGCAAACTTGTTTTCGAACTGTTGCAGCACGGAAACGGTACGTTTCCACGCATGGGTTCCGGTTCGAAATATTATGTACCGCCCCCCCCCCCCTCTCTCTACAAGTCCTAGAAGTTTATAGAGGGAATTTCCGAACACCCTGTATTCCTATAAACTAGGAGGAGATTACTAACACTAATGAAATTGCTGTTTTATATATATATATAGGTGCTATATTTTACCTGGGGAAAATGTTTTCTCCCTCAATCCAGGATTTTGTTTAAGTGCCATAACACACACTTCGAGATTCGATATGGAGACGGGGAAAACACCATACTTGCATTTTAAGAGTGCGACACACTTCTGTATTGCACTGCAGGACATGATTGGAGGTCTGACGTGAAAGACGTTGTTGATGACTTGACAGTAATCGCATATTTCAGCAGTAGCAGCATCAAGGTTTGTTAGAATCTCTGACGTCACCTTAATAGTGAAACATCCCCTTAGAACAATTATACGTGACTGTGCTTAAACTGACGCACAGTATTTTTAGCGCAACGCAATCCGACTTTCAAAAATCCCTACAAAAGAATGGCCCTGACTAACATTAACCTATACCTTTCACAAATCACTTACCTCACAAAAATCTTCGTTACTCGAACTACTGCAATTCAGCGAGCGCCACTACTGCCAGCTAAATAAAAGATTCAAACTACTGAAGGCACTAACTACTGATAGGCATAGTTAGCAAATGAAAGATTTTGATAGAGAACAAACAATGTATTTACCTTAGTAGCGTTGAAAAGTCATAATGTACATAGCAGTTCATGACATCCAGTCTTACAAATTTCAAAACTCCGCCATCTCTCTCCCCACATCCACCACTGCTGGCGGCTCACCTCCAACTGCGCAACGCTATGCGCTGTTCACATCCAGTTGCCCAACACTACAATGGCAGACAACAATGCAAACTAGCCACAGACTGCACACAGCACAGCCAGTGATTTTCATACAGAGCGCTATGTAACGTTGCCAATAAGAAAACATAAACAGCGTACTTACAATAGGCGTTACGTTATTCGTTCAGCATTTATAGCAATGGAAAGTGGTCATACACTGGTTTGCTTACAGAGCATGTCATTAATTTATGGTCGCAATAACATGGAAAAGCGATGGGATGTGTTCGTACAACTATCGAGAGTAGTCAGTGTATCTGCCACAGTATAACATTAGGCGTCGGATACTGAATTTTACAACTTATCAACACCAGATCACAAATAGTATTCTGCGGTAGGTATTACGTAAATCTTCCGTAAAACTTGTCGATATTAAGGAGTTCTGATTTTAGTATTAAAACCGTAGAATTGGCAGGCGATAGCTACATTTTTTTAAATTGGATGTTTTACCACAGGGTGCTGGAGATCTTTACAAAAGTGCCAAGGTTTGTTGTTCAAAAACCCCTTTTTTTTTCAAGTGGTCTGCGGGCCCTATCTATCTTTGACGTCTCGCTCAGTGTGTGGTATGTACCGTATCTATCATCCGTTCCTCAGCTGTCTACGATGTTCCCTCCACCATCCACTGTACAGCGGCTTGTGGGATGATTTTTTAGATGTAGGACTTCCTTCCGTAGGTCGGGCATCGTAATATTGCGCTCCAAGTGCAATAGACTTTACTGTATGTAGTGTTCAAAATGGTTCAAATGACTCTGAGCACTATGGGACTCAACTGCTGTGGTCATAAGTCCCCTAGAACTTAGAACTACTTAAACCTAACTAACCTAAGGACAGGACACACATCCATGCCCGAGGCAGGATTCGAACCTGCGACCGTAGCGGTCGTGCGGTTCCAGACTGTAGCGCCTTTAACCGCTCGGCCACTCCGGCCGGCCTGTATGTAGTGTATTGTGCATTAGGTGTGGCAGGGCAATAGTGTTTGTGCGAGATATACCAGCACAGGTGACTCCTATCCTTAACATCGGTTTGCTGGAGAATTCTCCCTCAGATCGAATATAATAATTAATACAGCTCGTGCGAAAACGGTATGAACCGTGGATGAAGGGTAGCATGCGGATTTCTAGGATAAGACTGCCCTTTTTCTCTGTAAACATTAATTATCTGCTGAGTGACCGTAGGAGGATAGAAGATGACTCAGAAAAGCCACGACAAACTTTACCAACAGACGCGGCCATGCTTGCGCGTCCTGTTGTAACGTTAGCAACCGAGGAGGGCGTGTTTTGACAGCTGTGGGGGCCATGCTCCGCTGGACGAGCTTTACGGCGTCGCCAGAAGGTTGCGGCATCTCTGAGGCGCGATAATTGGCAGAACTCAAAGTATGAGAAATCTAGAGAGCAGTTAGCTAGCCGCAGACACAGGCCGTGTGGCAGGAAAAATCCGACTGTTGAGTGGACTTGAAAGGGTATATGCCATGGCTGAGTTGACTGAATAGATAAAATATCAAGTAAGGGAAACTATAATAAAAACTAAACCAAACTAGTGAAAGAAAAGCCGGTAACCTGGTTTGAAAGATAAAATTTAGACGGGTGTCTGAGTGAGGATGAGCCCACGCAATGAGATTTTGTTTTCAAGTTATTTAATGTTAAATGTTTGAGATATAAAATGATCTTTAAAAATTAATAACTCACTAACACCTTAAGTGATTCATACAAATGTAGTATCTATGGATAAGTGTCAGTGAGTACTATCAAACTGCTGTAATAGATTTTTTGTGAATGTTACGTATTTTAATTTACAAATCGAAATCTATATTCCACGCATGAAAAAGTGAATTTCCTCGTAAATAAAACATGAAATAGTGAAAGTAGCGGTAACATTAGTAAATAGATGTAATCAGGAATGTAGTTTTAATTGTTTATTTTTATTCATGGCAGAACTACTCAATACAGCGTCCACATGAACAAAAACACTATGTGTGACCAAACCATTAAAGCTACAGAAAAACTGATTAAATTTGCGACCACATTCATGTATAATATGAATATATAACATAAAACTAATATATTAAGTATAATTTCAGAAGTCGGAAGTGGATGATTTTGACTCTCATCAGTGCGGGGCTTAATGGTGGCCATTTTTACGGAGGGGCCACTTTGTATTCGTCCAGCAGTTGGAGTTGAGATGACGAACAGTCAGGATGCATGTGCGGCTCGTGTGTGTATCAAAAATATTTCTAAGTATTTGGTCGTGGACCTGTAATATTTTGCGTGTGTCCATCGCGAATACTCTGAAGCATTTTTGACGGGTGAAGATTTCGCATCAGCTGAACTTGATTTGTATTAGATTATTAATTCACATGTACTGATAACGAATACTATGAAACATTTTGATTGCGTGGACTCTGAATATTTTAGGTTACTGGATTTAGTCTAAACTTTCAAAAACCGTTCTGGAGTTAAATCTGAGGGTGATCTGGACTTAGAATGTCATTAGTTCGCGATAATGGAACTTTATCTTTAGACTTGTGCTGAAGCAAGTTTAACTAATAATCGTGGATTTTTGGAAGTGTATGCAGAATTGAACATTAACAAAAGCAATAAAGGAAACAAAAGAAAAGTTCGGAGTAGGTATTAAAATCCATGGAGAAGAAATAAAAACTTTGAGGTTCGCCGATGACATTGTAATTCTGTTAGAGACAGCAAAGGACTTGGAAGAGCAGTTGAACGGAATGGACAGTGTCTTGAAAGGAGGATATAAGATGAACATCAACAAAAGCAAAACGAGGATAATGGAATGTAGTCAAATTAAATCGGGTGATGCTGAGGGGATTAGATTAGGAAATGAGACACTTAAAGTAGTAAAGGAGTTTTGCTATTTAGGGAGTAAAATAACTGATGATGGTCGAAGTAGAGAGGATATAAAATGTAGACTGGCAATGGCAATGAAATCGTTTCTGAAGAAGATAAATTTGTTAACATCGAGTATAGATTTAAGTGTCAGGAAGTCGTTTCTGAAAGTATTTGTATGGAGTGTAGCCATGTATGCAAGTGATACATGGACGATAACCAGTTTGGACAAGAAGAGAATAGAAGCCTTCGAAATGTGGTGCTACAGAAGAATGCTGAAGATAAGGTGGGTAGATCACGTAACTAATGAGGAGGTATTGCATAGGATTGGGGAGAAGAGAAGTTTGTGGCACAACTTGACTAGAAGAAGGGATCGGTTGGTAGGACATGTTTTGAGGCATCAAGGGATCACAAATTTAGCATTGGAGGGCAGCGTGGAGGGTAAAAATCGTAGAGGGAGACCAAGAGATGAATACACTAAGCAGATTCAGAAGGATGTAGGTTGCAGTAGGTACTGGGAGATGAAGAAGCTTGCACAGGATAGAGTAGCATGGAGAGCTGCATCAAACCAGTCTCAGGACTGAAGACCACAACAACAACACAACAACATGCAGAATTGTGATGGTGTCAGCTTATTTATGCCCTCGCACAGACAAATATTATTTCAATAATAAAAAATTGTGAAGAGGAAAAACTGAGACTTTGTTTTCTTAAATAAACTCAGTTTGTTAAAAATTACAACGCTGTGAGAATTGAACATCATTTCAGCGAAATTTCCTGCCTTCATATATTAAGCTTAGGACTGAATTTATTTAGGGTTAAGGCGACGGATGCGTTGGTTGACTCCTGGTCAGAAACGTATCAACATTTCAGAAATCCAACAAGAAATTAAGCAGGCCCAGTGAACAGTGTTTTATCTTCCTTTTTTAATTTCTTATTTGTGCTGATGCACATGGGGGCTGACGAGTCATTAGTTGGTGTAAGCTACATAGTTGGTGTAAGCTTCAGGGTCTAACTTCTACATTATCCATGGAACCAAAGCGGAGTTACTATATATAGTTTTCCGAAATTAATTCACCAAAGGAGGCGAAGTAGATATTCCAGAACGTAAAACAACAACTGCTACTAACTTGGGTAACGTAGAAGTAGATATTCTCGGGATAGCAAAACAGTTTAAATCACATAATAAAAGCAAGTTTCCGGTCCAGGTTGTGTACCAGTTCGATTCCTTTCGAAGTATGCTGATAGAATATATCCATACTTAACCGTATACAATCGCTCACTTAACGAAAAAGACATGCTGTGACTTGCTTCTTTTTTAATCTCTCCTTCGTTTGTACCAGATAATGCAGAGCGGTTGTTCCAGCAACGTGCGCATGAAGCTGGCAGGTGTATCTCTCTCTCTCTCTCTCTCTCTCTCTCTCTCTCTCTCTGCCGGCCGGTGTGGCCGTGCGGTTCTAGGCGCGTCAGTCTGGAACCGCGTGACCGCTACGGTCGCAGGTTCGAATCCTGCCTCGAGCATAGATGTGTGTGATGTCCTTAGGTTAGTTAGGTTTAAGTAGTTCTAAGTTCTAGGGGACTGATGACCACAGATGTTGAGTCCCATAGTACTCAGAGCCATTTTCTCTCTCTCTCAGCCGGCCGCGGTGGTCTCGCGGTTCTAGGCGCGCAGTCCGGAACCGCGCGACTGCTACGGTCGCAGGTTCGAATCCTGCCTCGGGCATGGATGTGTGTGATGTCCTTAGGTTAGTTAGGTTTAAGTAGTTCTAAGTTCTAGGGGACTGATGACCACAGCTGTTAAGTCCAATAGTGCTCAGAGCCATTTGAACCATCTCTCTCTCTCTCTCTCTCTCTCTCTCTCTCTGTGTGTGTGTGTGTGTGTGTGGTGTGTGTGTGTGTGTGTGTGTGTGTGTGTGTGTGTGTGTGTGTGTGTGTGTGCACATACTTAACAACTAATTCAAGTCGTTTGAGTACTTTTGAGCAGAATATGTCAAGTAAATTATGTGGTTTCACATGAAATTATATCTCCCTTAACACAGGCGCACGGCAGTGTAGTTTCCGGAAGAGACAGTTGCTGACAGTAATAATCTGTGCGAATCGGATGTCACCGACGCGTCCCGAGGCTGCGTTCGCATACCCCGGCCCATGACGCGACTCAGAGGTAGAGCAGCGGGCGAGATGATTACATGGTGCGGCGTCTGCGTGACGCCGGTAGGGAGATAATTTTAAGTCCGCCATCCATGTGTGCTTGCGGTCTAGACTTTTTTTTATTGGAAGAAGTACACAACGTATGTATCTCTGGTTGGACAAGCGGTCACATCCCTCAGTTACTATTCAAAAATTAAAAATAAAAGAAAACTAGATTATACAAGGTACTCTCCAGCACTCATTTTTAATAGCAGCTGACCTTAGACACATCTAACAGGCATCATCTAGACAAGCTAGTGTACTCTACAGTGCTAGATCAATGTCGATCACCCACCAATAGCTCACAACCAGAGGAAAAAAATATTATTATTACTTTTCTCTTAATACCCACATGATGGTTGTTGTTGTGTACATAGTTCTGCATAGTCAGCGCGTACACAACTTTCCCACTAGAGCGCGCCCCGCTAAGCGCAACAGCGCAGGTGCAGCGCTCGTCCGTCTCCGCACTACGAGATGGCGCTGCCTTAGAGACGGACCAAATTCTGCTTCCGCCGATCCACGTATTAATATGTAACGCAGCCAGTGAGATTGCTGCTAACGTAGAACTTTTTCTCCTCGCGGATCACACTCGCGCAGTGATACCTGAACGCGCGAGGTATTATATAACGAGTGTACAGACCTCCGATTAGTCAGTCTGCATTTGTCTACACCAGTCTGTACCAGTCTGCATTTGTCTGTACCAGTCTATAGTCAAGTTTCAGTCTACACCTAATAAGATTATCATATTCCTGTACATAGCCATGAAGATAAATGTATAGACACTTTATCAAGTATCAGAGATATGTGAGAATAAGATTAACGTACCAAGACCAAAGGAACTTCGGATTGTCAATTGTAAACAGCATCCAGAATCAAGTTATGTAATGCCTATGCTTTTTATTATTTTAATAAATGTGTGTGAATATTAACCAAGTTCTGTTTAAAGTTGGTCACCGTCAATCTGCTACTTTAAGTGTGCAAGTGGCATTTCTATCGTCTGACCTAACGGCAGAAGATAAACACGCCACAATAAGACCACGAGACATATTGCTGACACTCGCCTACTTCATTAGAGCGACAAGTCAAATAATCTGATGGTGTGTGTACCAAAGGTCTTACAGTACGTACACCACAGTTGTCTTGCATCAGGGAGTGTTGAGAGCTCACAGTAGGTGAGTATGGATACATTTAGGTGCCACAGAATATACTGCCTGTTTGGCAAGTAACTCTTACTGTCCTTTTTTTTATCACATTTCAGATGCTTTGACATAAAGGCTATTTCGGATACTTTGTGCAGTCGCAAATGTTGCTCTGAAAACAACACCTTTCAACCTATTACGGGGGATTGTTTAATCTACTTAACACAGAAACCATCCTCGAGAATTCCAGAGAATTGAAAGGTATATCATCAGCTAAATACTGGGTGGCTACAATCAAATTGCAGCTGCTCACAGTGGCCCATTGTGGGCTGTAATTATCGTATGGCATTGAAACTTGGTACATATTCTAATGCGTTAATATGGATGCGATTTACGATGGAAAAAAATTGTTCCAATTTTGGCCACTAGGTGCAAATTTGGCGCTGTGAATGCAAGAAAGACGTCAAGAAATGTTTCCATATGTAATGGTTTCGAAACGGGACGTGGACAGAAAAGGTCAAACAAGTGCGAAAGGCTTTATTCTTATCCGCCGCGTACACAATTGCCGGCCGAAGTGGCCGTGCGGTTCTAGGCGCTGCAGTCTGGAACCGCGAGACCGCTACGGTCGCAGGTTCGAATCCTGCCTCGGGCATGCATGTGTGTGATGTCCTTAGGTTAGTTAGGTTTAACTAGTTCTAAGTTCTAGGGGACTAATGACCTCAGAAGTTGAGTCCCATAGTTCTCAGAGCCATTTGAACCATTTGAACCGTACACAATTTGTTTAGTATGAGCACTGGAGAAGTCCACGAGATGCATCCGTATAACGATGTGGTCAACCATTGGTCGTAGCAGTTCCTGCGGAATGTGAGCAACGTGTTCCTGTACACTGGCCTTCAGATCAGGTGGAGACCGAATGTGTCCCTAGTAAACGAGTTCTTTTAGATATCCAAAGAACCAAAAGTCACCTGGATTCAGATCAGGTGATCTTGCAGGTCATGCGTCTGGAAAACCTCTTGAGAAAACACATTCGTGGAAGGTTTCATTAAGCAGATCTTTCACTGGCGCGAGAAATATGAGGAGGTGCTCCATTTTGCATGACAACAATGATTTCCACACAATTGCACACTTCCAAAGCAGGCAGCACCCTCATGCTATACAAGGTGTCGATAAAGTGCAGCCATTACTGTACACCTGACAGGTCCGCTGGATACATTCTCTTCAAAGAACAACGGGCCAAGAATACATATGCTTATGAATCCACAGCCCACAGTCACATACGGCGAGTGCAGTGGCTCTCAGTGCACAACACGACGTTTAACAGTATCCCAAAATCGGCAGTTCTGCGTATTCACTGCACCCTCTAGTGTAAAATGTGCCTCGTCACCCTGCAGAATATTGCATGGCCACATATCATCAATTTCGTTCCTTGCCAGAAACCGATGAGCAAATTGAGAACGTTGCTACAGGTGATGAGGTTTCAGCTGCTGCACCGTCTGGATCTTGTACAGGTACCAGTACAATACTAACTACAAAACGTTTCCGTATTGTTGACCATGGGATGGACAATTCTTGTGACACTGCACGAGCACAAGCACTATCCGGGACACGTACTGCATGGACAGTTGGTCAGTTACAGCTACTTCCACGGAGATGGGACACTGCACCTCTTCTAGGTGCCACGAAAAGCTCAGCCGAGTTTTTAGATTTCATAATCATCTTCTTTAAATCATTTAATGAATCGTGACTCTCTGAAACCATTTAGTCGGCAATACTCTCTTGGTGAAGCCGTTCACATAAAATAGTTCCGCTAACAGTGCACGGTCTCTCTTGTCGATAGCCGTTCTGTTCACTCACGTTATGCGTTGTCAAATGACAACGTGGATGTCATACCGTCATACAAACAGTGTACAGCGCCAGATTTGCACCTGGTGGCCAAAGCTGGCATGCATAACACAATTATGTTTGAGGCAAGTCTGCACACTTCGCATGTAACACCTCTGAAAGGAGTGATGGGAGAGTTGAAATACTGCATGTGCAACTACGTATCCAACGATCTGCGTATGAAATTTTAATTAGAAGCGAAGGTTTCTTCCATTATTTTAAATGATGTTCTTCTTATCATCCTAGCTATAATAATTAACATCTTTTTTTCTACCAATATAATTTTTCTTTCCCGTTGTAGCTGAGAGAGTAGGTACGTTACGTCTGACAGGATATTGGTAGACTGTTGGGGTCGAACCCAGTATGGAACGAATATAAAAATGAGAAATAAGGAAGTTATGAACTCAGATTTCTTCCCTCCAAAAGTTGGTTCTGTGCACGCGAAGCATGTGCGCACCACTAGTGGCTCGTATTTCACTTTTAACATAAATATTCGATTGTGCTGGGTAGTTTGGCTTAATCGTATGAAGTTCTCCATGATGTCGTACAAGTTCTGCTAGGTGGTGGTCGCTTTTTAGCTACATGAAGCTATCACTCCTTCAGTGTATTTCACTATGATAAAGTAGCGTAAGCGTTGTACGATTGCACGCTTGTACATTACGCATATTAAAAATTGTTTTCGTCAATATCTTCCGGATATTGGTGTACTCTGTAAGGAAACTTCCCTCGTCATTGGGTGAAATGCCAACTATCAGGATACGCGGTAAATTTGATCACTACAGTAGGTTGAAGGATGCCGTTTTGTACATTATTCCACCGCAGGTAACGACGTAAGACACGGAGAACAGCGCACAGTTGGAAGACTACATGGATACGTGCGATTCGTTGGTGAGATCATCAATCCAGAAGCCACAATGATACCTCCGAATGAGATGGGTGTTCATCATACTTTCATTTCTCTTGTGAAAATGAAATGTGTGAAGCAAATATACACTGCCTGACAAAAATAGTGTAGCTTTTAGAAGACCTGATCGGATGTCAGTGCAACTTCGTATACGTACACATCATCGGCGGGTATGTAAAGATTAGAGCTGTAATTCTCCTTGCCCGCATCTCGTGGTCGTGCGGTAGCGTTCTCGCTTCCCACGCCCGGGTTCCCGGGTTCGATTCCCGGCGGGGTCAGGGATTTTCTCTGCCTCGTGATGGCTGGGTGTTGTGTGCTGTCCTTAGGTTAGTTAGGTTTAAGTAGTTCTAAGTTCTAGGGGACTGATGACCATAGATGTTAAGTCCTATAGTGCTCAGAGCCATTTGAACCATTTTGTAATTCTTCTTGAAAGGTAAAACGGCGGACCAGTGTGCATTAGCGCCGCGCGGAGTGGCCGCGCGGTTAGAGGTGCCATGTCACTGACTGCGCGATCCCTCCCGCCGGAGGTTCGAGTCCTCCCTCGGGCATGGGTGTATGTGTTGTTGTTATTATAAGTTAGTTTAAGTAGTGTGTAAGTCTAGGGACCGATGACCTCAGCAGTTTGATCCCTTAGAAATTCACACACACAGTATGCATTAGCATTGTTCGTGTTTAGTGATGCTACCATGCCTGGTACGTTATATATGAGACCTGATCAGCGTCTGATGTTGAGTGATTCGTCGCCAGGGTAATACCTTTACATCTGCCATCCGAGAATAAGTATTAGACTCCCTGAATAATTTTGTGTCATCCGGCACCATTGGTTGGAGACTAGGAACAGGGGGCTAGGGAATTACCGTCCAATGAGTAGGCTGCCGTTAATACCACAGCACAAACGGCTGCCTTTCGAGTGTTGCTGTGACCGGGAAGCATGGACTGCTGACGAATGGTGTCGTATTGTATTCAGTGAAGAATCGCTGTCCTGCACTACCTTGGATGACCATCGACGGCGAATATGGGAAAGACGTCCCATTCTTCCAATATTTTGGAGAGACACAGTGATGTTACTCGTGGCATCATGGTATGGGGAGCCATCGAGTACGACTTCAGGCTACGGCCAGCGGTGATCGAGGGAATTCTGACGGCACAGCGGTACGGCGCGGTCGTCCTGCGCCCTCATGTGTTACCTCTCGTGCGACAGTATCGAGATGCCATTTTTCAACTGGGCAACGCTTGTCCACACATGTCATCATTGAATGTCATCATAATGTTGAGTTACTCTTGGGACGGTAAGATTCCTAGAATTCTAAGGCTCTGAAATATTTAGCGAAACATGAAACGCATATCGAAGAGACAGATTGGATTCCATAGGAAGGGCAGTGTTCATATTGCAGTCGAAAGAAATATTTTGTCTATCGAGGTCGAAACTGAGACTGACTGTGAAGCTACTGAAGTTATTTATCAGATGTTGTTACCGACCACCCGATTCCGCTGTGACAGTTTTAGGAACCGAGCGAGGTGGCGCAGTGGTTAGACACTGGACTCGCATTCGGGAGGACGACGGTTCAATCCCGCGTCCGGCCATCCTGATTTAGGTTTTCCGTGATTTCCCTAAATCGCTCCAGGCAAATGCCGGGATGGTTCCTTTCAAAGGGCACGGCCGACTTCCTTCCCCGTCCTTCCCTAATCCGATGAGACCGATGACCTCGCTGTCTGGTCTCCTTCCCCCAAAACCAACCAACCAACAACAGTTTTAGAACAATTCAAGGGAAGTCTACGTTCAGTAGTGTGGTATTCCCGGAGCGTGCAGTATTAGTTGGAGGCGACTTAAACCTACCGAGTATATACTGGGACGTCTATGGATTCATTGCGGATGTTGCAGACAGGTCGTACTCTGATGTACTTCTGAACACATTTTCTGAAAACTACCTTGAGCGGTTGGTTCGACAGCCCACACGCATGGAAGTATTTTACACCTTGTAGCTACAAACAGGCCTGACCCTATCGACGGTGTAAGTATAGCCGACAGGGATTAGTGATGATGATGTCATCATAGCCACGATGGTTACTAACGTTAATAAATCCATCAATAGGAGATCATTTTTTCTAGGAAAAGCAGGTAAGCATGGACATGATTTAGCTGCAATATGATGGACGGACTGGAGTTATTGTAAAAATTTAGACGGACTGTAAATCGCGCTCTGGAGAGATATGTGCCGAGTAAGTGGATTAAGGACGGACAAAAACCTCGTGATTAAATAACAAAATTCGGAAAATACTGAGGATGCAGGGACTATTAGAGATTTGAGCATCGGTAAAAAGATCGGTGCGCATAGCATACAGCAACTACCACCGTCATAACTTAACAAATGATCTTTCCGAGAACCAGAGAAAATTCTGGTCCTACGTAAAATCGATAAGCTGATCTAAGGATCTTATCCGATAATTCGTTGACCTGTTAGGTGTGGCAATAGAAGACAGCAAAGAAAATTTGAAGTATTAAATTTCGTAAGTAATCAAACTCGCAGCAGGATCGTACAGACATACCGTAGTTTGTCTGTCACACACTATCATGTGTGAAGGACATAGTAATAAGCATCCCTGGAATAAAGAAGCGACTGAAAGAGATGGAAACAAATAAGTCACCAAGTCCAGATGGAATCCCATTTCGGTTTTACAGAGAGTGCTCCACGACATTGGCTCCTTACTTAGCTTGCATTTCCGTAAATTTCTCGCCCAGCATAGTGCCGGGGGAATGGAAAAAGTGTAGATGATTCCTTTATTCAAGAAGGCTAAAAGAACAGGCCCAATAAATTGCAGACCAGTATCCCTTACATCGATTTGCTCCAGAATTCTTGAACTTATTCTCAGTTCGAGTATAACAAATTTCCTAATGCATCGCTCATACAAAACTCATCTTGCCCTTTTCTAGTACGATATCTTGCGAGCCATGGCTGAAGGGTAACAGGAAAATTCCGTATTCCGGATAGTGTTTGACATGGTGCCCACAGCAGACTGTTGACGAAGGTCTCAGCACACGGGTTAAGTCTCAAGATATATGAGGGCTCTAAGACTTCTTAAGTAATAAAACCCAATCGTTACCCCCGACGACGAGTGTTCATTAGCAACAAGAGTATCATCAGGACGGTCCCAGGGAAGTGTGATAGGACGGCTCTTATTCTCTGTATATGTAAATGATCTGACGGACAGGGTGAACAGCAATTTACGCCTGTTTGCTGATGACGTTGTGATGAACGGGAAGGTTTTGTCGCTGAGTGACTATTGGAGGGTACAGGATGACTTAGACATAATTTGTAGTTGGTTGATGACTGTCAACTTGCTCTAAAAGAAAATGTAATTTTATGTATATAGACCTAAGCCGCGAGTGAAAATTTGAACCAATGCCGGGAATCGACCCCGGGTCTCTTTCTTACTACATCTACACCTACATAGATATTCCGCAAGCCACCATAAGTGCGTGGCGGAGGGTACCCTGTACCACTTCTAGTCATTTCCTTTCCTGTTCCACTCGCAAACTGAGCGCGGGGAAAACGACTATCTGTATGCTTCCGCATCAGCCCTAATTTCTCATATCGTACCTTCGCGGTCCTTACGCACAACGTATGTTGGCGGCAGTAGAATCGTGTGTCAGTCAACTTCAAATGCAAATTCTCTAAATTTTCTCAATAGTTCGAACAATCCACGGGTGTACTGCCGATCGATAGTGTCCAACGGGCACAATATTTCGGCGGTCAGACATGTCGCCATCGTCCTATTTTCTCCGATAGTGCGCCAGTAAACGGTATACAGGCAGTGGCTATCTCTTTCTCCGCGACTTTTTCCGTCTCCACACGCTGTACTGTAGAGGTGGGGCGGAGAGCGCGTCTGATCTGCCATTCCGAGTACCCGTTTTTCCAGGATACAGTTTTGAGGTGTTTCAGCTCTTGGGGGCAGACCCTCTGAGTCAGAGATGGTGCAGGTCCTGTGCACCAGTGTTTTTAGCACCCATTCCTCTGCGCAGGGTGATGGCAGCTATCCGCTTGCAAATATAGGTTGGTGTGCGTTTTCTTCTTGTATACCCCGTGGGCCAGGGTGCCATCCGCTCTTCTTTTGACCATGACGTCCAGGAATTGTAATCTTCCTTCTGCTTCGGTCTCGATAGTGAATTTGATGTTCGAATTGAGGAAACACCGAGTAGGAACTGTCTTTTGCCAAAAAAAATAAAACGCGAGCGTTATTGGGAAGTGTCAAAGACGATCTCGGTTTGCGGAAGGCCTGCATATACCAGATTCTGTGCCAGTGTGGGAAGACTTGTATTGGACAGACAGTGGGCACCATCGAAGATCGCCAGGAACATCAGAGGCACACTCGACTTGGGTACCCCAACAAGTCGGCGGTCGCACAGCACTGTTTGTCCGTAAATAACGAAATGGACTACCAACATACCAGGGTCTTGGCACAGACATCTAAATAATGGGACAGCGTCGTTAGAAAGGCTATCGAAATTCGTGCCAGGTACGGACTCATCAAACGACATTGCGGCTACAGCCTCCGCAGGGCATGGGAACCAGCACTGAGTGTAATTAAAAAGACGCTCAGCAAAGGAAACGAACGGCCAACTAGGGCGGACGAGGCAATTACACCGACGCCACCACAGACGCCGACGCCAGCGTCTCAGCGACCGCTGACGTGCGGGCGCGGACCGCGGAGTGAACGCCTCGCGAGGGGAGGGGATTTAAGATGGCCGCCCGCCCTCAGGAGCTCAGTTCGTCAACAAAAATGGTTCAAATGGCTCTGAGCACTATGGGACTTAACATCTGTGGTCATCAGTCCCCTAGAACTTAGAACTACTTAAACCTAACTAACCTAAGGACATCACACACATCCATGCCCGAGGCAGGATTCGAACCTGCGACCGTAGCAGTCGCGCAGTTCCGGACTGAGCGCCTAGAACCGCTAGACCACCGCGGCCGGCAGTTCGTCAGCGCACCTGACGATGGCTACATGTCTGATCGCCGAAATATTGTGCCTGTTGGACACTAGGGACTGGCAGTACACCCGTAGTGTGTTCGCGCAAGAAATACGCCGGGAGAAACTGAAGAATCACATTTCTCATTAGTGTTTCTCGAAAAGAATGTCGCTTTCCCACCACGGATTCCCATTTGAGTTCCCAGAGGATCTCCGTAACACTAACGTGTTGTTCGAACCTAGTGGTAACAAATCTAGCAGCCCGCCTCTGAACTGCTTCGATGTCCTCCAACAATCCGACCTGGTACGGGTCACAAACACTCGATCAGTACTCAAGAGTATATCGCAGCAGCGTCCTATATGTGGTCTCCATTACTTTAAATTCCCCTTTACACTCGAACAAAATTGCCGAGGCTCTCCATGTTCTGCAATAACACCTCAGCATCGAACGTAAATGGGGGAACAGGCCTGGAACACAGGTGCAGGTACTTTTACATTCTCACTGCATCTAGGTTTCAGGCTGAATCACACATTTACTTTCCACGGTGAGGTGCTATTCCAGAACATGGGGAGCCTCGAAATTCTGTTTTTGTTTGAGGAAAGTAGATTGGGGCGGCAGGAGTATTTGGATGGAGAAGGGAGGCACGCCAGGGTAATCAGTGCAGTTGTGCGAACTGCTGTCCCAAGGTGGTTTAGTGGACAGCGCACCTGCTGGTAATCAAGAAACTGGGTTCAATTCCTGGCCTTGGTGCAAATTTTCCCCTCTCAGTTTCGGTCTATATATATAAAATCATATCTGTATGAGACCAGTTAAGTCTCTGAAATTGTGTCATTTCATTAGAGAAATGTAAGTTGATGCGGATGAGTAGGAAAAACAATCCTGTAAATTTCGAATACAGCTCTAGTAGTGTGCTGCTTCACGCAATCAAATAGATTAAATATCTAGGCGTAACGTTGCAAAGCGATACGAAATGGAACAAGCACGTCAGTTTGGCATTAGGGGAGACTAATGGTCCACTTCGTTTTCTTGGGAGATTTCTGGGAAAGTGTAGTTCATCTATAAATGAGACGGCATATAGAACACTAGTGCGATCCATACTTGAATACTGCTCCACTGTTGGAGGTCCTCAGTAGGTCGGATAAAGGAAGACATCGAAGTAATTCAGAGACGGGCTGCTAGATTTGTTGCCGTTGGGTTCAATCAGCATACAAGTGTTACGGAGATGCTTCGCGAACTCAAATGGGAATCCCTGGAGGGAAGACGACGTTCCTTTCGCGAAACACTATTGAAGAAATTCAGAGAACCGGCATCTGAGGCCGACTGCAGTACAATTCTACTGATGCCAGCGTACATTTCGCGTAGGGACCACTAAGATGGGATGAGAGAAATTAGCGCTCGTGCCGAAGCTTACAGAGAGTCGTTTTTCCCTAGCTCTGTTTGCGAGTGGAACAGGAAAGGAAATGACCAACAGCGGTACAAGGTACCCTCCACCACACACCGAACGGTGGGTGGTGGAGTATGTATGTTGCTGTAGATATGCCCCGAAAGAACATGTGTGGTACAAGCTCGGATGTCAGCTCCGTCCCAGTGCCAGTATTCAGGATACCGGAGAGCAGTTATAACACGTGTGGGCCAGTTTGCCTCTGGAGATAATAAAGCAGCGTTTGACACCCTTCCCAACCGAATCAGTGCATACATCTTGGCCACAGAAGTTGCAACGTCATCCCGCCAAGTTCTTTTTAAATGGGATTTTGTTTTGTAATCACTGAAATAACATTGCATATCCTCTCAACCCGTGAAGTTTAATTTTTCTCCTCCCCTTGTGAGTGCTTCAATTTCTTGTCAGGCAGCATATTACACTAGGATTTTCGGCGGGCTCGCTTTTAGTCAAAAAGAAAGAATCGACAAAAACAGTTGCTTTTCGGAAATGTTGACTCTTGATTTGATCAGCAGAAGAGGTTTTTAATTTATTTAAAAGCTCCCACTGGTAGACGGAATGCGCTGACGCCACCAAAAGCTCTAGCGGAGACTCCTTCAGGAAATGCTTTTCGACTGTTAGGGGCAGTGCAAAAGGCATTCAGCAGACCACGAGGATTTTAAGCGAAGCCATGTCGAATGGAGAGTGGCATCAAATATTGATAAAAATATAAAATGACTTTTAAGGGAGGAGGCTGCAGAAAATACTGGTGGAATCGTGCCTCCCCAGCCAGCGTCATTAAATCGCTTGACGGTGTGGCGTTCGCATTCAGAGATAATCGATCTGAATACAGATCGTGTCTAGTGACATACTGGCCGACGGTTTGTTAAATCCTAATGTTCCTTCTTGAACCTAGTTTGACTCTAATGAATTCGTCGTCGCTGGATTCTAGTATTCCTTCTTGACTCTAACTGCAGTTGGCGAAGGAAATTTCACAGTCGAATTTAGACAACGAAGAGACAAGAGACGTCGATTTGCATTCCGCAATTGCCAAATTCTAAGGCGGTATCTTTCAATTAAATTCCAAATTTAATTGCTCTGTCTTAAGAAGTGTAAGCATAATATAGTGTTCATGGTGATTCTATCAGGGGAATATGAAACTCAAGTTGTTACTTCAACAAGAAAGAAAAGAAGCGTTGACGACTAGGTCAGTAGGTAACGGAACACATGCTCGGATTACACTATGTAACGCAATTTTTGTCTTTAGGTTGCAAATGCTGTTTTGTAAATCCTTGTCTCTCAGAAGTTTAAAAAATACAAATTACTCAACTCCCACGTTGCTTTCGTGAATATGACAGTAATATTTTGAAACATACTTATACCACATGCGGAAAGATGCGAAGCTATATTTATTTTTGCAGAATATGAGTTGCAAATCAGCAACACATTAAATCTGATCTATAAAAAGAAAGAAACATGAACATCTGTAAGTTACAAATGAGTAACTCTTCGAGATTTACCATTATACTCTAAATCACTTTCACGAATGGACGCACGGACGAAGTTTCCAATCATGTTTTCGTTGCACATCACTAGATAGGTATGTGCAGACTCTAGTGTATATTGGTGGAAGCATTCCCTTGTTCTAAAGAATCTATCCACTCGCTGGGACCATACTCTCTTTGGACTCATCTAGATGAGCATACCATCACGCCGAAGTTCTTCATCATAGCCTTGACCAGTTGCACATAGCTTATAGCTTTCAACCTTATGATTTCCAAAAAGCCCTGAACTACTACTGCAAAGCAATTCCAAGTAACTTTCTCCATCTGAGTGAGCATCTTTGGAAATTTCTTGCATTACAACATCATCTCTATCTGTGGTCCTACAAAAACACCAGATTTGACCTTATCCTCACGCACTTTGAGAAAGAAGCCTATCAAGTAATATAAGGCTGCCGAATCCTCATTCAGACCTCTAACGAACTGTTGCAGTAGGTCCAGCTTTATGTGAACAGAGGCATCAGTAGCTTTGTTGAGTCTACAAGCGATTCTAAATTGACGTTATTCTTTCTCACATAAAATTAATTTTTCTTTGGCCAGTCTCACCTCTTACAGTGACCTTCAGTGTCACTGCTATCCTAGACTCACAGAGAGCAAGAAAAAAGTATCACTTTTGAAACCCATCAGAAATCCCAACATTCATAGTCTCCTATTACCTTCCACCCATAGCGGTGATAAACTGAGCTAGAGGATGTAAGGTCATATTACATCACTAAAGAATCATAAATACATTGAAAAATAGGAAAACTGGAAAATTACTAAATGTCAGTGTCCTGGTTACAAAAGCAAAGTTTATCAGGAACAATGAGTATTTTCCGCACAGTATAGAGGTAAACAGTTAGGAAAAACAATAAAAATAGGAAGACAAAAATATTAAAATTTGTTATACAGTGTTATGGAAGAATTAGGTAGGAAACCGCGGTGCTTGTCAAGAAGATGCCGTCTCGGATTGTGCCTAAATCTGTCCAAGGAAATCACGAAAAGCCTAAATTTAGATGGCCAAATCGAGGACTGAACCCAAGACCTCTCGAACGCGTGCCCAACTGCGCCAACTTTTTCAGTACTCAGAGAACAGCAGGCAAGGAGACATATGTAGTGACTGGGTTTCACCTTCTGCGTTCCTCTCATCAACAACACACACATACACACACACACACAGAAATGTATCTTACAACATTCATCAAAGCCTTCTCTTTAGAACAGGCGCTATTAAGACATCTCACATACATTTGGTGAAGGAAAGATGTCAACGGTACCAGTGGAAGAAAATCTCCAGGTCTGAAATGGTCTGCAGAAGTGTACAGCTACGTTTTTCTAGCGAATCACAGACGTATTCAAGGGTAGGTAGCATGATGGTATTGTTTTTCAAAGAATACCTTTCCATTTTTCAAAATCAGAAAAATGAAACTGACCCGGGAAAATATTTTTTAAGACTGATGCGAAACTGACCTTTGTTAATGAACAGGAGAACTGTCCATAACAGGAAATGCTGGAAACCATGACTGACTTACCCAGGGAGATCGTCAGTTTAACATTGGTTCCGAATCACGGTGCAACTCGGCATATTTCACTTCAGCAAACATTGCAAGGGGTGAAAGTAGTGATAAGTGACAGATAAACATCCTAACATTGACCGGGGATCGAATCCGAGACCTTTGAATTTGTCATCTGGCATTTTAGAACTTTGCTCTCCTTTTTTAGTTTTGTCTTCTTTCTTTGTGTCTGTTTCTTTGTCGCTATGTCGTCAATGGTTGTCTGTGCATGAAATCTTTCAAGTTCTGTCGATGAGAACTTCACCCAGCTTTTTGTTACAGAGGGGCGCCAGTCCCCTGACCGAGCACGTTGAACTACCGCACCGGCCGGCACCACTGAGCCACCCAGCCTATTATGCGAAGCATAATTCGTGCGTGGAACACCTGTGAGGAACTATTTGCGCAAGAACAACAATGGGAGTGGTTTTGGGAAAGCCTCCATCGAAGTCTGAAATGCTAAACTGCGTGGAAAAAAGGTGTGAATTGGGCTCTGTAGCGAAGAAAATGCCGTAACTATCTGAAAAGGGTTCGAACACCAGACAACATTGCTCGAGTGGAAGAAGGTCTGGGACGAAGTCCTACGAAACCTCAATGCCGTTTGTATCCTTACAAATTCACTGCTGTGCGTGAGTTAAAGGATCCAGACCATCTTCCCACGTATTGAGTTCTGCCGGTGGTCCTGAGTGAAGTAGCCAGGTCTCTTCGATATTTAGTTTTTCATTTCTGTAGATGAGACCTGGTTCAGTCAGCGTGTCACATTATATGAACTCACAGAACATGTGCCGTTAGGCATCAGAAGATCCTCACCAGCAATGTGAAGAGCCTTTGCATAAGCTGAAGATTAGTGTTTGGTACGCAATCTCTGGTGTCCGCAACGTAACACGATTCTTTCAAGAAACTGCTAATGCAAACCGGTATATCTAGAAACTGTTTAATCCTTGTGTGGATCAACTCATAGAATATGAGCGTCTATGCGAATATATTCAGCAACACGGAGCAACAGCGCTCGCTGCTTTGACAACCTTGTCACGAGTCCGTAGCGTGTGGAGTTCGGAGAGGAGAGGACAATCAGCAGAAGCCGTGCAATCTAGTGGCCACCTCGAACGCTTTATCTCTCTCCCTGTGATACTTAACTGTGGGAAAAATTGAGGGGTCAGGTGTACTCAAATAGTCCCTACATTCTGGAAGAGCTATAGCAGAACACCTAAATGTTGTTGCTGCCATGCTTCAGGCAGAGACCCTGTGCGTGTCTCACAGACTGATAAATCGAGCACAGTGCTGCATCGACGCCAACGGTGACCATTTCGAGCGTCACTATTAGTTATTCAGGTGTGCGTAACAGTTAGCTGCCGTGGTGTTATTAGACTTGACACTCGTGAATCTCCAGAGAGGAAAATACATTCCGTTCGGCGTACTCCCATCCGGGATGATTGTGAACAATGTCTTCGGGCACGATGGTATCTTGCGGGTGAGGGGACACACGGTATTGGTCTGTGTGGACAGAGGTCACCTTCATGAAGACGAATATGCACACTTAGGATTGATATTCGGCGACAGCTTGCTGCTTTTAAGGCTCACTGCAAATGAATTGCAACCTGTATACCATTTAGGTGTGCTCTGACCAAATGGAAACGATCCTCCTATAAATGTGGTTGCTCGTATAAGCACCAAGCCTGATCCTGTAGGAATAGCCTCTGTTGTCTCAAAGCAAAGGTAAAGTTGTCCAGTGACTACATCTTAACGTTGTAAATGATTTACTAATTGCTTGCAAGTCATAGATTCCGGCACATTAAGTCACTGAGATATCGCACGACGTTTACTCGTACTGAATTAAACAGTGTGGTAGCAACAACGGTCGAATTCTTCTGGTATTCCACTGCCAGAGGTATGTCCCATTTCTCACTCACGTGCCTATCTGATGTGTCTAGATGGGTGGAACGGCCCGTCTCATCTTTCTGTTATAATACTGCGCTGTTCTGCTTCTAGCTCTTCCAAACATCACATAATTCCCATCGTCTATCAGAACATCCTGCCTGAATCCCTAATTGGCTACACAAATGTGGTTATCAGCCATCATGAGAAGATCCCCTTTTTGTCATATAGATGTACGATAATTTCTAGGATATTTATGCATTTCCTCTTTTGTCGGTCAACATTTTTTACATACGAAGGCTGTAGACGTGGCTTAAAATATGAAATCATTGTCGGCCCTTCCTGCGGCAAGGATAGAGCTACACCCAAGTGTAACTACCATTTCTTATCTCTCTACATTATGCCTCATTTTGCGAGCGTTAATATGATGATCTATTTCTATTTTTTCCGTGTCTGGTGTGTTAATTGGAAAGTCTGTGATTATTTTTTTTTACGCACAAACTGTTTTCATCTTTTAGTAAATTGGCTATACTTTCCCGTTACGTTGAAATCGCTGCGCTTCCATTCGATTGCGAATGTCTTAATCTCAGTCTCGTTTCTTTATTGTGTCATCAAACCATTTAGTGAATTACAACGGCACTACGATTTCTCTACTAATATAGTCGAATGCTGACTGTGCCGTGTCAATATAATTCACAGATATAAATGTAACATAAAAAACTTCATGCTAGACTATAATTTTTGTTATATGCATGTCGATACTCCGTTCCTCTACACGATGTTTATAACTTTACGAATAAACCGTAGCATAGTTAGGTTCCGAGATGATCGTGAATATCTCCACAATCATCTAACGTACGTTTTCTATTTAAATTCAGTGTACTCCAGTTATACCGATACCGACAGTTACAACAGTATTCCTCGTTGCTTTTACTGAGGGAAGTAGAAGAAGTATCATCGGCTCAATCATGAAAGACCAGCTTTTCAGAGAACCATTGCTGTGTTTCGTAAGCAATGAAATACGCGAGGTATCTGGATACATTAACAGCAGATAAGTTGAGAACCACGAAAACGTCTTCTAACAAGAACACAGATCTACACCTATTCTCTAAAAATCGATCTAAATTGCATAACAGAGAATATTTTTTATATAAGGGTTATTCAAAAAATGGTTCAAATGGCTCTGAGCACTATGGGACTTAACAGCTGTGGTCATCAGTCCCCTAGAACTTAGAACTACTTAAACCTAACTAACCTAAGGACATCACACACATCCATGCCCGAGGCAGGATTCGAACCTGCGACCGTAGCGGTCGTGCGTTTCCAGACTGTAGCGCCGTTAACCGCTCGGCCACTCCGGCCGGCAAGGGTTATTCGGAAAGTAAGGAACGATCGGTCGCGAAATGGAAACCACAGTGAAAAACCGATGACGTTTTGCACAGGTGTGTTGGGCAGTGTCTCTAGTATGCCTGTCCATCGCGTTGCGTCGTTCTTTTTAGTTCTGAGCATACAGGGAGCACATAAAGATACCTAGAACAATAGCGTCTCCCGCCAAGTACGAGGGCCTGGTGAGAAATTTCGCTTGAAGCTATGCAGCCAACATTACATAACTGTCGTGCGTTTTCTTCTTCAAGACAATTCTCAGCCGCATTCTTCAAGGGCAATGAAGATGCTTCTGCATCGTTTTCAATTGGAAATATTTGATTACCCACAATACACGCCGTAATTGTCTCCCTCTGAGTTTCATCTCTGCTCAAGTGAACCGCTGGCTATGAAGACAACATTTTGGCACAGACAACGAGCTGTAGGCCAGCGTAGAGAATTGGCGGAAACTACTGGTGACTGCCTTCTATAACGAGGGTATTGGAAAGTTGGTAAAAGGCTAAGACAAACGTCTAAGTCGGATCGGCGACTATGGCGATAAGTATCTGGAAATTTTAGCTAACTGTTGCAAATAAAACAGTTTTGATTTTCACTGTGGTTTCCACATCGCGACCTATCGTTCCTTACTTTCCGAATAGACCACGTCGTATCGCACAGATAATTTTCTATACATTTCATTCGCGTATGGGGTGATGGAGGATGTAGGCGAATGCCAGCCGTCATTGTAGTTTTATATTTGAACAGCTACAATAATAATATGTATAGGGCTACATTCCACCATGAAAATTGATTGGTGAAGTTTTACAGACAGGTTCACACTCCCTCCATTTACTTACTACCAATTCAGATTATCTCAGCTACTAAATATGTAGCTGCTATCATAATGGCTATAGCAGCTGCCTTGGATAATCCTTTGAGGCCTAAAAGTCGCCATAGCTGCGAAGTCGCCGGACTCCCTGCTGCACGCCAATATGTAGCTGCTATCATAATGGCTATAGCAGCTGCCTTGGATAATCCTTTGAGGCCTAAAAGTCGCCATAGCTGCGAAGTCGCCGGACTCCCTGCTGCACGCCAATACAGTCTCCGTTGCTACCGTCAGGGACGGGTGGATGGCTGGCGTGCGTCGAATGTCTCCTCCGTGAGTACTTGGCCCGATGCGTTTGACACGGTGCCCTACTGCAGACTGTTAACGAAAGTCTGGGCATTCGGAATAGGTTCCCATATATCTGAGTGGCTCAGACTTCTAAGTAATAGAACACTGAACGTTGTCCTCGACCGCGAGTGCTCATCAGAGATAAGGGTATCGTCAGGAGTGCCCCAGGGAAGTGTGATAGGACAGCTCTTGATCTCAATATACATAATCAAAATGATTCAAATGGCTCTGAGCACTATGGGACTTAACTTCTGAGGTCATCAGTCCCCTAGACTTAGAACTACTTAAACCTAACTAACCTAAGGACATCACACACATCCATGCCCGAGGCAGGATTCGAACCTGCGACCGTAGAAGCAGCGCGGTTCTGGACTGAAGCGCCTAGAACCGCTCGGCCGCAACTATAAACTACACTCCTGGAAATTGAAATAAGAACAACGTGAATTCATTGTCCCAGGAAGGGGAAACTTTATTGACACATTCCTGGGGTCAGATACATCACATGATCACACTGACAGAACCACAGGCACATAGACACAGGCAACAGAGCATGGACAATGTCGGCACTAGTACAGTGTATATCCACCTTTCGCAGCAATGCAGGCTGCTATTCTCCCATGGAGACGATCGTAGAGATGCTGGATGTAGTCCTGTGGAACGGCTTGCCATGCCATTTCCACCTGGCGCCTCAGTTGGACCAGCGTTCGTGCTGGACGTGCAGACCGCGTGAGACGACGCTTCATCCAGTCCCAAACATGCTCAATGGGGGACAGATCCGGAGATCTTGCTGGCCAGGGTAGTTGACTTACACCTTCTAGAGCACATTGGGTGGCACGGGATACATGCGGACGTGCATTGTCCTGTTGGAACAGCAAGTTCCCTTGCCGGTCTAGGAATGGTAGAACGATGGGTTCGATGACGGTTTGGATGTACCGTGCACTATTCAGTGTCCCCTCGACGATCACCAGTGGTGTACGGCCAGTGTAGGAGATCGCTCCCCACACCATGATGCCGGGTGTTGGCCCTGTGTTCCTCGGTCGTATGCAGTCCTGATTGTGGCGCTCACCTGCACGGCGCCAAACACGCATACGACCATCATTGGCACCAAGGCAGAAGCGACTCTCATCGCTGAAGACGACACGTCTCCATTCGTCCCTCCATTCACGCCTGTCGCGACACCACTGGAGGCGGGCTGCACGATGTTGGGGCGTGAGCGGAAGACGGCCTAACGGTGTGCGGGACCGTAGCCCAGCTTCATGGAGACGGTTGCGAATGGTCCTCGCCGATACCCCAGGAGCAACAGTGTCACTAATTTGCTGGGAAGTGGCGGTGCGGTCCCCTACGGCACTGCGTAGGATCCTACGGTCTTGGCGTACATCCGTGCGTCGCTGCGGTCCGGTCCCAGGTCGACGGGCACGTGCACCTTCCGCCGACCACTGGCGACAACATCGATGTACTGTGGAGACCTCACGCCCCACGTGTTGAGCAATTCGGCGGTACGTCCACCCGGCCTCCCGCATGCCCACTATACGCCCTCGCTCAAAGTCCGTCAACTGCACATACGGTTCACGTCCACGCTGTCGCGGCATGCTACCAGTGTTAAAGACTGCGATGGAGCTCCGTATGCCACGGCAAACTGGCTGACACTGACGGCGGCGGTGCACAAATGCTGCGCAGCTAGCGCCATTCGACGGCCAACACCGCGGTTCCTGGTGTGTCCGCTGTGCCGTGCGTGTGATCATTGCTTGTACAGCCCTCTCGCAGTGTCCGGAGCAAATATGGTGGGTCTGACACACCGGTGTCAATGTGTTCTTTTTTCCATTTCCAGGAGTGTATAAACATAATCGATGTGAGGGATTTGGTGAGCAACAATCTTCGACTGTTTGCTGCTGTTGATGTATTCTACGTGAAAGTGTTGTCGTTGATTGACTATAGGAGGATACAGGATGACTTAGAATTTGTATTTAGTGTGATGAATGGCAGCTTTCTCTAAATGTAGCAAATGGCAAGTTAAAGCAAATGAGTAGAAAGAAACAATCCTATTGTAGGAATACAGTACTAGTGTTGTACTACTTGACATTGTCACGTCGATGAAATACCTTGGCATAACGTCGCAAAGCGATATAAAATGGAACAAGCACGTAAGGTCGATAGTAGTGAGTGCGAATCGTCGAGTTCTGTTTATTGGGACAACGCTAGGAAAGTGTAGATCATCTATAAATGACCGCCTACACAACAATAGTGCGTTCCATTCTTGAGTACTGCTCGAGTGTGTGGAACCTCCATTAGGTCTGATTAAAGAAAGACATCGAAGTAGTTCAGAGACGGGCTTCTAGACTTCTTACCAGTAGGTTCGATCACCTGGCGAGTCTTGCTTTGAGAAATGAAATGGGTATCCCTGGAGGGAAGACGACGTTCTTTACGCGAAACACTATTAAGAAAATTTAGAGAACCGGCATTTGCGGCTGACTGCAGAACGATTATACTGCCGCCAAGGTATGAGTACGTTTCGCTTAAGGACCACGAAGACATGATCAAAGAAAATGAGGATCGTACTAGCCATATAAGCAGTCGTTTCTCCTTCGCTCCATTTGCGAGTGGAACAGGAAAGGAAATGTCTAGTAGTGGTACAAGGTAACCACCGTCATGTACCGTACGGAGGTTTGTCGAGTATTTAGATGTAGATGTAGATATAATCTCTCAGTTTCCCTACAGTTTCCATCTGGTCCTTCGTAAAAGAAAATCATCGTCTCGCATTACGTAATTCCGAAACCGGGTGCAACGCCATTTCAGTAGGTCTGACCGAGAGTACACCCCTACTTTTAAACACAGGCTGCAGTAAAGACAGATCACGGAAACATAACACATCACGCAATCTGCAGTGCATTAGTGGAGTTCCCTGCCTCCGCTCTGATCATAGGTCTGTCTACCCTACAATTTTAGCAAATACATACTTAAGAATTCAGTTTATTACATCGTACAAACAACGATTTGTAGCCTCCCGAATTCCACTGACAGAGCACTCCGACAACGCATTTCACTTCGGAATTTAGGATTCAGTCGTTTCCGAATCGGAGTTCAGTATATGGTACTGATCCATTTGCCCTTTTCCATCATCTGTGAAAGTTTGTGTCATTATCACGGAAGTATCCTCTGTAACAATAACTGTAGTACCCCTGTTTTACAACCGAGAGCACCCTCGAAATGACGTACGTAAATGTGGATAACTCTTCCCTTCAAGATAACGTGTTACTTCCGATCTCTTAGAAAGCCTTCAATCCAGTCACAGTCTAAAATAAGTAGTCCATACGTACGTAGTTCCCTTGGCTGTGGTGTGGTGCTAAATCGGAGGATTTTCGGAAGTGTAGTATCAACGAATCTGCGTGGTTCTAAGGATATTATATGTCACATGAACGATGTTTTCAGTATCCATAAAATCGTTATCAAGAAGCCATCTGATTTGAATTCGGAAGAATGTTTTCTAGGATTTCGCTACAGGCAGATGGGAATTAAGTAGCGCAGTAGTTGTATTTACGCATCAGTTCTGCTCCTTGTTTTTATTTAAATGTGTCTTCCAGTCGAAGATTAAGAGTGGTGATAATTCGCCTGCTTCTTTTGTAGAGAACACGATATGATCAGCATATGATCCTGCAGTCTTTGTGTTTTGTCGGTTTTAGATGATTTTGTATAACACTTGTACTGATATCAACATAACTCCGCTTTGCAATAATACAACAGTTGAACGGTGGCAGCGTTCATCGATTACCCTTGTAAAGGAACAGAATGTAAAATGTTGGCTTCTGTTCTATAGTTGTCTATATCGATCTCTTTGCGATTCTAATATATTCAGCGCATAAGCGAAACAGTTACATAATTCTGTAGAGCGTCATCACCTACTTGCTTAAACTTGAGCTGCTGTTTGTCACCAGCTACTGTCTGAAATGTTGTACGAACACTTGATTATAAGTTTTATTGAGCACTAGTTCTGGCTCCTTACAGCTCATCAACAGAAGAAAGATTTCATCTGACAGCTAACCGCTTTCCACGCCTGGGAACGTTAGTCGCAATGAGATGCTTTCTCATTAATGTTAATGAATTTTTACGCCGCGGCTATGTTAAATAAATAAAATTACCCAAAAACACGAGCAAATAAAAGCTAAGTGCATTACAGGAGAGAAATTTTACGACAATACACGTAGGAATATGTGAAGGATGAAAGGAGCTGCCGTAATTAAACTAACTAAAGTAGGTAAACAAACTTCAGTTCTACGGAACTATGAATTACGAATCTAATTGGCTAAAATTTAAAACGTTTCAATTTCACGACCGGATAAAGGAAGATAAAACGTGAGAAAGATATCAGTGCTCACAGAAATATTTTTGTAATTAAGGGAAATAACTGGTCGAGATAAAATTCGATTGCCAATTTTAATTTACCAATTTTAATTTACCTTGACTTACTTGTATGTTGTGTTCGAGATATATTGTCTTATTTAAACAATATGATTTGACTTCACCGGGCTTATTAGTTCAGTATGTATCTGTAGTAATCCTTTAGTTATGAGTAGTCTGTTAATACCAGAATTTGTTTCTGTTATTCATATTTTCAGATGTGATTTGATTCCTTATTTTTGATTGTACTTTATTTGTGGGCAAAAGGAGTATTTTATATGTTCGACATCCTCTGTGGGGTACACTCTTTCTTGTGCAATATTAAACCATTCACAGTGCTAAAAAAAATAAAAAACGTGCTAGTGATGTCAATCTGTTGCCGTTAACCCATATACACGATTTTCTTTATATCAAAAAGATTATATTAAAGAGATTAATGTATTGCGCTAAATATTCACGAATGCGTTTATCCAATATCAGTAGGTTCTCCGTTCCCAAAACGGGGCCAGAAATGTTAGTTGTAGACGTGATGATATAGCATTTCTTTACGCTGTATCTCTGGCAAAATCAACATAAAAATGTCGTAGAGACTGACTGATTTCACAGAAATTCTCTGTTATTCGTGTCCTTTTAACACGAGAAAATAAATTTCTACAGTATTTAATACATCGGTATACGCAGAGGAATTTCCATGAAGGACTTCAGAATGTTCCTAACAATTAATTAGACGTCCCACACGAGAAATGTAACAGCGTTCAAAATTCTGTCAATGAAAATATTATACTGTCAAAGATATAAAAGTTTTACGCCAATTGATGATGGGTAAAAGTCCGAAACACAGGTTGGCATAAAGTGGCTGGTTGCTATATTTCTTCTCGTAATTCAGTCCACAGCCACGGAGCTCGAAGCACCATTAACATAGCTAAATTAATGGTAGAATAAACGTTTTGAAGCGACGGCTTCATCGCCACAAGTATTATTCTCGAATTCTAATTTAAATTATAACGTAACAAGAGCAAATAAATTAGAGTCTTTATTGAAGTAGCCAGCTGTGTTTAATCTAGAGTAATTTTCCAAAATAATGGTTGAACTGAGAAATGAATGTCAGTGGATTGTATTGTTTTATGTTGCTCGCTGTAGTCCCGGCGAAAGGACCCTTGTGGCGAGAGCGCGTGGGTCTGACGGCAGGGACGCGCTACGAACAAAACAGGGCACGACGAAGAAAGAGGTATTGAGAGAGCAACTGCAGTCGCAGATATTTTAATTAAACCACAGTTGGGATGCGATATAAGGAGGCGCCCGAACAAGTGGCAATTAAACTCCATGTTGTACATACAGCGAGAAGGTTTTTCCCATCGGCAGCCTGTCAGTCGCGCCTCATTCGTATTACATGTGCCTCACTACTACCAAGTAGTCGTCCACGGATGCAGACTTCTCCAAGCAATATTTCGCGTATCCAAGCCTCGTTGCGCCCAATTCCGTAGCTCAGTGGGGAACGTGTCTGCTTACAATGCAGAGGACATGGGTTAGATTCCTGGTACCACAAAAACTCAGACTTGTAATGCCAACTAAGTAGCTACTTGAGCGAAAAGTAGCGTCGCCCAGGACTGGGAAGCTGAGAACGACCGGGAGAGGGATGTGCTGATTCCACGCCTCTCCATAGCCCATCCGAATGACGCCATGATCTTCATAGGTCTTCGACGTGAAATGCACCGCCCTAGTTTCCGATGTGGTTGATGACCGCTTAGCGACGATATTGATTTAAATTGTGAGCACATCAGTTTATTCAACGGCCTTTAACATGCTGAGAAGGGAGATATAAAAATATTTCAAATTATCCTTGAAAAATATTTGTGACAATACATGTAAAAAAGCAAACACAGTTTTCAGTTTTAAATAAGCAGCAAAGATGTAGGCCACTATTATTGGCAAAAGTCTCTGTTATCTCCCACATCTTTGCATTAAAAAATACAATGATTTTTTACCGTAATCTTTCAGACATTCTACTACAGCAAATTTTACTGAAAGTGACTCTTTTTGATACAATATTAATGCAGCGATATATTTTAATAAGACGCAAGTTATGCGAAAAGCGTCAAATGTGGTATTTTTAGGTCCGAAATAATGTAATCCAACTCGAAGTGTTCTCACTTCTGCCCGTGGCCAAGAAAGCTATCTTGCATCATATTGGTCCATTTTATGACGTCACAAAAGTCTTCAAGCTAATCGTCTAAATTCACATGGGACGAAAAGGATCTGGATGCTGAATTTTTTTCTCTCTTTTTGTAATCATAGAATCCGTTTCTTAACCGATTATTTCACTATAACAGTTTGCTTCTCCAGCCTTCCAAACATTTTATTGTGACATTTTACAGCTTTTAACATTCGCTATGTTACCGATGCCTTTATTCAAACTTCTGTCCTTTTCTCCCCTTCAAGAATACTTGTCTGTTCGAAAGAGTTGTTTGTAGAATCTGTGAATATGGCACACCGATTTAATCACTCATTAAGTTTTACTTCAGTGCACTCTCCACTGCGAACGAAACTTCCATTCATTAGGAATGTGACCGTTTACGAAGCAAAGCAACTAATGGTGTGTCAACATCAAAGACATCAAAAGAAAATTAACATGGAATTCGCAGTTCCAGAAGGTCTGCGTTTGACAGCACTGGAACTTGGAGAAGCTGTACTGAGAGGTTAAAAAATGGAAAAGAGAGAGAGCACTAAAGTCGTTAAAATTTATGTTTGTATTAGAAAGATAATAAATAATTGCCACGGTACACTATGTAACTTACGGTTCTAGGAAATAAAATTAAGAAAAAAAGTAAAGCATCATCATCTTCTAGGACAAGAAACAATAAAGGCAATGACGCGCGCGCACACACAAGTGGGCAAATAAAAAATGATGGGTAGTCTAACTTTCCATCCCATGAACGAAATTAAGAGAAATTAATCTGTGACTCGAACAGTGAAACAACATGCAGAATAAAACTGAAAAGGCCAGAGGCATTGTCGGAAAGCGCAATAGTACGAGACACAGGGATCCACACCACTATCTGCCATAGGATTCCAATTTATTTTCGTTGCAGCTAATCTGACACATATACGAGTCTCATTCAGTAAATACTGTTCCACAAATTTTTCCTCAGCACATATTTGTTCTTAAGAGTTAGGCTTTGGTGAATATACATTTTACTTGTACCCTTTTTCTACATAGTCTCCATCGCGTTGAGTTCTGTAGCTTTACGCCAGCATTGTGTAAGTGTATCTACATCTACATCTACATTGATACTCCGCAAGCCACCCAACGGTGTGTGGCGGAGGGCACTTTACGTGCCACTGTCATTACCTCCCTTTCCTGTTCCAGTCGCGTATGGTTCGCGGGAAGAACGACTGTCTGAAAGCCTCCGTGCGCGCTCTAATCTCTCTAATTTTACATTCGTGATCTCCTCGGGAAGTATAAGTAGGGGGAAGCAATATATTCGATACCTCATCCAGAAACGCACCCTCTCGAAACCTGGCGAGCAAGCTACACCGCGATGCAGAGCGCCTCTCTTGCAGAGTCTGCCACTTGAGTTTATTAAACATCTCCGTAACGCTATCACGGTTACCAAATAACCCAGTAACGAAACGCGCCGCTCTTCTTTGGATCTTCTCTATCTCCTCCGTCAACCCGACCTGGTACGGATCCCACACTGATGAGCAATACTCAAGTATAGGTCGAACGAGTGTTTTGTAAGCCACCTCCTTTGTTGATGGACTACATTTTCTAAGCACTCTCCCAATGAATCTCAACCTGGTACCCGCCTTACCAACAATTAGTTTTATATGATCATTCCACTTCAAATCGTTCCGTACGCATACTCCCAGATATTTTACAGAAGTAACTGCTACCAGTGTTTGTTCCGCTATCATATAATCACACAATAAAGGATCCTTCTTTCTATGTATTCGCAATACATTACATTTGTCTATGTTAAGGGTCAGTTGCCACTCCCTGCACCAAGTGCCTATCCGCTGCAGATCTTCCTGTATTTCGCTACAATTTTCTAATGCAGCAACTTCTCTGTATACTACAGCATCATCCGCGAAAAGCCGCATGGAACTTCCGACACTATCTACTAAGTCATTTATATATATTGTGAAAAGCAATGGTCCCATAACACTCCCCTGTGGCACGCCAGAGGTTACTTTAACGTCTGTAGATGTCTCTCCATTGATAACAACATGCTGTGTTCTGTTTGCTAAAAACTCTTCAATCCAGCCACACAGCTGGTCTGATATTCCGTAGGCTCTTACTTTGTTTATCAGGCGACAGTGCGGAACTGTATCGAACGCCTTCCGGAAGTCAAGAGAAATAGCATCTACCTGGGAGCCTGTATCTAATATTTTCTGGGTCTCATGAACAAATAAGGCGAGTTGGGTCTCACACGATCGCTGTTTCCGGAATCCATGTTGATTCCTACATAGTAGATTCTGGGTTTCCAGAAATGACATGATACGCGAGCAAAAAACATGTTCTAAAATTCTACAAGAGATCGACGTAAGAGATATAGGTCTATAGTTTTGCGCATCTGCTCGACGCCCCTTCTTGAAGACTGGGACTATCTGTGCTCTTTTCCAATCATTTGGAACCCTCCGTTCCTCTAGAGACTTGCGGTACACGGCTGTTAGAAGGGGGGCAAGTTCTTTCGCGTACTCTGTGTAGAATCGAATTGGTATCCCGTCAGGTCCAGTGGACTTTCCTCTATTGAGTGATTCCAGTTGCTTTTCTATTCCTTTGACACTTATTTCGATGTCAGCCATTTTTTCGTTTGTGCGAGGATTTAGAGAAGGAACTGCAGTGCGGTCTTCCTCTGTGAAACAGCTTTGGAAAAAGGTGTTTAGTATTTCAGCTTTACGCGTGTCATCCTCTGTTTCAATGCCATCATCATCCTGTAGTGTCTGGATATGCTGTTTCGAGCCACTTACTGATTTAACGTAAGACCAGAACTTCCTAGGATTTTCTGCCAAGTCGGTACATAGAATTTTACTTTCGAATTCAATGAACGCTTCACGCATAGCCCTCCTTACGCTAACTTTGACATCGTTTAGCTTCTGTTTGTCTGAGAGGTTTTGGCTGCGTTTAAACTTGGAGTGGAGCTCTCTTTGCTTTCGCAGTGTATGTTTTTCCTATTGTTAAGTTTCGTCACCTGTAACGATCCGTGACAGAAATGCCTCTCCACTGACCTCAAACAACTCCAACAGGTCTAATGAAAGGGCTATTCTTTCAGTCTTGTGGTGTACTGTGAACATTCATGGAACCCATCTTGAGCAGACTTGAATATCCAAGAGTGTAAATCACTGAACACTCACTTCCAATGCTCACTGGCAGATGTAGAACCAATTTTTGGGCTGTGGTGTACCAGTTTGCACGAATAATGGCACCTTCGCGATTCACCTTTTCGGGAGCAGTAGGAGTAGATCATGGAGATCAGTTTCTGCATTTCATGACGCTATAACTCTCATTACTCAATGCCTAACAGTACTCCCGTCAACAAACTCAGTACCATACACTGCACACAAACATTTATTGATGTTCACCAAGGTTACTTTTACCCGACCAAGAACTCAATTATATACTTAGACACCATCGACGACCTGCAACCGTCTAGAACGAAATTAGAATTATATATTAATACCTTCAGCTGCCGAGGGGTGTTGATATATATATCAACGGGGTCAGGTGAAAATGTGTGCCCCGACCGGGACTCGAACCCGGGATCTCCTGCTTACATGGGAGATGCTCTATCCAGCTGAGCCATCGAGGGCACAGAGTATAGTGCGACTGCAGGGACTTATCCGTTGCACGCTTCCACATTACCAACTTAATGTCCACACACTACCTTCGTAGTGCCCCTGCCTTTTACACTCATTACTCGCGGCAGACAATCTTACCGAATCCCGTAAGAGTTCGGGCGCTACGTGTGCATCCGCACAGAAGAAGGACAATGGCCGGTTAGCCTTAACTACGTGTATATGAAGATGGTATCTGTTCTTTCGGACATGTCCGAAAGAACAGATTCCATCTTCATATCGTTGAATTACGGTTCGCGGTACCGCCCGACCTAAAGGCAGCCAATGTGTATCGCGATAGAGAAATCAAGTCAACTTCTTCGTATAACATTGACATAAAGTGAGCTGGCGGCGTACTGCTCCTCTACAGGATTCTGTTTACCTCTGTATAAACTGCTCAACAAAGTAAACACCGGCTGCATATCTGAGAGTATATGTGGGCTTATATTCAAGAGCAGAAGGGAAAGAATAAGCGTTAGGAAATAAAAGGAAATATTAGGGGCACTCAAATGAAACGAGACAGATGGAAAAAAGGTAAACTGTTTATTATTTCAAGAGTAATAGCCTTATATTTTAATACATTTTTCCCATTGTGAGAAAAGTTGGTCACTGCCTTCATGGAAAATATTTACAGTTGCCTACATAATCATGATTGTTCCCAGGCTTGCACCTCTTCGTCCGATGCAAATCGACGGCCAGGAATGTCATTCCTGAGGGCTCCAAACATATGGGAATCGCATGGGGAAAGATCGGAACCGTGTGGAGGATGTGTAAGGGCTTCCCAACAAAACTTCTGCAGCGCAGTCGAAACAAACTTGGCAAAATGTGGGCGGCCATTTTCCTGCAACTGAATGACGCCGTCCGTCAACATTCCTGGGAGTTTGAAGTTGATGGCGCACTTCAATTTTTGCAAAGTGTACACATACCACTGTACGTTAATAGTGGCACCTAGTTCCAGGAAGCCAATGAGCAGTGGGCCCTAGCAGTCAAAGAAAAATTACTATATAATAAACCGAACTTGACATTAGCATCTCTTTCTTTATATACCTCATTCCACACCACCTCTTGTAACATATTCTTAAACATTATATACTGTACTCATTAATAAGCGTAAGGTGGTACATTGTTTATTTCTATTAATTGTGCATCATGATCAGATAATCCATTAACAATTGGGTACACATAAACTGTTTCACCCTTGGCACTGCCTATAAAAATGTTATCAGTCAGCGTCCAACTATCTTGCTGCACATGAGTTCGAAAACTGACTACTGAAATTAGGTTGAAACACCCAAATAATGATTCTAGTTATTTTTCCTGTCTGTATCTTTCAAAAAAATCTACATTTAAATCTCCACAAACTACTAACTCTTTCTCCTTGTCTGACAAATAGCACAATACTGCACCTAGATTTCTCATAAATAGCTGAAAGTTTCCTAGAGAAGAATTCCACTTCACCCCTGTTAAACTAGAGCTGGTCATGGCCCTGTAAAACCTCCACAAACCCCAAACGAGTGTTTACTGTTACTGCTCCTATCCCCTCCAGGTCACCTTTACTGCTATATTCTACGTTACTAGCAAATCTTTTACGTGACTTTTTTTCTGACCTAGCCTTAAAGCCGTTCCTAAGATTCTGATGCACTCTAGTTTACTCATAACCTTCTTGAGGCTCTTCTTCTATTTCACGTAGCAAGTCAAACTGATTTCTAACCGGAATGTGGCATGTGATTTCTGCGGTTTTCTCCTTTTGCCTGTTACTTGTCACCTTTTCCCAGCTCCCAACGTTTCTTTCACCCTTCAGCCCGTCTAAATGAAAATAAGACATTTCTGATTCTGCCTGAAAGCACAAATATTTCTTCCCTGTTTCACGATTTTCTTGTCTCGACTACATAACAACTCCATGGAAGACCCTCATCTGACACATTATTTTCTGCCACGTTACAGTCAGCACCCCAAGCCACAGTTCTGACATGTTTCTCCCATACTAACTAATTTACGAGAAAATCCACGCATGACGCTACTTTGGAGAAAACTAAAAAGCACTGCAACACACTTAAACTGTAACAAAATAAAAATGAGTAAAAACGTATCTTTCGGTGAACTGTGCAGCTAACTTCCAGTTGGCAGGCGGACGTAAAAACACGAGAATGTAAGCAACCCACAGGTGCTCGCTGGACTTAAACGTTCTAGGTAGAAAAAGACACGAAGTGAAAGAAGAACTTTTCGCAGTTAATCGTTGGTTTAATGACACGCGCTTTCGCTTGTGTGTGTGTGTGTGTGTGTGTGTGTGTGTGTATGTATGTTGTGTGTGTGCGTGCGTAGGAAAAAAACTACCTGGCTTTTGATTCCTTGAGACTCCTAGTTCTCTTGCCTTGTATACACAATCCTTAAACTAAATATTTACATCTACATGACTACTCTGCAATTCACATTTAAGTGCCTGGCAGAGGGTTCATCGAACCACTTTCACACAATTTCTCTGCCGTTCCACTCTCGAACAGCGCGCGGGGAAAACGAAGGCTTAAAGCTTTGTGTGCGAGCTCTTGTTTCTCCTATTTTATTGCATTTATCATTTCTCCCTATGTAGGTGTACGTCAAAGAATATTTTTGCATTCAGACGAGAAAGTTGAAACGATCTCGCCGCAACGAAAAAACTTTTGTTTTAACGATTGTCACCCCACCTCCTATCTGTGACACTGTGACACTCTCTCCCCTATTTTGTGATAGTGCAGAACGAGTTGCCCTTATCTGAACTTTTTTCATGTCCTCCGTCCTTCCGTACTGCTCAGCAATACTCCAGAAAGAAGAGGACGGAGAAGCGTAGTGTAGGCAGTCTCCTCAGTAGACCTGTTACATCCGTGCCAATAAAACGCAGTATTTGGCCGCCTCCCCACAACAATACCTAAGTGATCATTCCAATTAAAGTCGTTCGTAATTGCAGTCCCTACGTATTTAGTTGACTTTACAGCCGTTAGGTTTGTGTGATTCATCGTGTAATCGAAATTTAACGGATTCCTTTCAGTCCCTGTGTGAATGATTTCACACTTTTCATTATTTAGGGTCATTTTACACCTTTCGAACCATACAGACATCTTGTCTAAATCACTTTTCAATTGGTTATTTGCAGATGATAGCATCATCTGCAAACAATCTAAGGGGGGTGCTCAGTTTGTCACCTAAATCGTTAATAGAGATTAGGTACTGCAGGGGACCTACAACACTTCCTTGAGAAACTCCAGATACCAGTTCTTTAGTACTCGATGACTTTCTGTCAGTTAGTACGAACTGTGACTCTTCTGACAGGTAATTACGCGCGCAGCTGAGACGATACTCCACAGGCACGCAACTTGATTAAAAGTAGCTCGTCAGCAACGGTATCAAAAGCCTTCTGGACATCCAGAACTATAGAATCAATTTTATTTCCTCTGCCCGTAGCTCTCGTTACTTCATAATAATAAAGGACCAGTTGTGTTGCACAAAGAACGATATTTTTTGATTCGTTGTTGACTGTGTGTCAATAGATCGTTTTCTTCGATGTAATTCACAATGTTCGGACACAGCAGACATTCCAAAATTCTACTGCAAATCGACGTCAGTGACTGGATCTCCTATGCAGCGGATTACTTCTATTTTCTTTCTTGATTATGTGGCCTGTGAAACTCTGCGGTCTTTAGGTACCGATCTTTCGTCGAGCGATCGGTTGCATATGATTGCTAAGTATAGAGCTATGTTATCAAAATAGTCTGAAAGTAATCTAGTTGGTATACAACTTGGACCGGAAGTCTCGCCTTTTATAAGTAATTTAAGCTGCTTCGCTACATCGAAGATATCTGTTTCTAAGCTACCCACGTTGGTAGCTGTTCTTGATTCGAATACTGGAATATTTACTTCGTCTTCTTTGGTGGAGTAATTTCGGAAAGCCGTGCTTAGTAACTCCGCTTTAGTGGCACTGTCATTGGTAACATAACCACTGCTATCGTACGGTGAAGGTATTAATATAGCATGAAGCGAGGTAAATTATTTCACAGTCTACAGAAAATGCTAATCTCGTAGTGTTTCTCAAGACGAACAGTTACCTGCACCCAACGAGTCCCACTGAAGTCGTCTGAGCACCTATACTTATTTGACTGGAACTCGAAACAATGATATAATATGTAAATTCCAATTCATAAACCTTCGTACCATTAACCAATAACTGAAGTCCACAGAGACCACAAGTTTTTTCACTAGTGGTGCAATGAACTCTGTCAGATTAGTTCTCTTGTTTATGCGTTTTGTCTTGTGTTTGCCTGCATTTAATGCCTACGTAGTTCTCTATCTCGTTGGCGTAATTAAACGATGACACATCATCATCGACAACATGGTAGTTAGTGCGGCTCACCCACAAAAAAGAGAAATAGTTTCAATGATTCTTGGAATTAACGATAAAGTTGTGAAAGTTATGTCTATTATTAGTCGATATATGACACATTACCTAATGTCTTTAAGAAATATCGGAAGACTAACCAGCATATTCGAATATCTCCGTAATTTATAAAAATCACGTATAAAGAGATTGAACCGTGGCCTGTTTATTGGAGAGAAGCTTTTATATTTGAAAGATCGTCATTATACTTTTTGTGGCGGTGTTCGTAGCGACAAACAATTCGCTGTAGAAACGGCTTACGAAGTCACCGCCACACTTTTAATAGCGGGCCGACCGGTCCGCTGGAACAGTAAACAGAAAGATGAAAACCCAAACACTCTGATTAAATAAAAGTCGGTACTTATCTTTATTGACGAAGATACAGAAACACAATAGTGAACTCCGTGTCTACAGAGATCTGTCTAGTTCGAGTGGGAGCGGCTAGGTCAGCGTCGGCTGACGACAAACAACAACTCTGCCGCGATGAATACACAACTGACTAGCAAGTACACAATTCGGTGGCGAGTATACAACTGAGCGGCGAATACAGAACTGTCCTAGCGCTGGCGACTCCAGCGCTTAAGAACCCAGAAGCCAGCGGGGGCGCGCGCAGACTTGCGGCGATTTGCTGTCTCGCTGGCGCTGCTTATGCGGACGGCGTCCGGACTTTCATGCTGCCAACCTTTTGGCAGCGGGCTCGGGTGGCATTACTGGCTAGGATGTAACAATACTCAAGCTCAGACTAAAGTTGAGGATGATGTAACAGACATTCGTTAGAAGTTTATAAATTTCAGTTCTGTTTTTTTTTTGATCATTTTGAATGGAAACAGCCAACTGCTTGTCCCATCATTTTCCTATCCTCTGATGTATGACGTAGCGAGCCTAGACGACAGTAATATAGTTTTACTTCTGGAGCAGGCCGAGTGGATACAACAACCAAATAAATTATTAGTCCAGTATAGTAATAACTCTATAATATCGAATACTTAACTTGAATGCAATCCATGTACACATGAAGAACAATATGAATGGTACCGTCACAGAACACTAACTGTTTAACACTTTGAACAATACTGAATGACAGTCAAACATCGCACTTATTTAACTATAGATCCTGGTACACAGTATCGAGTAATCTGAGCTATTAGGATGCTGCTGTCATAATCGGCTATCACAGAGTGGGGCGAGGGACGCTGCAGTCTGACGTAGGTAGACATCCAGCAGCGGTGGAGTATGGACTTTCTTGAGAGCGTGTCATCGTCGACGTCTCTCATTCGTAGCTGCGTCTGCCAGTGACTGTCTGTAGCTATGGTTCCGTCGTAAGGTACCAACTTTAACGAGTGACCTCATTCTTCGGACGACAGAACGTGTTCAAAGGAAAATGGAAGGAATATAAAGATTTAACGTCCTTCGACGACGTCACATCGTAGACGGAGCTCAGTTTCCTTCGGCCTTTGCTGACATGTATTGCCGAGAGTTTGTTGGATTGTAGCTTAAATGAACTGAGGATGGCTATTTAGAGTTGACATCCAGATATGCAAGAATAATAAAAACTAGGATTGCGACTGATTGATATGTGCCTCTCCCTTCACATGTGAAGAGACTGTCCTTAAATAGGTGAGAGGCGTGTTACAGGGAGGGCCTGTAGGGGGAAAGGAAGGTGGACAGGAGGAAGCCGATAATAATGACATAAGTACATTACTTTAAAAATAAAACAAAATTCAGAAATACATGACATATAAAGGATTTACATAGACACATAAGAGAAAGAACTGTAAAGAGAAGTAATATAGAAAACGTAAAAACAACAGAAGACAGTCAGAGAAGTTTGACGAAAGAAGTGTTGAGCTTGGAAAGCCAGTGATGGGAAGGAATTTGAATCAAATGCATATCTGCACGCAAACAAGATGTTTTCGTGACATGACGCATGAGGTGCTGACTATGGCCTCTTGTTCACAATAAATAAGGCTCACATAACGTGTAACGCTAAGTGATGGCGCTAGATTCATTTACATTGCAACACATAGAACACACTCTGAAAAGTATCAACAAAATCAATGCCTTAAAGTTTTTCTACTCGTAAAGAGTTATGTTCTTATTTTGGTGCACATGGTTATAAATTTGCCTCTTTCAGGATGTCCATATGGGCACCTTTCTCCATTTTAAATCACTGCAGGTAAATGCCGGGATGGTTGATTTGAAAGTGAATGGCCAACTTCCTTTCCCAACCATGAAACAATCCGAGCTTGTGCTCCGTCTCTGCTGACCTCGACATCGACAGCAAATTAAAAACCGTAATCTTACTTCCTTTTTTTCCCCACTGTGTGCAAAGTCGTACGAATATTGTTAATATAGCAATCTCTCTGTTACCCGCAGTAATTGGGGACTTAGCAGCGGATAATCGAATTCCGGGGATAATCCGCAATTAAAGTACGCAGTAATGTATTAGAGTTGTTCGAAAATAATCATTAACTAAATCTTACATTAAATTCTGCCTTAATCATCATACTATATGTGAAAATTCGGTACTTACAACGAATACAGTACTATCCATTGTCACATTACTACACACGACTTTGAAACAAAATGCAGCCCAGCTGTTGCAGAGTTCGAGCAGCACATTGTTTACTAAACTCGCGTTGTAACGTGAGATTATCGCTCAACCGCGACCACTCTCGGGTTAATGGAAAATGTTTGCTAGCAAAGAAAAAAATGGGAAAATAGGCCGCGGATAACCGAGAGTTTATTGTGTTAGTAACACTGTGTACTCCTGCGAGCAGGTTTGAATCAAAGTCGGTTTGTAAGGGGCAGTCAAATGAAAACGGGACAGATGGAAAAAAGTAAGTGACTCGTTAATTATTTCAAAAGTATACACCAGAACTGTTAATACATTTATCCCACTGTCTGAGAAAACGGTCAACGCCTTGATGCAAAAATGTGTACAGTTGGCTGGCGAGCCCCTCTTCGTCCGAAGCAAATCGACGGTCACGAATGTCTTTCTTCAGGGCTCCAGAATCGTGCAAAACGCATGGGGAGATATCGGGACTGTATGGAAGATGTGTAAGGGCTTCCCAGCGAAACTTCTGCAGCGTAATCGAAACAGTCTTGGCATCATATGGGCGGGAATTATCCTGCAAGGGCATGATGCCGTCCGTCAGCATTCCTGTGCATTTGGACTTCGTGGCGCATTGTTCCGACTACGTTGCAGAAGTTTCGTTGGAATGCCCTTATACGTCCTCTATACAGTACCGATCTCTCTCTATCAGATTTTCATTTTTCGGAGTCCTGAAGAAAGACATTCGTGGTGTCGATTTGCTTCTGACGAATAGGTGCACACCTGGGTACAGTCATAGTTCCGAAGGCAACCGCCAACATTATACCACGAAAGCACTGATCGTCTTGTCTTACAATGGGCTGAATATATTAATAGTTATAGCGATTACTTTAGAAGTAATAAACAGCTTTCTTTTTTTCATCTGTCTGATTTTCGCTTAACTGCCACTTACATGTTCTATGTTTTCTTCTTTCCGTTTCTGTATGCTCCTAGTATCTGTCGATGAAGCTTCAACTTTATTGACCGATGCTTCACAGCCGGTACATTACCTTTTATGTATACCTTCTGTCGCAAACTTGTTGTTATAATATTATGTACAAGTAACGGACCTAGTGTTAGCGGTCTTGAAACTACTTCTAACACAAAAACCTGTGGAACAATGCACTGAGCTTATGCGGAACATCACCATAAAAGGGAAACAAAACAACTTTTAAAATTTCTGCTGGATCATCGATATATTTTTGCATTCAGAGATGCATAGACTATTTCACTTGTTTGCCGTAGCCGGCTTTACAAGCTCAACACGCCTTTCGTTAAGGCCTTTGATCGTCGTCTGTTGTCTTTAACTTTATGGTATTACTCCTTTTTACGATGGTTTCTCTTATGTGTGTTTTAAATGCCATGTATTTCTGTATTTTGTATTATTTTTAAAACATTGTATGATATTATTATGTTATTCCTCCTGTCCACCTTCCCTGCTATCTACTGGCCTTCCCTGTAACCCGCCCCTCATCTATTTAAGGAGCCATGACCTATTAAGAGGATCCATTGAGTATATGGAATGATCCTCGTCCGGCCAGATAGATTCAGGTTTTCAGTGCTCCCTCTAAAAGAATTAAGATGAATGTTATGTTGGTTCTCCTACGTGGCAATAGCTAATTTCCTTCCTCTCCTTGTGCCCCATTTCTGATTATCTCGCTCTTGAACGGACGTTAAACCGTATTCATCGTTCCTTGGTTGTGGTAAACCTTGGAAATATCAAATGAGGTTGGGTTGTCAAAGCCGGCCGTGGTGGCCGAGCGGTTCTAGGCGCTACAGTCTGGAACCGCGCGACCGCTACGGTTGCAGGTTCGAATTCGGCCTCGGGCATGGATGTGATTGACGTCCTTAGGTTAGTTAGGTTTAAGAAGTTCTAAGTTCTAGGGGACTGATGGCCTCAGAAGTTAAGTCCCATAGTGCTCAGAGCCATTTGAACCATTTTTTTTTGGGTTGTCAACTTCTTACTATTCGTAACTGTATATTTGGATTCTGTAACTGGCATCGGCGTCGTAGCTTCCAGCATTACTTGATTCGTTTCTTTTATTTCATGTTCCTCTGATCCTTCATGTGCAAACTGCCCTTCTGCCATTTAATCCATTACAGGAGACGGGAAACTACTGCCACTAACGATAACCTTGTCCAGTATAATAATGTTGATTAACAGTAATCGAATCATATAATCTGTCTCGAGATACTACTCAGTGGTATGATGACAATTCTGCTTGATGTACGCCATACCCTATGTTATATTCATGACAGCTTGCTCACAGTCCTTGATCATGTCGTCCATAGTCATCTTTTGCGTCCAGCGAGCACCCTTACTCTTTGTCTCTCTGCTACTGCTCCCGGTCTGTTACCTCGCCGTGGCCGTCCAAACGGTACGACGTCGGATGTTGTGAAGAACGTTACGCCGCCAGACACGGCTCGGTTGCCGGGTGCAGATAACCATGCACACCCTTACGTGGTTCGCCGTCTTCTTCCCGTGATATTGTAAGTAGGCTGTTTAGGTTTTCTTATTGGTAACGCCATGTAGCGCTCTGTATGAAAATCACTGGCTGTGCTGTGTGCAGTCTGTGGCTAGTTTGCATTGTTGTCTGCCATTGTAGTGTTGGGCAGCTGGATGTGAACAGCGCGTAGCGTTGCGCAGTTGGAGGTGAGCCGCCAGCAGTGGTGGATGTGGGGAGAGAAATGGCGGAGTTTTGAAATTTGTAAGACTGGATGTCTCAGAGATAAATATACATTGTGACTTTTGGACACTATTGAGGTAAATACATTGTTTGTGCTCTATCAAAATCTTTCATTTGCTGACTATGCCTATCAGTAGTTAGTGCCTTCAGTAGTTTGAATCTTTTATTTAGCTGGCAGTAGTGGCGCTCGCTGTATTGCAGTAGCTTGAGTAACGAAGACTTTTGTGAGGTAAGTGATTTGTGAAAGGTATAGTTTAATGTTAGTCAGGGCCATTTTTTTGTAGGGATTATTGAAAGTCAGATTGCGTTGCGCTAAAAATATTGTGTTTCAGTATAAGCACAGTCTTATATAATTGTTCAAAGGGGGCGTTTCATAATATTGCGTCGCTCTTGCCTCCTACACATCCGTGTCTCCGTGTAGTCTTCTTCTTTTTGCTCGTTCCTACTGGGTGCTACACTTACGGAACTGATTACACCGTGAACAATTTGACCGAATGTTCAAACTATTACTCCAATGTTCCCAAGGCGCTGGCGCTGAAGTGGGGGAGGGGGGGGGGCTGTTCATCCTTACATGAGCTTATTTTCAGGACAGAAAAATTCAGTTCCTAAAGATGGTGAGAGTACACGATGTATATTGGGTGCGTATAACGTTCCTGGAACCTACCAGGTGGAGAATGCAGCGAATGCTGACGAAGTCTTTCGGACATAGAAAACGGTCGAATCATTGGCATGAGGATCATGAGACCATCGTATATACAGACCAAACAGGCTGTTAACTACAGCGCAATGACTGCAGAATGAGTAATGACGTTGTGGACCTGGGACGAGAACGTGGAAAAAAGAGTTGGAACATACCCTCCCAGAAGACCTACACAACATGAAGATAGTAGGATTATTCGATTTTTTCTAGCGAATATATGGATGCAAACAGCTGATATCCGGGCGCAGGCAACGGGCAGAGAGTCTCCACGAACCGTCTGGAATAGATTACTGGAAGCTGAGTTGAATCTCAAGCTGTCATGCGACGTTTACCACCGACCCCAATTCACAGACAACAGAGTTTTGTATGGTGCAGAGCCAGAGTGCAGTCGAACTGCATGATGCTCAGAGATAAATTTCGCTTGTGTTAGTGGCTGTCATATCGATCCCGCAGTGTCCATTGATGGCCAAGTGAAACAACACATCAAGCAGCGATTCTCGTGACCCACACCTACCCTATTCCTTGAATCATGCTTAGAGAGCTATTGGATATGACAGCAGGACTGATTTGGTAAGTATTGAAGTGACGATGAATGTTCGCTACTATGTGCCAAGAATGGTGAACTCTGTTGTCGTACCATTCATGAACATGGCACCAAATGCCGTATTCTAGACGGGTAATGCAAGACCGCACATTGCTGTTCACACAACAATCGTCCCAAGGAATGTTCGTATCCTTGACTGGCCTGCACGGTCCCCTGTTTTGTCACCCCTAGATCACGTTTGGGATGCTACGGGAAGACGTATACATTCATGCCATCCTCTACCGAGCAATATTCGTGAACTAAAACAGCTTGTGTATCAAGCCTGCAAGAAGCTCCTCATCATAAGATTCAGAGACAGTTAGCTTTCATGCTACAACGAATACAACAGTGTATTCTTGCCCTTGGGGGACAAACCTCATACTGATATGCTGATGATGGACATCAATCCTGAATGGAAAGAAAGTTTAATCATTCAACAGCCGTTACGTGATAAACATCTCAACAAATTTTAATCAATATTGGACTTGTTTATTGTGGTGTAACACTTTCCGTTTCCATCGGTGAATTCTTTTCCGGCAAGTGTACGTGACTACCAACTGCATTGAGTCGCTCTCTTTTACTGTCATGTTGTAAACACACTCAAATCCAAATCCGAAAATAGGGTCGTCAATGAAGTACAACACTTAATACTGAAAGCACGTTTATTACAAACACCAACGTATGGCCAGAACGGAACTGATCTATTGGACGGAGAGCGCAGCTATTTAAACAAACATCGAATATTACAGAATGCTGCTATTCATATAAACATCACAAACGCAAGATATTTGAAGAACTTTAATGAAATGATAAATACTAAATAACACACAATAAGGTGACAGAAATCATGGGATATCTTCTAATACTGTGTCAGCCCTCTTTTTTCTCAGCGCAATGCAGCAACTCGACGTGGCATGGACTCAGCAAGTCGTTGGTAGTCCCCTGCAAATATATTGAGCCACGCTGCCTCTATAACCGTCCATAATTGCGAAAGTGTTGCTGTGCAGGGTTTTGTGCACGCACTGACCTCTCATTTATGTCCAATAAATATTTGATGGGTTTAATGTCGGGCGATCTTCGTAGCCAAATCATTCGCTCTAACTGTCCAGAATGTTCTTCAATCCAATCGCGAACAACTGTGGTCCAGTGACATGACATCATTGTTTGGGATCATGAAGTCCATGAATGAAATATATTGAGCCACGCTGCCTCTATAAAATGGAAATGTCGTGTGGCTAGGGCCTCCCGTCGGGTAGACCGTTCGCCTGGTGCAGGTCTTTCGATTTGACGCCACTTCGGCGACCTGCGCGTCGATGGGGATGAAATGATGATGATTAGGACAACACAACACCCAGTCCCTGAGCGGAGAAAATTTCCGACCCAGCCGGGAATCGAACCCGGGCCCTTAGGATTGACAGTCTGTCACGCTGACCACTCAGCTACCAGGGCGGACGCTGCCTCTATAACCGTCCATAATTGCGAAAGTGTTGCTGTGCAGGGTTTTGTGCACGCACTGACCTCTCATTTATGTCCAATAAATGTTTGATGGGTTTAATGTCGGGCGATCTTCGTAGCCAAATCATTCGCTCTAACTGTCCAGAATGTTCTTCAATCCAATCGCGAACAACTGTGGTCCAGTGACATGACATCATTGTTTGGGATCATGAAGTCCATGAATGAAATATATTGAGCCACGCTGCCTCTATAACCGTCCATAATTGCGAAAGTGTTGCTGTGCAGGGTTTTGTGCACGCACTGACCTCTCATTTATGTCCAATAAATATTTGATGGGTTTAATGTCGGGCGATCTTCGTAGCCAAATCATTCGCTCTAACTGTCCAGAATGTTCTTCAATCCAATCGCGAACAACTGTGGTCCAGTGACATGACATCATTGTTTGGGATCATGAAGTCCATGAATGAAATATATTGAGCCACGCTGCCTCTATAACCGTCCATAATTGCGAAAGTGTTGCTGTGCAGGGTTTTGTGCACGCACTGACCTCTCATTTATGTCCAATAAATATTTGATGGGTTTAATGTCGGGCGATCTTCGTAGCCAAATCATTCGCTCTAACTGTCCAGAATGTTCTTCAATCCAATCGCGAACAACTGTGGTCCAGTGACATGACATCATTGTTTGGGATCATGAAGTCCATGAATGAAATATATTGAGCCACGCTGCCTCTATAACCGTCCATAATTGCGAAAGTGTTGCTGTGCAGGGTTTTGTGCACGCACTGACCTATCATTTATGTCCAATAAATATTTGATGGGTTTAATGTCGGGCGATCTTCGTAGCCAAATCATTCGCTCTAACTGTCCAGAATGTTCTTCAATCCAATCGCGAAGAACTGTGGTCCAGTGACATGACATCATTGTTTGGGATCATGAAGTCCATGAATGAAATATATTGAGCCACGCTGCCTCTATAACCGTCCATAATTGCGAAAGTGTTGCTGTGCAGGGTTTTGTGCACGCACTGACCTCTCATTTATGTCCAATAAATGTTTGATGGGTTTAATGTCGGGCGATCTTCGTAGCCAAATCATTCGCTCTAACTGTCCAGAATGTTCTTCAATCCAATCGCGAACAACTGTGGTCCAGTGACATGACATCATTGTTTGGGATCATGAAGTCCATGAATGAAATATATTGAGCCACGCTGCCTCTATAACCGTCCATAATTGCGAAAGTGTTGCTGTGCAGGGTTTTGTGCACGCACTGACCTCTCATTTATGTCCAATAAATATTTGATGGGTTTAATGTCGGGCGATCTTCGTAGCCAAATCATTCGCTCTAACTGTCCAGAATGTTCTTCAATCCAATCGCGAACAATTGTGGTCCAGTGACATGACATCATTGTTTGGGATCATGAAGTCCATGAATGAAATATATTGAGCCACGCTGCCTCTATAACCGTCCATAATTGCGAAAGTGTTGCTGTGCAGGGTTTTGTGCACGCACTGACCTCTCATTTATGTCCAATAAATGTTTGATGGGTTTAATGTCGGGCGATCTTCGTAGCCAAATCATTCGCTCTAACTGTCCAGAATGTTCTTCAATCCAATCGCGAACAACTGTGGTCCAGTGACATGACATCATTGTTTGGGATCATGAAGTCCATGAATGAAATATATTGAGCCACGCTGCCTCTATAACCGTCCATAATTGCGAAAGTGTTGCTGTGCAGGGTTTTGTGCACGCACTGACCTCTCATTTATGTCCAATAAATATTTGATGGGTTTAATGTCGGGCGATCTTCGTAGCCAAATCATTCGCTCTAACTGTCCAGAATGTTCTTCAATCCAATCGCGAACAACTGTGGTCCAGTGACATGACATCATTGTTTGGGATCATGAAGTCCATGAATGAAATATATTGAGCCACGCTGCCTCTATAACCGTCCATAATTGCGAAAGTGTTGCTGTGCAGGGTTTTGTGCACGCACTGACCTCTCATTTATGTCCAATAAATGTTTGATGGGTTTAATGTCGGGCGATCTTCGTAGCCAAATCATTCGCTCTAACTGTCCAGAATGTTCTTCAATCCAATCGCGAACAACTGTGGTCCAGTGACATGACATCATTGTTTGGGATCATGAAGTCCATGAATGAAATATATTGAGCCACGCTGCCTCTATAACCGTCCATAATTGCGAAAGTGTTGCTGTGCAGGGTTTTGTGCACGCACTGACCTCTCATTTATGTCCAATAAATATTTGATGGGTTTAATGTCGGGCGATCTTCGTAGCCAAATCATTCGCTCTAACTGTCCAGAATGTTCTTCAATCCAATCGCGAACAACTGTGGTCCAGTGACATGACATCATTGTTTGGGATCATGAAGTCCATGAATGAAATATATTGAGCCACGCTGCCTCTATAACCGTCCATAATTGCGAAAGTGTTGCTGTGCAGGGTTTTGTGCACGCACTGACCTCTCATTTATGTCCAATAAATATTTGATGGGTTTAATGTCGGGCGATCTTCGTAGCCAAATCATTCGCTCTAACTGTCCAGAATGTTCTTCAATCCAATCGCGAACAACTGTGGTCCAGTGACATGACATCATTGTTTGGGATCATGAAGTCCATGAATGAAATATATTGAGCCACGCTGCCTCTATAACCGTCCATAATTGCGAAAGTGTTGCTGTGCAGGGTTTTGTGCACGCACTGACCTCTCATTGATGTCCAATAAATATTTGATGGGTTTAATGTCGGGCGATCTTCGTAGCCAAATCATTCGCTCTAACTGTCCAGAATGTTCTTCATTCCAATCGCGAACAACTGTGGTCCAGTGACATGACATCATTGTTTGGGATCATGAAGTCCATGAATGAAATATATTGAGCCACGCTGCCTCTATAACCGTCCATAATTGCGAAAGTGTTGCTGTGCAGGGTTTTGTGCACGCACTGACCTCTCATTTATGTCCAATAAATATTTGATGGGTTTAATGTCGGGCGATCTTCGTAGCCAAATCATTCGCTCTAACTGTCCAGAATGTTCTTCAATCCAATCGCGAACAACTGTGGTCCAGTGACATGACATCATTGTTTGGGATCATGAAGTCCATGAATGAAATATATTGAGCCACGCTGCCTCTATAACCGTCCATAATTGCGAAAGTGTTGCTGTGCAGGGTTTTGTGCACGCACTGACCTCTCATTTATGTCCAATAAATGTTTGATGGGTTTAATGTCGGGCGATCTTCGTAGCCAAATCATTCGCTCTAACTGTCCAGAATGTTCTTCAATCCAATCGCGAACAACTGTGGTCCAGTGACATGACATCATTGTTTGGGATCATGAAGTCCATGAATGAAATATATTGAGCCACGCTGCCTCTATAACCGTCCATAATTGCGAAAGTGTTGCTGTGCAGGGTTTTGTGCACGCACTGACCTCTCATTTATGTCCAATAAATATTTGATGGGTTTAATGTCGGGCGATCTTCGTAGCCAAATCATTCGCTCTAACTGTCCAGAATGTTCTTCAATCCAATCGCGAACAACTGTGGTCCAGTGACATGACATCATTGTTTGGGATCATGAAGTCCATGAATGAAATATATTGAGCCACGCTGCCTCTATAACCGTCCATAATTGCGAAAGTGTTGCTGTGCAGGGTTTTGTGCACGCACTGACCTCTCATTTATGTCCAATAAATGTTTGATGGGTTTAATGTCGGGCGATCTTCGTAGCCAAATCATTCGCTCTAACTGTCCAGAATGTTCTTCAATCCAATCGCGAACAACTGTGGTCCAGTGACATGACATCATTGTTTGGGATCATGAAGTCCATGAATGAAATATATTGAGCCACGCTGCCTCTATAACCGTCCATAATTGCGAAAGTGTTGCTGTGCAGGGTTTTGTGCACGCACTGACCTCTCATTTATGTCCAATAAATGTTTGATGGGTTTAATGTCGGGCGATCTTCGTAGCCAAATCATTCGCTCTAACTGTCCAGAATGTTCTTCAATCCAATCGCGAAGAACTGTGGTCCAGTGACATGACATCATTGTTTGGGATCATGAAGTCCATGAATGAAATATATTGAGCCACGCTGCCTCTATAACCGTCCATAATTGCGAAAGTGTTGCTGTGCAGGGTTTTGTGCACGCACTGACCTCTCATTTATGTCCAATAAATGTTTGATGGGTTTAATGTCGGGCGATCTTCGTAGCCAAATCATTCGCTCTAACTGTCCAGAATGTTCTTCAATCCAATCGCGAACAACTGTGGTCCAGTGGCATGACATCATTGTTTGGGATCATGAAGTCCATGAATGAAATATATTGAGCCACGCAGCCTCTATAACCGTCCATAATTGCGAAAGTGTTGCTGTGCAGGGTTTTGTGCACGCACTGACCTCTCATTTATGTCCAATAAATGTTTGATGGGTTTAATGTCGGGCGATCTTCGTAGCCAAATCATTCGCTCTAACTGTCCAGAATGTTCTTCAATCCAATCGCCAACAACTGTGGTCCAGTGACATGACATCATTGTTTGGGATCATTAAGTCCATGAATGAAATATATTGAGCCACGCTGCCTCTATAACCGTCCATAATTGCGAAAGTGTTGCTGTGCAGGGTTTTGTGCACGCACTGACCTCTCATTTATGTCCAATAAATATTTGATGGGTTTAATGTCGGGCGATCTTCGTAGCCAAATCATTCGCTCTAACTGTCCAGAATGTTCTTCAATCCAATCGCGAACAACTGTGGTCCAGTGACATGACATCATTGTTTGGGATCATGAAGTCCATGAATGAAATATATTGAGCCACGCTGCCTCTATAACCGTCCATAATTGCGAAAGTGTTGCTGTGCAGGGTTTTGTGCACGCACTGACCTCTCATTTATGTCCAATAAATATTTGATGGGTTTAATGTCGGGCGATCTTCGTAGCCAAATCATTCGCTCTAACTGTCCAGAATGTTCTTCAATCCAATCGCGAACAACTGTGGTCCAGTGACATGACATCATTGTTTGGGATCATGAAGTCCATGAATGAAATATATTGAGCCACGCTGCCTCTATAACCGTCCATAATTGCGAAAGTGTTGCTGTGCAGGGTTTTGTGCACGCACTGACCTCTCATTTATGTCCAATAAATGTTTGATGGGTTTAATGTCGGGCGATCTTCGTAGCCAAATCATTCGCTCTAACTGTCCAGAATGTTCTTCATTCCAATCGCGAACAACTGTGGTCCAGTGACATGACATCATTGTTTGGGATCATGAAGTCCATGAATGAAATATATTGAGCCACGCTGCCTCTATAACCGTCCATAATTGCGAAAGTGTTGCTGTGCAGGGTTTTGTGCACGCACTGACCTCTCATTTATGTCCAATAAATATTTGATGGGTTTAATTTCGGGCGATCTTCGTAGCCAAATCATTCGCTCTAACTGTCCAGAATGTTCTTCAATCCAATCGCGAACAACTGTGGTCCAGTGACATGACATCATTGTTTGGGATCATGAAGTCCATGAATGGCTGCAAATTGTCTCCAAGTAGCCGAACATAGCCGTCTCCAGTCAATGATCGTTTCAGTTGGACCAGAGGACACTGTCTATTCCACGTAAAAACAATCCACGCCATTATGGTGCCACCATCAGCTTGCACATTGCTTTGTTGACAACTTGGTTCCATACGCCACACTCGAACCCTACCATCAGCTCTTACCAACTGAAATCGGGACTCATCTGACAAGGCCAAGGTTTTTCAGTCTCTAGAGTCCAACCGATATTTTCACGAGCCCAGGAGAGGTGTTGCACGCGATGTCACGCTGTTAGCAAAGGCACTCGTGTTGGTGATCTGCTGCCATAGCCCTTTAACGCCAAATTTCGCCGCACTGTCGTAACGGATACGATCGTCGTACGTCCCACATTTAGTTCTGCAACTATTTCACACAGTGTTGCTTGTCCGTTAACACTGACAACTCTACGCAAACGTAGTTGCACTCGGTCGTTAAGTGAAAGCCGAAGGTCACTGCGTTGTCTGTGGTGAGACGTCTTGCCTGAAATTTGGCATTTTCGTCACACTCTTGACGCTGAGGATCTCGAAATATTGAATTCCCTAACCATTTCCAAAAGTGGAATGTCCCATGTTTCTAGCTTCAACCACCATTCCGCTTCCAAAGTTTGTTAATTCCTGTCGTGCGGCCATAATGATGTCGGATAACTTTCACATGAATCATGTTACTTCCAGTGACAGCTCCACCAATGAGCTGTCCTTTTATACCTTGTGTACGCGATACTACCGCCATTTGTATATGTGGATATCGCTGTCCCATGACTTTTGTCACCGCAGTGTATAACTGCTAATGATGGGGTTTGAACTGCCTACGTGCAGCACGTCTGCCAACTATGTTAAATCCGTCGACACACGGGACAAGTTAACTAACGTTGAGGTGGCTCTCTACGAGTTTTGTGACTTCACTTCCTGTTATTTCACGTCGAGGGACCGTTTCGTCATATGAAACACAAAATACGTTGGATCACGTGGTCCCGGGTTCGATTCCCGGCCGGGTTGGGGATTTTCTCTGCCCGAGGACTGGGTGTTTGGGTTGCCCTCATCATTTCATCATCATCGTCATCATCATTTGTGATAGTTACTAGATTGGGTCGTGAAAAGAAAATGGACTGTGTAAAATTTGGGACTCTATACGGGCGCTGATGATCGCGCGGTTGAGCGCCCCACAAACCAATCATCATCATAACAAAATACGTTCTGCGATATTTCGGCGACTTGTAACGTAAAGTAGAACTAATAGGAAGCAAGAGCGTTCCCTACGCCTAGCAGAAAGCTTGATGTCTGCAGAAAGCAAGACGTCATACTGTACTTGTGTTCAGTAGAAGCCCATATTTTGTGGGTTTTATGGTAAAATTTGCACGCCACGAATATATGCTGTTTCTAAGCACCAACCAAACGAATGTGCCGGCTGAAGTGGCCGTGCGGTTAAAGGCGCTGCAGTCTGGAACCGCAAGACCGCTACGGTCGCAGGTTCGAATCCTGCCTCGGGCATGGATGTTTGTGATGTCCTTAGGTTAGTTAGGTTTAACTAGTTCTAAGTTCTAGGGGACTAATGACCTCAGCAGTTGAGTCCCATAGTGCTCAGAGCCAGCCAAACGAATGTCTCGAGAACGAACTCTTATTGGTACGATCTGTTGCAATAAAACGACGGGAAACGTCATATTGGTAGTTACAGAATATTCGTTTTTAGTTATTATTTACTTATAACTAGCGTATCATCAGGGTAGGACGTTTTAAGGCAACCGCATATTAAAGATTCGTAAAAGAAACGTGTGGTTCTTGTTAGGATTTGTTATAGTTAAATGTAGATTAGTAACATTTTGGCAGTTAAAGCCTACAGAAGACTGTAAGTTAAAAAACAAAATCGCTCCTTACGAACCTATAGCCTAGTGAAGTGTGTAAACGCGCCCTGTAACGGCACTAAGGTTAGGTCGGTAAAGGATTTGAGCCCTGCTGTATCTAATTTTATCTTCACCTTCGCGTTTTCCAAAAGGCTGTTGGACTGTCTAATGAATTAATAGAAATAATTTCTGTAGTACTTGACGTCATGTAAATATATGTGCGTTTTCTGTCAGGAGTGAGTTTGTTTGATTTGGTGAACTTTTATAAGCTTGTGTCCTTAGTGCCTGGACATGTATCTTTCCTTTCCGTCTTATTATATGTTCGGGGATATTGAGTTTTTTTTTTGTGTATACCACAGACAGAACAACATGACTATGATATGGACAAGTGAGGAAATGCGCGTTAAAATAGAGCTAAGCAGGAATTTCACGCTCGTCCATTTTCTTGAACAAACTGTACTGTTTGCGAGCGAAATAACGCCAACAATGACTCTGGAGAGCGCTGAGAGCACAAAATCACGTTGACTGGATTGTCCCGCGTGCCGACGGCACTGTCTCTCGTGACGCTGGATATCCCGTCTGCGTGCACGTCAACGTTAGCTGCCTCCTCCCGTGTGCCGACGCCTTAGCCTTTAAGCCACACTGCGTGCACAACATCTCGTGGCGATATTGGCAATTTTCCTGCGCGATTTACTGTAATCAAAACCCCAACACAGCTTCATAGTTCGTTAGAATTCTCAGCTGCTTTATCAGATCGGACAGACGACTACGTGCCTGCATTGTGACATCGCGTCAACTCCGTCGGCTTCGTTCTGTGCAGAAATACGTACACAACCGACCGTTACAGTTAGTGTGGCCGTCGTCTTGATCACGATCTAAGTTAATTGAAGAGGGTCACAAGTTGATATGGAAGAGAGCATTGCCTGCGACAAACATTCAGAAATGAAGCGGCTCAGATACAAATTTACTACGAAATACCTATACGTTTGTGAAAACTGCAACATTCGGATGAACTCGTCATAATGAGTTCAGACTTGAAGCTTATATAACACTGTATCTGAAATAAATGATGAAGACTACGTAGATGGCGTAAACGTAGAACCAACCGCGCCCTCTTTTATCTGACTAAAAAGGTCAGAATCGCACCAACGTTAATTGGTGAAGAGCTGTCAAATAGAGAGAAAAAGTGCAGTTTCGTTCGTCGGTATTAAAAGGCGCAATATCAGCTCGAGAGTAAGTTTGGAGAATGTGGAATATACAGCCCTTTGAAAGCTGAATTTGCTGACCACTGCTGTAATCAAAATAAGAATTATGTTAACTTTCACCGTTACTAAACGCCAAACAGTTTGTCCACCTTCCTGCTAACACATCGTTCTATCAAAATACTAGCAGATCTCAGGCTAAAATATACTCATATGGTTTCAGACCTGCTTTCACATGGTGTATTTCACGAAGAACAGTAAGTATTTGAGGAAACGATAGCAAGGATAGATTTCTCTAAAAATTTTATATAAACAAAGTCCAGTTTTCAGCAAACATGTAGACGCAGATGTGTAAATGTTACATATAAAAGATACCTTACAAAAATGATCATGTGTACAATAGACAGCTATTGATACATTTATTGATTGAAAATTGATTTGCCGAGGTAGAGGATATTTGCACGATATTGGGTACTTAAGTAATAAAATACGTTCTGTCAGTGATACCTGACAGCACAAATGTAGATCATATTATCATTCCTTTTTTGATTTTGCGTTTAACACCTATTGGCATCCAGATCACTTGAGATTAATTTAACTTATCTTTTATATACTGTGGTGTAATTGTAAGTGAAAAAGTATAAGTTAGCACAAAAATGGGAGCATGGGAATAGGACATAATAAATATAAGCAGAAAAAATCTTAAGGACTCATAGTATACCAATAGAAAGTAATCATTGGTTGAACTCAGTGTCACCAATTCGACAGAATCGAGTACTGATGAATATTTTATCAGTGGAATGGTTATAGTATTTACGACATTATTCTCCTTGTTGAATGGCACTAGTGCCACCCTCGAAGATATTTTAAGTAATAGAACCCAGTACGTTGTCTAGGGGTTCTAGGCGCTCAGTCCGAAGCCGCGCGACTGCTACGGTCGCAGGTTCGAGTCCTGCCTCGGGCATGGATGTGTGTGATGTCCTTAGGTTAGTTAGGTTTAAGTAGTTCTAAGTTCTAGGGGACTGATGACCATAGATGTTAAGTCCCATAGTGCTCAGAGCCATTTTTGAAGCCAGTACGTTGTCCTCGACGGCGAGTGTTCATGAGGAACAGGGGTATCATGAGAAGTGTCCCAGATAAGTGTCATAGAACAGCTCTTTTTATCTATATACGTAAATGATCTGACGGACAGGGTGTGCGGCAGTTTGCTGATGACGCTGTTGTGTACGAGGAGGTGCCGTCGTTTAAAGACTGTAGGAGTGTACAAGATGACTTAGATAGAATTTTTAGTCGTGTGATGAGTGTCTGCTAGCTCTAAATGTAGAAAAATGTACGTTAATGCGGATGAGTAGGAAAAACAATCCTGTAACGTTCGAATACAGCATTAGTAGGATGCTGCTTGACACAGCCACATCGATTAAATATCTAGGCGTGCTGTCGGAAAGTGATATGAAAGAAAATGAGCGCGTAAGGTTGCTAGTAGGGAAGGCGACTGCTCGCCTTCGTTTTATTGGGAGAATTTTGGGAAAGTGTTGCTCATTCATATAGGAGACGGCGTATAAAGGGTGATTTTTTCCACCGTGTACAAACTGTAGGGACTGGTCGATGAGAGGACACAGAACAAAAAAGGTCTAATGAACTTATGCCCGGAAATGCATGCTTTCCATACTAGAAACTGTTTATTCAGTCATACTTTGTTACAGAGACTGCGATCTAATACGCGCTGTACCATGCAGCCACAGTTACAGTACACATGGTTTCCTCCTAGAGGCTGGTACTGTTCCTCATACGTCATGCCCTAGCACCCTCTCCTGCCATAGTCACTGATAATGTTGTGTCCGACTCATTTTCCTTGCTGACTCACCTTTTAGTGGATGTGATACAGCGTTGTACATAATGGTTCCCTATTCGAATCGAGACCTTTGCGGCATGGTGTTCACTTATTGAAAGGCAAATGGCAACGGGCAGCAAGATTTTATTAGGAGACCTATCTCCGCCGACAACAACTATAGCATTCAATGTTTTGCAACAGTGTTTCTCCGTTTGTCTTAGACAGCGTCGTTTCAGCAAGCAGAAAATCATGAAGGACATACCCGAAATGTTCGGACACCAGACTTGAAGGAAAATGTGATTAACATCGTGGAAGGCGACCGCCGCGCCAGTACCAGGGTAAGCCAAACGATCGTGTGGAACATTCTCCATGACAATTGTTACTACCCTTAACGCTTACAACGTGAGCAGGGCTTACTAGCGACAGGCTCTCCACATCGGGAGCGGTTTCGTCACTGGTTCCTTCACCAGGCAACCACGATTCCGGGATTTGCGTCATCCATCCTACTAACAGATGAAGCCACCTTTAAGCGGGGCGGTATCTTCATCTTTCATAACAGCCATCTGTGTGATAGTATGCAGAACCCCCGTGATATGGTGACAGCGAATCATCAGCATCGGCTCAGCCGGAATGTGTGGGCAGGGGTAATTGGTGACCGTATTTTGAGACCAGTCTTCCTTCCACGTCGCCTAACAGATCGGACACATCGGCGTTTCTTGCGGGTGACTTTGCCTCCCCTGCTGGAAGAAGTGCCATTGATTATTCGAAGGGTTATGTGGTTGCTACATGATGGTGCTCCGGCGCACTTCGCCGTTAACGTCCGGACGCATCTCAATCGTGTCTTCCCTGGTCGACGGATCAGATGAGGGAGTCCAGTTGCATGGCCTGCTCATTCACCAGATCTCAACTAGTGCGATTTCTGGTTACGGGGCCATCTCTAAAGTATCGTGTATGCAGAGCCCATTCCAAATGTGGAGACACTGTAACAGCGTATTCATGCTGCCTTTGATACTGTTCGGATGCAGCCTGGCCGATCTCAACGTGTGAGACAGAAGATTCTACGGCGCGTACACCCATGCGTTGAGGGACATGGAAACCATTTCCAACACTTACTGTAACTGCGGCTGTAAGGTACAGTACTAGACCGCAGTCTCTGTAACAAAGTATGATTGAGTAAATGGTCTCCAGCATGAAACCATGCATTTCAGGACGTAAGTTCATTAGAACTTTTTTGTTTCGTATCCTCTCATCGATCAATCACTAGAACACTGGTGCAACACATTCTTGAGTACTGTTCGAGTATTTGGAACCCCCCACCAGATGGGATTGAAGGAAGACATCGAAGCGACTCATAGGCAGGCTACTATATTTGTTACCGGTAGGTTCGATCAGCTTACAAGTATTAGGGAGGTGCTTCGTGAGCTCTAATGGGAATCCATGGAGGGAACACGACGCTCTTATCGTGAGGCACTATTGCAAAAATTTAGAGAACCGGCGATTGAGGCGGACTGCATAACGATTCTAATGCCACCAACTTCATCTCGCGTAAGGGCCATGAAGATAAAATTCGAGAAATTAGGGCTCTTACGGAATGTTTTAGATAGGCGTTTTTACTTCGCTCTATTTGTGAGAGGAACATGAAAGGAAATCTTGATGAGTACTGAGTCCACAGCCTTCGTGAAATTTTTGTATGAAGTCATTCCGCGTTAGGCTGTCAAAACATTATTTATTACAATCCCAGTTTCTACACATGATCATTATTCCAGCATTGTGGGATGTTGTGACCCACTCAACAACATAATGTTGTGACATGAGAAAGAGCCGCGCGGAGTGGCCGCGCGGTTTGAGGCGCCATGTTACGGATTGCTCGGCCCCTCCCGCCGGAGGTTCGATCCCGCCGGAGGTTCGAGTCCTCCCTCGGGCATGGGTGTGTGTGGTGTTCTTAGCACAAGTTAGTTTAGCACAAGTTAGTTTATGTAGTGTGTAAGTCTAGGGACCGATGACCTCAGCAGTTTGGTCCCGTAGTAATTCAAACACATTTAAACATTTGACATGAGAGAACATAGTTCTCAGCAGTGTAAAAGCAAATGCATGTATTCGTAAAAATCTATTCCCTGTTCTCTACGCCATGCCAGCACACATCAGAGAGGTACTGAAACACTTGGGCGTATCAGATTCTGACTCGAGTGTTACATCTGATGATCTCAAGAATTCAATGATCGTGAGGCGAGAGTTTTTGTATCTCGAGACATCAGGCTTTAACTCTCTTTGGAAACTCCTTCCGAAAGCGAGATGCGATGTAACTCTAGAGTATCAAGCATTCTCTCACTCCTCAGAACCTTTCACTAACAGAGGCTTAAAGTTACTTGTCTCCAACGTAACATCACAAAAACGGAAATTTTGAGGGGAAGTGGCACAGGCAGGCGAGTTTTGATAGCCCGAATCCCATTTATTCCTAACAATTTATCGTTTCGCTTTAAATTTGTACAATTACCGGTGAGTTTCTGTAATGCCATGACCATAAACAAAGCACAAGGCCAGACGCTGTATGCAGCGGGCGAGGATCTTACTATCAGTTGCTTTTTGTATGGGCAGCTCTACGTGGCTCTCTTCCACGTTAATGAAGCAAACAAGCTCTTCCTTCATGTACCCAATCATACTCCTTCAAACGTTGTATACAAAGAAGCTTTATAAGTAAAAAATAAAGTTTTGGGCACAGCTACGAATTACCAAACTATTCCACATGATATGCAAGAGCCGCGCGGGATTAGCCAAGCGGTCTAGGTCGCTGCAGTCGTGGGCTGTGCGGCTGGTCCCGGCGGAGGTTCGAGTCCTCCCTCGGGCATGGGTGTGTGTATTTGTCCTTAGGATAATTTAGGTTAACTGGTGTGTAAGCTTAGGGACTGATGACCTTAGCAGTTAAGTCCCATAAGATTTCACACACATTTTTTGATATGCAAGATGAGTGATACAGGCGAAATACCCTCAGACTTCAAGAAGAATGCAGTAATTCCAGTTTCAAAGAAAGCGGTGCCGACGGGTGTGAATATTACCGTACTATCAATTTAGTAAGTCATGGCTTGCAAAATAACGAATTACGACACGAGTTATTTACAGAAGAATGGAAAAACTGCTAGAAGCCGACCTCGTAGAAGATTACTTTGGATTCCAGATAAATGAACGAACACGCGAAGCAAAACGTTCCTATAATGTATTTTAGCTGACAGATTAAGGAAAGGCAAACTTGCGTTTGCACTGAGGTGACAAAAGTCACGAGATACCTCCTAACATCGTGTCGGACGTAGTGCAGCAACTCCACATGAAAAGGACTCAACAAGTCGTTTGGAAGTCCCCTGCAGAAATATTGAGCTATGCTGCCTCTACAGCCGTCCATAATTGCGAGAGTGTTGTCATTGCAGGATTTTGTGCATGAGCTAACCCCTCGATCGAGTCCCATAAATGTTCGATGGGTGGCCAGATAATTAGCTCGATTTGTCTAGAAAGTTCTTCAAACCAATCACGAACAATTGTGGCCCGGTAACAGGGCGCACTGTCATGCATAAAAATTCCGTCTTTGTTTGGGAACACAAAGTCCATGGATGGCTGAAAATGGTCTCCAGGTAGCCGAATATAACCATTTCAAGTCAATAATCGGTTCAGTTGGACAAGAGTACCCAGTCCATTCCACATAAACACAGCCCACACCATTATGGAGCCATCAACCACCTTGCACAGTGCCTTGTTGACGAACTGTGTCCATGGCTTCGTGTGGTCTCCGCCACACTCGAAGCCTGCCATCAGCTCTTACCAACTGAAAACGGGAGTCAACTGACCAGGCCACAGTTTTCCAGTCGTCTAGAGTCCAACCAATATGGTTACTAGCCCCAGAGAGGCGCTGCAGGCGATGTCATACCGTTAGCAAAGGCACTCGCGCCGGTCGTCTGCTGCCATAACAGTTTAACGCCAAATTTCTCCGCACTGTCATAAGAGATACGTTCGTCGTACGTCCCACATTGATCTCTGCGTTTATTTCACTCATTGTTGCTTGTCTGTTAGCACTGACAACTGTACGCAAGCGGCGCTCCTCTCGGTCGTTAAGTGAAGGCCGTCGGCCTCTGCGTAGTCTGTCGTGAGAGGTAATGCCTGAAATGTGGTACACTCTTCACACTGCGGATCTCGGAATATTGAATTCCCTAACGATTTCCGAAATGGAACGTACATGCGTCTATCTCCAACTACCATTCCGCGTTCCAATTCTGTTAAATCCCCTCGAAAGGGCATAATCACGGCGGAATTCTTTTCACATGAATCACTTGCGTACAAATAACTTGTCCGCTGATGCACTACCATTTTGTAGTTTGTGTACGTGATACTACCGCCATCTGCATAAGAGCATACCGCTATCACATGACTTTTGTCACCTCTGTGTATAGCTTTTGTGGTTTTGGAGAAAGTTTATAATACACTCTTTGAAATTGTGAAGGTATCAGGGGTAAAATACAGGAAGTGAAAGATTGTCTACAACTTATACAGTAACCAGACTGCACTTATAGAAGCCCAGGGAGGACAGTGTTGTAGCAAATCCCCGATGTTTTTCCATTTGTACATTGAGTAGGCAGCAAAGGAACCCTAAGAAAAATTTGGAGAAGAAATTTAAGTTCATGGGGGAGAAAGAAAGACATAGAGATTTGCGATAACATGTAATTCTGTCAGAGACAGAAAGGGGCTTGGAAAAGCAATTGAATCGAAAGGTCAGTGTCTTGAAAGGAGGATAAGATGAACATCGACAATACAAAACAAGTGTGATGGGATGTAGTCGACTTAAATCAGGCAATACTGAATGAGTTAAATTAGGAAACGAGACTCTGACGTTTTTCTAGTTGGACAGTAAAATATCTGATGATTACCGAAGCAGAGAGGATATAAAATGTAGATTAATGTAGATTTGCAATGGCAAGAAAAGCGTTTCTGAAAAAGAGAAATTTGTTAACATCGAATATAGATGTAAGTGTTAGGAAGTTTTTTCTGAAGGTATTTGTCTGGAGTGTAGACTTGTATGGAAGTTATTATTAGTATAGATATAGACACAGATATTCTAGTAGTAAAATTTCATTAGAATTATTTTTTGTTTCCACAATGTTTTCTCCTTCTTCGATAACATTCATTCAAGCTGACGCTATTCTGAGCAGTGGTTTCATTTTACAGTGTTTTTAAACGATGAACGTGTATATCGAATAATGTTATAACACAGTTTTAAAATAAAAAAATTGTACATAGTTCCAAACACAAACAAATACCGCGAAATACAAGTAAAGTCTCGCTGTTACTGAACTCGTTTATTAAAAACCTTCTTGCCCTCGATAATCGAATAACATATCTTCTTGCTTGCATGAGTCCTTTCATCGCCTACCGTATAACAACATATCGCCTACCACAGAAAGTGTGTGTACAAGAAGGCTGTTTCCAGTTTCGTCCCAGTCGGAAATTAAGTAGCTTGTGAAGTACACGAGTAAACTGTTCTGGCTACTTTACTATTGACGTTAGAACCAAAACCTCCACCAGCCACCACGTTACACAATTTATCCTCACCCGTGGTTCACGTATTTAGCAGGTGATTACTCCTCTACGCAAAAACAGAATATCAGCATATGTGTAACATTGCTTTTCCAAACTAATAGGGTTGGGTTATCACAGGAGTAATTATTCGGTGGGGATCTCATTCCAAAAAGTAATTCTACGTTGCTGAAATGGAGTCGATAGAACGTTATCACTATGACGAGAGCAAGCATGTGCTGAGATATTCGGAAGACGTATCGAACTGCACTTGAACTCTGACACCCCCTTTGTCGGCAGCCTTATAGTAATACCTGGATTTTTTCTAGTCATAAGTTTTGCAAAATTCCATTAGGAGTGATTATGTCAGACGGCAGCACCATCTGCAGTGGTTATTAACTATGGAGCGAGTTAGACCAAAAGGAATGTCTGTGAGAAAGAAGCAAGCCAATCATCCTGCAGCCACGAAGTTGATTGGCTAAGAGACCCACGTATACATTTCCCAGCTTCAGTTGCGGACTCTTGTGGATGTGAGAAGGCAACTCGATGCATACCTGTATGTGGTAGTTCCGACCTCTGTATATGCAGTTTGTCATTTTTAAGACAGGATCACCAGATTTTACAACAACTTTGTTGGAGTAACACGGATCGTCAGTTGTAACTTCCAAAGTCGAATGGCCTGTGAGTTAACCCAAGTTGGTTTTGAAGCAGGTGGCTCACCGGAGGAGGTGTGCGTCGAAGAAATGGACGTGGCGAATTTTATAGAAGTGAGAATACAGTCCCATTCACACTGTACATCACGAAACGGAACATTTAAACATTCCACAAAGCATTTCTCAACGTCAAGGATTCTCGGGAAATAAGTTTTGATACAGACATTGACGTTATTGTGGGCAGAGTGGCGTCGTCTTCTTACAGTGAAAGTTAAACTATTCTCGACACGCTCACCACGTTTCTGTGGTGGACTTCATGCTACTTTGTCTTCTTAAATTTTATTTTTATTGTTTTTTTTCATGTTAAATTTAGAAGATCCCATGAGGTCTTGGATATTTTCCTGTGCGTGTTCTTCCAACGAAAGAGACCAAATAAGTTATAAAAATATTTGGGCTTTGTAAAGCCTGGACAAGTAAAAATCCTATACTGCGTACCAATCAGGTGATAGACAAATGAAACAATATTAATTTACTCACATCTTTTAACAGCAAAAAAGTTATGCTCTGTTGGTGTTTGACATTATATGGTACTCCGAAAGAAAGAAAGAAACATTGGATGATGTAGAAATGCACTGTGTATTACCTTCTCAATATATGTAAAAAGAAAGAAACATTGGGTGCTGTAAAAATGCTCTATGTATTGCCTTCTCAATGCTTGTCCCTCCTAAGAGTCGTCAGGCACATTTTCTCTGGTGTTTCAACAGATATTGCTTTAAGGGAGACGGCCAACATCCGACAATGATTTTAAGGGAGTGTTAAGGGAGATTTAGTCGTAATAAATTTCAACTGCAGAACTACATCGCATTTTCTTGGAATGGGTGATAATGGAGATAAAAATATTTAAAAGAAGGCATACTTTGCTTTCTTTTACTGTATTATGTCATATTTTCCGCTAAATCCACAAACCGAGAGAAAGTTTTTAGAGTGCACGTGAAGTAAGACTCAGTATAGTGTAGTATAGTAGGTACCATTATGGAAAGAAGACTAAACAGATCGGGACGTTTCGTGTTGACTGTCCTCTGTTTTCGATTGCTGCCAACTTAGGCGACGTATCAGTACTGACTCTTTCGAAGCGATGCGAAATGTTATTGTGTTATGTGAGTCAGTTGAGAAATAAATGATATAATGAACGTCTTTAAACATGAACGTCTCTATAATTCGCCTTCGCGCGTGCTTGTTACTTCCGTGTCTCATTTATACCAAAGCTGCTGATCTGTACGAGGCGAGCGCATCTGTGGGTTGCCGTCTTAGTCTACCACAATATTACTGCACTTGCAAGTGATGGCGCTTCGATCGACTTATTGAGTTTTTATCGCGATATTTCACGAGGACACGCTGAACAACTTGGTAGTATATGCGCAACTTTCTCGAAATCATTCACAATGCGATGCATTTCCCTTAGTCACCACTGTACTTGTTAACTGTAACGTCACCGCGTGTTGCCGATATCGGCTTGTGGAGGCTAAGTGCAGTAATATCGCGGTCAGCTAATACTGACCGAGAGACAAGTAAATTCTCCCTCTCACGCCCCCTCTAGACGCGTAGGCCGTGTCATTTCTCCGCTCCTTGCATTCCCTTGAGCCGAACCGTCTTCTTTCCATAGAAGCACGGACAGAAAAGAAGACCATATCTCGACTATAGTATCGATTAGTATACGAAAACTTTTCGAGATATATCGAATTGAAAGTGCGAACTATCATTAGCACTTCACGGGATCGTATTTATTACAGTGAGAAACAGGCGCTCAATTAGAGCGCCCGGAAATACGAGAGAGTTGGTCGCCCTGCCCGACAAATGTTCACGTCTTTAATGCGACCCTCGGCGTCGACGAAAAGCGCACAAAATGGTTTTAAAGCGGAATTTTGCGTACCTGTTGTATAAAGAGGTCACAAATTAGTATAGCGCGATATTCGTTTTATCGATGTGTATTAACAAAAGCATTGAAACATGACGAATAACGAGAACTCCAACAGCGACGGAGCGGCGCTGCTGTATGGCGGTAGCAGACAGCGCGAGTTAGGGAAGCATGCGAGTCGCTGCTAAGCGTACTGGATGTCCATCGTGTTTCAATGTACCTGTTAATATATATTAATAAAACGAATATCGCACCGCTCTATCGAATGGTCACTTAAAATTCGATTTAAAAATAATTTTCCTCGTTACTTCGTCGACGAAGTGCGCCACGTGAAACATGTGATGAACAGTATTTGTCTGGGGTAGTACCAGCGATACACTGCAAAAACTAAATTGAAAATATCTGCTGAGATATCAGAGAAAATTCGCCTTACGACTTTTAGGAGAGGTACACATTATAAAGAATATGAGTGGACCCAAAACTGAACCCTGTGGGAATTTGTGCGTAGAACATTAATCGTTGTTTATTATGTTACTTGAAGTGTGGTGAATGTTCTTAGCGTATGTAGTGTTCATTACCGGCAGCTTAATACATTCGCTTCAAGTATTACGTTAATGTCGACGGAAAGAGTTTATCTGAGGATATAGGGAGAACAGTGGCCAAATGTTGCGATAACCACAGCAATTGTTTTCTTCAGACAATTCTCAGCAGCGGATGTATGTTTTACGAAACTCATGACACTTGGCTGCATCAGAAAAATTTATTTATTTGCTACCAGCTACGATCAATGACCATCACTTGGCACGGAAAGTTAACTAACACAAGTCACAAGACAAAAGTTGCTTATGTTGGAAAATTATTGTTCTATGATACGGTCGCAGATTCGAATCCTGCCTCGGGCATGGATGTGTGTGTTGTCCTTAGTTTAGTTAGGTTTAAGTGTTCTAAGTTCTAGGGGGCTGATGACCTCAGAAGTTAAGTCCCATAGTGCTCAGAACCATTTGAACCATTTTTGTTTCGTGCCAGTTGATGGCCACTGACCGAAACCGGTAGCCAATAAATAAATTGTTCTAATGCAGCCAAGTTTAGTGAGTTTTCTGATAAACACAGAGTTATAATTTACAATGGTAGGCAAACGTCTCGAGCCTGTGACGTGGGACAGAGACTAGGAGCACATGGCCGCGAAGTATTTCCGCCTCTTTTATACAGAACACCTCATGTAACTGCCTCCTTACTAGCACGCCACTTTAAAGTCTGGATGCACAATCATTCAGCTGTAAAAAAAATAGTAAAATAACATCATTTTCGTCCTTGGGCCCCAATTATTTTCCACTGTTGGCCAATGGCGGCTGTTACGTACTTTCCAGTTCACCACGTCCTTTGTACGATTCGTAATACGACATGTCGAACCGAGCGAGGTGGCGCAGTGGTTAGTGTGGTGTCACCGCCAGACACCACACTTGCTAGGTGGTAGCCTTTAAATCGGCCGCGGTCCGTTAGTATGCGTCGGACCCGCGTGTCGCCATTATCAGTGATTGCATACCAAGCGCCGCCACACGGCAGGTCTAGAGAGACTTCCTAGCACTCGCCCCAGTTGTACAATCGACTTTGCTAGCGATGGTTCACTGACACAATACGCTCTCATTTGCCGAGACGATAGTTAGCATAGCCTTCAGCTACGTCATTTGCTACGACCTAGCAAGCCGCCATTGCCACTTACTATTGATACTGTAAAACATGTACCGTCAAGAGCGACGTTCACCATTTATGGATTAAAGTTAAGTATTCCACCAGCTACGTCAGTTTTTTATAAGTCTAATTTCCTTGTCCTGTTCCAGACCTCACGCCAGCCTGTGTGAGCTAAAACGCGTGCCTTTCGGCTTCCTCTAGCAGTACCGGGTTGGCTCTCTTGCCAACCCACAACAGTTAGCACACTGGACTCGCATTCGGGAGGACGACGGTCCAAACCCGCGTCTGGTCATCCTGATTTAGGTTTTCCGTGATTTCCATAAATCACTCCAGGTAAATGCCGGGATGGTTCCTTTGAAAGGGCACTGCAAATTCCCTTCCCTAATCCAATGGGACCAACGACCTTGCTCTTTCGTCCCCTCCCCCAAGCCAACCACCAACGACACGTCAACGTGTGCCGGCCCGACGAACTTTTTACTGTGCCGGTTCCTATAAAGAGAAACCTTCTTTAATATGTGATTTGGCTTGTATTTGTTGAGCAATGGATTACGTGTGTGTTGCAGGAGCGTGGTATGAAGGCAGGTGGGCGCCGGACTGTGACCCATGCTGTGGCGACGCCGCCTCACCGACAAGTGGACTCACGTCGTGCCAGCTGCCATGCTGTGTTGCGGCCGGAGAAAGGTAGGCTTTGCTCCAGCTGTTGCTTAAAAGCCGTCTCTTTGCTCCTGATCACCTCCTATGAGGGCTGCATGTATCGTCACCTTTACGAGGTGCATTCAAGTTCTAAGGCCTCCGATTTTTTTTCTCCGGACTGGAAAGAGATAGAAACATGCGCATTGTTTTAAAATGAGGCCGCGTTCATTGTCAATACGTCCCAGAGATGGCAGCACCGTACAGCAGGTGGAATTTTACCTCCAGCGGCGAGAATGAGAACTGTTTTAAATACTTAAAATGGCGACGTTTTCCTTACTTGAACAGCGTGCAATCATTCGTTTTCTGAATTTGCGTTGTGTGAAACCAATTGATATTCATCGACAGTTGAAGGAGACATGTGGTGATGGAGTTATGGATGTGTCGAAAGTGCGTCCGTGGGTGCGACAGTTTAATGAAGGCAGAACATCGTGTGACAACAAACCGAAACAACCTCGGGCTCGCACAATCCGGTCTGACGACATGATTGAGAAAGTGGAGAGAATTGTTTTGGGGGATCGCCGAATGACTGTTGAACAGATCGCCTCCAGAGTTGGCATTTCTGTGGGTTCTGTACACACAATCCTGCATGACGACCTGAAAATGCGAAAAGTGTCATCCAGGTGGGTGCCACGAATGCTGACGGACGACCACATGGCTGCCCGTGTGGCATGTTGCGAAGCAATGTTGACGCGCAACGACAGCATGAATGGGACTTTCTTTTCGTCGGTTGTGACAATGTATGAGAAGTGGATGCCATTTTTCAATCCAGAAACAAAGCGCCAGTCAGCTCAATGGAAGCACACAGATTTATCGCCACCAAAAAAATTTCGGGTAACCACCAGTGCTGAAAAAAATGATGGTGTCCATGTTCTGGGACAGCGAGGCCGTAATCCTTACCCATTGCGTTCCAAAGGGCACTACGGTAACAGGTGCATCCTACGAAAATGTATTGAAGAACAAATTCCTTCCTGCACTGCAACAAAAACGTCCGGGAAGGGCTGCGCGTGTGCTGTTTCACCAAGACAACGCACCTGCACATCGAGCTAACGTTACGCAACAGTTTCTTCGTGATAACAACTTTGAAGTGATTCCTCATGCTCCCTACTCACCTGATCTGGCTCCTAGTGACTTTTGGCTTTTTCCAACAATGAAAGACACTCTCCGTGGCTGCACATTCACCAGCTGTGCTGCTATTGCCTCAGCGATTTTCCAGTGGTCAAAACAGACTCCTAAAGAAGCCTTCGCCGCTGCCATGGAATCATGGCGTCAGCGTTGTGAAAAATGTGTACGTCTGCAGGGCGATTACGTCGAGAAGTAACGCCAGTTTCATCGATTTCAGGTGAGTAGTTAACTAGAAAAAAAAATCGGAGGCCTTAGAACTTGAATGCACCTCGTACATTGTACACATCTCATTATCGCGAGAAAAAATCTCAAAAGATGCAGCAACATTCTGCATTACAAGAATGAATCTGGCATTTGGTACATGGCACGATTAGTATTCGATTTTTATTTTTATTATTTTGTATCTTAAAAATGGAAATGCATAAAATGTTAAGACAGCTGTCAAATTATCCCTGAAGACACATCGTAACCATATTGGTTGGAGAGCTGTGGGAAGAGGAAACAGCGTTGTTGTATATACTCTGAAGCCACTCAGAACTGTCATCTTTCAGAGAAAACAGAAATGTAGTCATCGTAGCTTAATGATTTGATGTATTGCAAAACCCCAGGTGAAATTTACACTTCCCTCAACCGCGAGTCGATTTGATTCCTTCAGCTGACAGCAATATTACTGCATCCAGAAATTTGTTGAGGGCCTAAATCTACACACAGGTGATCTCATCAGTTAAAAGATGTCACCCCTTAAACAATTACAGTGATCGCTTAGGATCACTGTAGATGGTGTAGAACTTATACTGGGCGTCTGTACGGAATCAGCGTAGTAAGACAGGTCGCGGTTGCTGACATGACAGCGCTGATGACCTCGATGTTGAGCGCCCATAAGTCCTCCCCCCCCTCCTGACATGACAGAATGGCAGAAGGGAACTATATTGTTTTGACTTGCTCATGATCATATTGTGAAATAGATTGCCCGGTTCCTTGGTGTATTAACGCAGCGTTTTCAACTTGTCTACAGGAAATGGTGTACACTTGTAGCCATTTACAATGAGGTGACAAAAGTCATGGGATACCTTCTAATATCGTGTCGGACCTCCTTTTGCTCGCAATAGTGGAGCAACTCGACGTGGCGAGCACTCAACAAGTCGTTGGGAGTCCCGTGCAGAAATACTGAGTCACGGGCCTCTGTAGCCGTCCATTATTGTGGAAGTGTTGCTGGTGCAGTATTTTCTGCACTAACTGAATTCTCGTTTACATCCCATAAATTTTCGATGGGATTTATATCGGGCGATCTGGGTAGCCACATCATTAACTAGAATTGTCCAGAATGTTCTTCAAAATGATCGCAAACAACTGCGGCCCAGTGATATGGCGCACTGCTATCCATAAAAATTCCATCGTTGTTTCAGAACATAAAATCCGCGAATGGCTGAAAATGGTCTCCAAGTAGGTGAACATAACCATTTACAATCAGTGATCGGTTTAGTTGGACCAGTCACTGCTGTCCAATCCATGTAAAGACAGCCCACACCATTATGGAGCCTTCACCAGCTTGCATAGTGCCTTGTTGACAACTTGTATCCATGGCTTCGTGGGGTCAGCGCCGCGCTCGAATCTTAACATCAGCTCTTACCAACTGAAATTGGGACTCGTCTGACCAAGCCACCGTTTTCCAGTCGTCTAGGGTTCAAACGATATGGTCATGAGCCCAGAAGAGGCACTGTAAGCCATGTCGCGCTGTTAGCAAAGTCTCTCGCGTCGGTCGTCTGCTGCCATAGTCCTTTAACGCCATATTTCGCCGCACTGTCCTCACGGATACGATCGTCGTACGTTCCACATAGATTTCTGCAGTTATTCCACGCGGTGTTGCTTTTCTGTTAGCACTGACCACTCTACGCAAACGCTGCAGCTCTCGGTCGTAAAGTGAAGGCCGTCAGCCACTGCGTTGTCCGCGGTGAGAGGTGATGCCTGAAATTTGGTATTCTCGGCACTCTTTGACACTGTGGATCTCCCAATATTGAATTCCTTAACGATCTCCGAAATGGAATGTCCCATGAGTTTTGCTCTAACTACCATTCCGCGTTTAAAGTCTTAATTCCCGGCTTGCGGCCACAATAATGTCGGAAACCTTTTCACTTGATTACAAATGTCAGCTCCGCCAATGAACTGTCGTTTTATACCTTGTGTACTTGATACTAACACCATCTGTATATGTGCATATCGCTATCTCATGGCTTTTGTCACCTCAAGGTAAGACCACGTAAAAAGAGTCATCGTAGTAAGATGCTAGTCCACGGTACCGGAGACGACTGTCACAATTTTTCAACGAGAGTCGCTTTCTAACTCCAGCTGAATTCATCGTAGAAAGATGCTAATCCAAGGTGCCGGAGACGATTGTCACAAGTTGTCAACGAGAGTCGCTTTCTAACTCCAGCTGAATTGCTGCTGTCAGTGAATGATGGTCCAACAAACCACTTTCCAAGCGAACATTCCGAAGGAGCTGTCATTGCTGAGAGCGGCACATTAAGCTGCACGTCGTCAATCGCACGAACAAAACAGCATCTGGACACAGCCGACTGGATGCGCCCACTGTAGCACGAAGAGCCGCGATTTTGACTCTTTTCAAATTATACTAGACGTCGAATGAACCGTGACCATTGATGCATTTACCCAGAATGTCTGGAGATGGTTATGTGATGTTATTATTGAGACTTTCGCGGAGATCTGTTGACATCTTGAGGTGTAGGGTATTCTGCTGGATATAAGCGTCGTTCGAGCACGATATTTCGACAACGTGACTTGTTATCTTCATCAGAAGTTTATTTTTAATAAGTGGAACCCCTCCGCGGCCGCACTAGCATGGTGACGACCACAAAAAGTTTTACTATTACCGCTGCATTGGTTAGTTACTTTAATGGAGGTTATCATAGGATGTGGCACTGTGATGTACGTACATCTGGGTAAGATTACGCACTGATAAAGAGCCCACTGAGAGATAGAAAATGGGCGAAAACGTTCGAAGAATAGCGGTTTTAAGGGCAGAGACGAAAAAGTGCCATGGCTAGCGCCATGCGAAAAAAAAGAAAAAAAACCTTTTGCAGCAGTCTCGACGGGTAGTAAAGGCAGTAGCGGAGTGCAAGCGTAAGGCATTTTAGTAGCAGGCATCACGCAGCTCGATACCAGTGTCATATCTCTTCATCAGCTGCTCATCATAACTAGGTGAGTCCGAGTCTATGCGCTGCTATGGAGTCCCATTCGCTGCGCGCCGTCAGCGGTGATGGTGCAGCAGCAGCCCCAGGCAAGCTGGAGCTTCACCCCCGGCGTCGTCGCTCTAGACTGCGTTGCCAGCGCCGGTCGCCCCCCTCGCCCCCATGAGATTACTGGTGAGGGAGATCCGCAAGCACAGCTTGGCGGTCTTCTGGGACTGCTGGCTGTTCGGCTGCTATCTCTACTCTCACTGCATCTTCTGCGAGTGCGGTCAGGCCCCGTGGGTGACAGCGTCATGTCTCGCCTGATTTTGTCGCTGATGCTTTCAATCCCTACGTACTACCTTCCCTGGATGTTGGCCGCGGTGTCACCCACTAACGGCGGGGCGGTTGAGAAGCCAGTAGGTCGAGGCTTTTTACATTTAAAAAAAAATTTTTAATTCTCTTCTCTGAGGGGGAGGGGCGGGCTCAGTGAGAGTTCTCTCACTCTTTGTGGCCAATGCTGTAAAGTTTGTTCTGTTGTGCCACCGTTTATTTGTGATTTGAGGGACTGGTTTGAAGATCATGTCTCTTAATTAGGAATTCTGCGAAGGGCATTTATAGGGGACAGCTCTGGTATTCGCCTCACGACCGAGGAGAAACCTCCAAATACCCTGGCTAGAGCTGCTGGTGTTACACTATTGCCCATTAAAATTGCTACACCATGAAGATGACGTGCTACAGAGGAGAAATTTAACCGACAGGAAGAAGATTCTGTGATATGCAAATGATTAGCTTTTCAGAGCATTCACACAAGGTTGGCGCCGGTGGCGACACCTACAACATGCTGAAATGACGAAAATTTCCAACCGATTTCTCATACACAAACAGCAGTTGACCGGCGTTGCCTGGTGAAACGTTGTTGTGATATCTCGTATAAGGCGGCGAAATGCGTACCATCACGTTTCCGACTTGGACAAAGGTCGGATTGTAGCCTATCGCGATTGCGGTTTATCGTATCGTGACACTGCTGCTCGCGTTGGTCGAGATCCAATGACCGTTAAAAGAATATGGAATCGGAGGTTTCAGGAGGGTAATACGGAACGCCGTGCTGGATCCCAACGGCCTCGTATCACTGGCAGTCCAGATGACAGGCATCTTATCCGCATGGCTGTAACGGATCGTGCAGCCACATCTCGATCCCTGAGTCAACAGATGGGGACGTTTGCAAGACAACAAACATCTGCACGAACAATTCGACGACGTTTGCAACAGTATGGACTGTCAGCGTGGAGACCATGGCTGCGGTTACCCTTGACGCTGCATCACAGACAGGAGCGCCTGCGATGGTGTACTCAACGACGAACCTGGGTGCACGAATGGCAAAACGTCATTTTTTCGGATGAATCCAGGTTCTGTTTACAGCATCATGATGGTCGCATCCGTGTTTGGCGACATTGCGGTGAACGCACATTGGAAGCGTGTATTCGTCATCGCCATACTGGCGTATCACCCGGCGTGATGGTATGGGGTGCCATTGGTTACACGTCTCGGTCACCTCTTATTCGCATTGACGTGACTTTGAACAGTGGACGTTACATTTCAGATGTGTTACGACCCGTGGCCCTACCCTTCATTCGATCCCTGCGAAACCCAACAGTTCAGCAGGATAATGTACGACCGCATGTTGCAGGTCCTGTACGGGCCTTTCTGGATACAGAAAATGTTTGACTGCTGCCCTGGCCAGCACATTCTCCAGATCTCTCAGCAACTGAAAACGTCTGGACAATGGTGGCCGAGCAACTGGCTCGTCACAATACGCCAGTCACTACTGTTGATGAACTGTGGTATCGTGTTGAAGCTGCATGGGCAGCTGTACCTGTACACGACATCGAAGCTCTGTTTGACTCAATGCCCAGGCCTATCATGGCCGTTATTACTGCCAGAGGTGGTTGTTCTGGGTACTGATTTCTCAGGATCTATGCACCCAAATTGCGTGCAAATGTAATAACATGTCAGTTCTAGTAGAATATATTTGTCCAATGATTACCCGTTTATCATCTGCAATTCTTCTTGGTGTAGCAATTTTAATGGCCAGTAGTGTATCACCTTATTTATACTGCCGAGATCGAACTCCTCAGTAGTAGTCAACTAGTTTTCGGCGGTAATGCTCTTGTTTTGTATTAATTCTTCAAGCTCTTGGGGCTCTTCAGTACGTTGAACCGATTGAACATCTCTGTCACCTGCACTGCTCTGGATGCCATCGCTTGGCGTTCCCCGCGGTCGTGCCGTGTGGTGTGCGTGTCAGGGTGCTGCTGCAGGTGGCCCACGATTTGGGAGGACGAGGAGACGATGTGGCGCGCACCGGTTTGTGACGCTCTCGTCTCCGTTTGCGGTCGTTGGTGGTGTGCCTGCCTCAGTAAGATGCAGGCAACCTCCACCTCCGCGTGGAGCGTCATCCTAAGGTGCGTTTGCGCCAGTGCGCCTTGCAGCTAGTAGCCGTGCGGCTGTAGCTTGCCCCACACGGAAGTAGAGGCGCTCACTGTGAACACGGGTGTGAATGGAATCATTCGAACGCACATGTTGAGCAAGAGGCGTGCAACCTACACGCATGCCTCTCCTTGCGTGTGGAGCAAGCATAGTCGGATGGGGCTACATTTACATCAACATCTACATCCATACTCCGCATGCCACCTGACGGTGTGTGGCGGAGGATACCTTGCGTACATCTATCGGTTCTCCCTTCTATTCCAATCTCGTATTGTTCGTGGAAAGAAGGATTGTCGGTGTGCCTCTGTGTGGGCTCTAATATCTCTGATTTTATCCTCATGGTCTCTTCGCTAGTTATACGTAGGAGGGAGCAATATACTGCTTGACTCCACGGTGAAGGTATGTTCTCGAAACTTCAACAAAAGCCCGTACCGAGCTACTGAGCGTCTCTCCTGCAGAGTCTTCCACTGGAGTTTATCTATCATCTCCGTAACGCTTTCGCGATTACTAAATGATCCTGTAACGAAGCGCGCTGCTCTCCGTTGGATCTTCTCTATCAACCGTATCTGGTACGGATCCCCCAATGTTGAGCAGTATTCAAGCAGTGGGCGAACAAGCTACGTAGGTGCACAGGTGTAAACGCACCTTAACTCGGGACTCAGCCTCTTCAAGGGTGGTGTCGACATCTGTGCGCCATCGTCTTCCTTGCCGATGGTCGTTGCGCCGCGTGCTGCCACTGCGAAGGGTAACAGCTAACTGCCTCCAATCTGCGGCGAACAGCCGACTTCCTGTCCACTTCTCTCACTTGTGGGTTCACGGGGCTGCATGCTTACGTCCTGCTTTGACGAACACTCAGGTACCCTACCGCAACTGAGCTGGGCCACTAAATCAACCGACATTAATCACGTGGAAAATTTCTGAGAAAAATTATAACAGTAGGTGAAACATGATAACCAACATCCCCACAGTCTAATTGCTCTACGTGATCTTATCATCAGTTAGTGGCATATGAGGGCGTGCTGAAAAGTAATGCCTTAGAATTTTGTATGTGAAGACCCTTAAAGCTTTCTAAATAAAACAAACTTTATTAACATTCTACATCTCTATTCTTCATGTCTACATATTTATTTCTCAACATAGTGACCTGGGCGACGAACACATTTCTCCCAACGAGAGACTAGTTTTTAGATACTGTCACTGTAGAATGTTTGACTTGGTTGATGGAGCCACAACCTCATCCCTGATTGCACCGTTTTATCACTACCAAAGTGAAGTCCTGGAAGATGTTCATTAAGCTTTGTAAACAGATGTAAATCAGACGGGGCCAAGTGGGGACTCTACGGAGGGTAAGTGGTGACAATAAACCCAAGGCGTCGGATTATTGTAGATATCGCAGTGTTCATGAGTGGTCTGGCATTGTCATGGTGAAGGACGGGGTGCTCCATGTGCGGACGAATTCTTCGAATTCATGATTTTAGCTTGAAACTCCCTTACAGAACGCTGTTCCGCACTAACGGACATAATTACGTTACACACCGCCTTGTTACACGCTACAATTCGGAGCCCTCTAGCTGTAGAGGGTTCGAACTTGCGTTAGTGAAGAGGGAAAGTCGACCGAGTATACGCATGACATGTAATACTTCAACCGATATTGAGAACAGAATAAAAAAATTGGAGCCATTACTTTCAGCAGGCTCTCGTACTTGCAGAAACTTGTGAACTTTCTTCCTCGTCGAACTGGGACCATTGTCAAGACTAGAGGCGGCACTACACGGTATTAGCATCATGTCTTCTAAGGGTGACTAATTTTTCGTTCGATGTGCGTATACAGAGTGGTCAGAAACAGTCTAAACCCTTGTAAGTGTACTGCAGATTAGGTTGTGCTGAGAAACTTCGTTTCCGAGTTAATTAGCATTGAAGTTAGCCTATCAGGCTGTTGCGCTCGCAAATTCAAGCGGCCCATCAGAGACGGTGTCACCAAACGTGCCCTTCGTTTGGTTTCCTAAAACCGAACGAGAAAGAGATACAAATATCGAACAGGGGCTGTAGTAAGGATCGAACCTGAACCAAAGGCTGAGCAGCCTCGTGCGCTATCATCTACGCTGTGAGAACAACTCACACTAATTGTATCTGACGGGACACTAATTGTATCTGTGATTAGCTAAATTCAGTGCTATGAGTAATACACTCGGAAACGGCGCAGCGTATTAAATTTGTTTCTTAACAAGTATTTCTCAGTACAACATACCCTGCAGCATCCATACAAGCTTTTCAGACTGTTTCTGGCCACCCTGTACACACGGGAAGGTACAGTACAGTGCATGGCGGAGGGTCTCTCTCTCTCTCTCTCTTTCTCTCTCCCTCTCTCTCTCTCTCTCTCTCTACCAGTTTAGTCGATTCGACTCTCCTTGATCCCGTGAACTACGACACACCACTTTCTTCTGTCCTGCACTCTCCTCCGCAGACTTTTCTTGTTGAATCCATTACTTATGTGACCCCATCGCCCCTTTTGATCCTTTACCGCACTTTTATCCTTGTACCTCCGATCTTCCCCAGCTTCAACATCTTTTCGTATCAGTTTCGTCGATTTTCTGTTTTATTGCACTCGCGTACTAAACATGCGAAAAATGACTCTATGAGTCTGTACGAGCCGAAATCTCTCATACCTTATTCCCACGAAACCTGCGCGAGGTGAACGATGGTGGAAGCATTATGGTCGCATAGTCGTCTTGGAATACAGGTTCTCTAAATTTAGCCAGCAGAATCTCGCGAGAACTACGTTTTCTTCCTTCCAGGGATTCGCATTTATGTTCCCCAAGCATTTCTGCTACATTTCCGTGTTGAATATACCGACGTGTTAGGAACCTAGCAGTGTGTCTGTAAACGCGTGATGCCTTTTGCCATGGCTACTTAAAAAGGACCTCAGACACTGAAACTGCTTCATATCGCTTATTACTATTATCCCTAAATACTTACGCGATGTGACGCGCTTAATATACAATCAGATCCTCTCTCTTTGATATCGAGATTCTCTTACATTTATCAACAAGGGAGCTGCCACTCATTACACCAAGTGGAAATTTCCTCCAAGTCTTTTTGGATTTCCTTAAGAACGTTCAATGACAATACTTTTCTGTAGACAATGGCATCGTCAGTCAACAGTCAGTTAGTATTGCCTTTCGACAAGAGAATTTTTTAACATCAAGAAATTCCACATGCTTGTGCTGCACTAGCAATTTGGCGTGTATTACTTATGACAGTATTTGATAAATATCATAGATGTGCAAAGATTCGTACGCAGAATAGTAGGACGAAATAATTTACCTGATATCGAATAAATCTAAGCTACTACACTGGTGTACAAAACTGGAGGACGAAAGCAACTTTTGCATGATGTGTTACTGCTAAATAACATAGCTCGGTGAAACTCTGACCATACAGAGGAAGAATCGCTACAGCATAGTACAGATGGTGACTGAAAGAAATACTCAATGAGACGAACAGAAATGACACTTTTATTCAAAGACAATAATGACACTGAAGTCACTACCGTTCAAGATGATACCCAGGACATTGACCGGTGAGTGAACCATATTCAAAGATTTGGAGGTCAGTACGCCCATCCAACATTATGCCTCCCCACGCCACAGCGTGTGTGCATTTCGCGTATCCACCTCTCGCCATATGACGGTGCGGTCAGCACTGTCGAACGTTACGAAACAACCTTGTGGCCACCATGGGAGCACGTTGATGAGAATGCATTTCCACCACACACCTATTAAAAACCATGTCCCGCCTTGTGTAATGTCCAGGGGACCATCATGAATAGAGATGACTTCAGTGTGATTATTGTCTTTGCATCAAAGATTAGTCGTTTCTGTTCGTCTCACTGCGTATGTCTTTCAGTTACCTTCTGTACTGTACCGTACTGTACTACACTGTAGCAACTCTTTACATACATGGTCGAAGTTTCATCGAGCTATCTTACTTGTCAGTGACATATCATGCGAAAGTAACTTTCACCCCTAACTTCTACACACTAGAATATTTAGGCATAATCTACAAGCAAGATAATACGAGATGGAATTACCTACCAAATACTTACGGTCAATCCGAGAGCAGAGACGTTCGGGATTCGAACGTTTTCTCGGAGTTGTCGACTTCAAGTTTACGAATACGACTTCCGAGCAAGACCTCTAGTAGCGACCAGAACGTGAACAGCTGTTGATTGTTCTTGTAGAGTATGTCGGCACTGGAATATGTAGTTGTTTCTGCTTCTTTTCAGTTGCCTCTCATCATTCGAATTGGGGCGACAGCTGTTAGTCTTTCACTTTTTCTACGTAAAAGAACGGCGCGTTAAAATGTATATTAAAAAAGACTGCGTAGCCCAGGAAACGTGCTAATGAAAAAAGTTGTTTTATTTTAATACAAAAATTATGACGTTATTTGAAAAACAAACTTCAGAAACGGCTGTAACTTTGGTTCATTTACATGAAATTGTTTTCTTTAGAGGTGAGCCGGATGACATCAAATCTTCATTATGGAAGCAGGTATGCCACAGACGCTTCGGAGAACCGAGACGTTTACTTGTACAGCCGGTTGGGCGGCTGGAGCGTACACGTGCTTCTCGCAGCTAGGATCTACACTGAGGTAACATAAGTCATGGGATACTGATATACACATAAACAGATGCTGATACCATCACGTACACAAGGTACAAAAGGACAGTTCATTGGCGGAGCTCACACTTGTACTCAGGTACTTCGTGTAAAAAGGTTTCCGACGTGATTATGGCCGCACGAAGGAAATTAACAGACTTTGAACGCGGAATGAAACTAGATGCATGGGTCATTACATTTCGAAAATCGTTAAGGAATTCAATATTGGGAGATCCAAAGTGTCAAGAGCGTGCCGAGAATACCACATTTCAGGCATTACCTCTCACTACGGACAACGCAGTGGCCGGCGGCCTTCACTTAACGACCGAGAGCAACGCCATTTGCATAGAGTTGTTGGTGCTAACAGACAAGCAGCACTACAAGAAATAATCGCAGAAATCAATGACGAACGTATATGTTAGGACATTGCGGCGAAATTTGGTGTTAACGGGTTATTGCAGCAGACGAGCGGCCGAGTGCCTTTGCTAAATAGCTCGACATCGCTTGCAGCGCCTCTCCTGCGCTCGCAACCGTATCTGTTGGACCCTAGACGACTGGAAAACCGTGGTCTGGTCAGATGAGTGCCGATTTCAGTTTGTAAGTGCTGATAGTAGGGTTCGAGTGTGGCGCAGACCCCACGAAGCCATGGAGAAAAGTTGTCAACAAAGCACTGTGCAAGGTGGTGGTGACTCCATAATGGTGTAGGCTGTGTTTACACGGTGTGGACTGGGTCCTCTGGTCCAAGTGAACCGATCCTTGACTGGAAATAGTTATGTTCGACTACCTGGAGACCATTTGCAGCCATTCATGGACATTACGTTCCTGAAAAACGATGGAATTTTTATGGATGACAATACGTCATGTCACGGGGCCTCAACTGTTAACGATTTGTTTGAAGAACATTCTGGACAGTTCGAACCAATGATTTGGCCACCCAGATAGCCCAACATGAATCTCCTCGAACGTTTATTTGGCATGATCGAGAGGTCAATTGGTGCACAAAATACTGCACGGCCAACATATTTCCAATTATGGAACTGTTATAGGCGCTATATGCCTCAACATTTCTGTAGGGGACTTCCAACGACTTGTTGAGTGTATACCACGCCGATTTGCTGGACTACGCCGAGAAAAAGGTGGTCCGACGGTATTAGGAGGTATCCCACGGCTTTTGTCACCTCAGTTTTGTCATAATATAGTTCAGGTTTCTGGCGTTTCTTCGAATTCTTTTGGTTCTTGAGATCAGAGTTCTCGATTCTGGCCATCACTAGTCTTTGGCACATATCACAATCTGATCTGAGACTACATACTCTACCACCGTGATCTGAAATGCCTTGTTTGGATTATACTACGAAGGAGCATTGGTACTGAGCGACCAGCTGGTTGATGGTGCCCGCTAACAGTTTAGACTCACAGAATGTGCCAAGAATCAGGATAGAAACATTTGTTGTACGGAAAACTAGGAGCGACCGGAATATGGTCATGGGAAAGAGAGTAGATTGAAAAGTGAGACTGTGATGAAGAGCATATGACACTCTTCTTAGTGATAGAGTGCCACGAAAAACCCCACTTGAAGGCAGGTGCGCAGTCTGCTTGTTCGGTAAAATACGGTGAACATCATTTGTCTTGTGTTCATAACCGTGAGACTGATAACCTTGCACACCGTTTAATGCTATATGTCTATCGCTCTGCAGCGAATAATCGACGTACGTGTATCAGTCATGCTGTTGTGTAGCTCTGAATCTAAACCACATTTCTACTCCAAAAGGGAAAACGTGTACAAGTGCAATAACAACAGGTATATACTTCTTCGATATGTTTTTCTGTATTCATTTAAGACATTTTTACAACTATATATGTTGAACTAACCATGGTTACGCAACCGATGGTTTACAGTCACCATTTGCCTAATTCATAAGCGAAAACGTACTTCTGTCTTCAAAATATACTTGTTAAATATGATTCTCGTCCAGTGTAATCACTGAGTGTTGAAAATACAACATGATTTGCCTAACATTGACGCTGTGGCCACCCAAAAAATTTCTCCATACCTCACTGGTTTTGCTGAATTCTTAAGTGATTACCGACTTTTTATATAATATGGGAGAGTGTAAGCTTACAGATTGAATTGGAAATTTGTGGTAAGGACTATGGGACCAAACTGCTGAGGTCATCGGTCCCTAGGCTTACGCACTACTTAACCGAACTTAAACTAACTTACGCGAAGGACAACACTCACACCCATGCCCGAGGGAAACTCGAACCTCCGATGCACCAAGGTTTGCAGGGAAATAGTCAAGATGTGAGTGGAGAAAATGAACTTTAATGTTCATGTTACAGCCCAGCTTTTTAAATTTGTCGAGCATGTCTGCGACGATTGTCTTGTAGTTTGGATCTCTTTTGTTTCCTAGGAAACCGGTAATAACTAATTTAAAATATGTCCATGCTGCCATTTCTTTTGTTTACATTTTGTCCATAAAGTTGGGACCTGTCATTAGTTTTCTAATGTCCGGCCCGACAAAGATTTCTTCCTTTATCTTTGCCTCGGATAAACCAGGAAACTGTCCACAAATATATCTGAAACAATCCCCTTCTTTTGGCAATGCCTTAAAAAATTGTTTCATCAGCCCCAACTTAATGTGAAGTGGTGGTAGTAACACCTTTTTGGGATCCACAAGGTTTTTCCTTTCAACATTTTAAATCCCTACCTGTAAGGTTTTTCTCAAGGGCCAAGCTTTTTTTATGTAGTGTTGCTTTCTGTCTCCACTGTCCCATTCACAGAGAAAGCAAGGGAACTTTGTATAGCCACTTTGTTGTTCAAGCAGTATTGAAATTACTTTTAAATCACCACATAGTGTCCATTTGTGGTCTGAATAGCAGAGTTTGCTTAAAACCAGTTCAAGGTTTTCGTAACATTCTTTTAAGTGAACCGAGTGTCCAACTGGTATAGAAGCATACTTATTACCATTGTGTAGGAGTACTGCTTTAAGGCGTCTTTTTGAAGAATCAATAAAAAGTCTCCACTCATCAGGAGCACATTCTGTTTTGAAACGTGCCATAAGTCCAGAAACATCACTGCAATACACCAGGTCACCTTCTTGAGAGAAGAAAGATACAAACTTCTTTTCACTCGATCGATACCAAGAAAAGGATGTACCCGGAGCCAACATATGTTTATCTTTCAATCTAGATCCTAACACCTCTGCCGATTCTTTAGAGAGGCCTAGGTCTCTAACTAAATCGTTCAGTTCAGATTGTGAGAATGAAATGGGATCGGTTGTGCCAGGATCTTAGCAATATCTGTTTTCTTCACTATCACCTTGCTGAGCCAATGACTCGTGATCATCTATATCATCCAAAGAATCTGTAAGAGAGGGTATTGGTACTTCAGGCCCATGAGGAACAGGGCGAATGGCTGATTGAATGTCAGGGTAAGAAATATCCTTTTTGTTTTTCAAATTGAAACCTCGTACGTTGCAAGAACAAAAATAGCAGTCATCACAATGATTTTTGGGCTCCCTCCAAACCATTGGTATTATAAAACGTAAGGACTGCTTTTTACGTTGAAACCATTGCCTCAGTTCTTCAACACACACTGAACAAACTTTATGTGGGGCCCAAGGCTTGATTGCCTAACTTTATACCATTTATACCAAAATAGGCGAAATATACTTCTTCAAGAAAATCGGAAATGTTTCTTTGTTGATTTTTAGCGGTACAGTTACCACAAATGTAGCAGAAGCAATCTGGCGAGTTTATACATACTCTGGTAGCCTTTGTCCATTGTCCATAAAACAACTTAACAACAGCGCGACAGACAGGTACTGACATGAAAATACTGCTGGTTCCCCAAATTACTCTTTATTTTACATGCATCTAGTATAAAAACGGCTAAATAACAGTTTATGGAGATCCTAAAAACCAAAATTCAGACTCACTAGAGTGCTGAAATATCGTAAAAAGCTAAAACCAGACAAGCAGTTTGTGAAATAACTGTACGTGATAGAACTTTTTCACATTTTTTTCCGAAATCAGCGTTGAAAACACCGTAAAAATCACTTAATAAATTTGAAACAGTTTTTATGTCGCAGACCTGTGTTATTTTAGTCTACAGACGCATTCTATTTCTGGCTACATGTTTTTGTATCAAGTACCATCGTCAAGCCATCCTACGACGAAAGAAATCTTAGTATACACTTAAAATATTTTTTAAGAAACACTGACAAATATTTTTATCTACAATACCTAACCGTATGGTATAAAGTGCAATCTGAATATGTAGGCAGCCCCTTACCCCTGGCGCACAGTTGTCAGGCTCGATTACTCAAATAGATGTGTCATATTCTAAAGTGAATGTCAACAGACGAAAATTTCGACCAGAAGTGATAAGAGTGCTCACTATGTACCGAGATTTTTCCTCGCGATGTAAAATACATATAAAAATAAAAATCACATAAAATATGGAATGTAATAAGATAGATCATAAAATACAAACTGAAACAGTCCTCTCTGTATTAAAACATTAAAGGCAGAATAACACACCTAAATTGCAATATTGCAGTACATCGGTTGAATACGGTGTGTACCACTATAAAATCTCTATCTAACCATGAACCTTTAATAATGTATGTGTTTATAAGATAAAACAGTCACTAATCTAAATTAATTCCACACAACATGGATAATTTCAAGTATGTATTGTTTTAATAATATCCTTAAGTACTGAAAATCAAAATTATGTATATTGGTTAGATATCCAGCATCCAGCGGGAATAATAGCGCAGTATAACTATGTATTACTTCTTAACTGTCAGTTGACGATCTTTGGCCACATTTCCAATTTCCCGTTGATCCAGGAGTGCCCATGTGTACGATACAGCCAGCGCTAGTTAGTGCTGCATCGCCCTTCCTCCACGCCGTGTCGCAATTAAATATTAATAGAAGACCACAAATAATAGCTGACTAATCCATACAACCGTCTCGTTATGTGAACGCTGTTTTCTAGTGGCATTTCAATCTAGTTCTTATGTCCTAATCCTGGTGGTATGGTGTGACTGTAAGTGACGAGAACATTCTATATCCATTATTTTCCTGTGCAACTCGAATCAGGGATTCGAGTACATTTACAACACCGTGGTACTCGAGAATGGGCTCCTATCATCTTAAAGTCTCAGTGTACGTCGATAATTTAAGACATAGTTAGCAATGGGGTATTTTAGACTAAATATTATACATTTAACTATATAACTACGTACTGTGATTTATTGATTTTAAGATGGCCTGTTGATGATACTTGGTACTGATACCGGTATCCACTAGACAAAAGAAAGTGTGACTATGGACTAAAGTAAATATTTTTTTCTTACAGATTTCTAACTATTGTTCATTACAGAACATCTTAACAAAACAGCCTTGTTATTGCAACATCATTTTCGCAGACCATTTCATGTACAGCAAAGGAGATCCTATGGACAAATGGCTGGAAATGCATTCCAAGGGAGGTAAATCCTCTTGAAGGTAGAGATAAAAGGTGTTGAGCATCGTAGAATATGGCCCCGGTATCAAAACGGGTCCGACAGCGTATGATAAGCCAGACGACAGTGCGGAACATTATTCCCGTCAGCTATCACTATCCGTATTACTTACAACGCGTGCAGACTTTATTACATACCGACTTGCCTCCGCGGCGCCAATTTTGTCGCTGGTTCGTCGCACAGGCCACAACGGTGGGGGGATGCCCGTCATCCACCCTATTCACAGAAGAGGCTACTTTAGAGAGGGGCAGTATCGTCAAACTTCACAAAACCCACCTGTGGCCCAAGGAAAATCCCCATAGTATTGTGGCAATGAACTATCAGCACTGGTTCAACCTCAATGTGTGGGTGGGGATTACTGGCGACCGCATCTTGACTGTGAACTAAAACCCTAGTACAACAGAATAACTCTCTTACCTGGTGATTTCTCATGTGTGCTGTCAATTATTGAAACCTATTCTGTCACAGATCTTTTATCTCCACCTTCAAGGGGAGATCATTTCTGGCCATATGTCAAAATGACCTTTTTTGCTCCTTACCCTCTCGGGGGGTCGTTTCCTGCAGTTTGTCCGCATTTAGCAAAATCACCCTGTATGTTTTGCAATTAAAATATTTAATGTGGACTGCTCTTAATTGCTAAATTAAGGAGCGCCGCTTTCGAAGGCCATTCATCGTGAGATATGTTTCATCTGTACTCATCTCTTTCGAAGTGTGATAAAGTGCAATATTCGAAATATCGAGAGGCTCTCAGATATCTAATGACCGTTATTTCCCTGTACTTCAGACCGTCAGCAGTCATGATCATAGCTAAAATGTTGTGGAATACAGGCTGCAGCCACTCACACCCATGAAGTGCTTTGTTTATAGTGCAATTTTTGTACGTCACTTGTGCTGATGCTTCATTTATACTGTACGAAGAATTTTCTGAGAAATCTGTTTGTTGGCGGTTTAAAATTATTAGCACCCTAATATCACGTGAAGCAAATCTCCGTGATCTGCTCCTGATGGGCCAATCGGGGCCGACCGACCACCGTGTCATCCTCTGCCATTGGTGTCATTTGATGCGGTATGCAAGGGAATGGCGGTCAGCTTACCGCTCTCCCGGCCGTTGTTGGCTTTCTTAATCTCGGGGTCGCTACTTCTCACTCAAGTAGCTCCTCAGTTGGCATCACGAGGCTGAATGCACTCCATAACAGTCCTTCCAACATGGAAAAATTGCTGCCAGTACTGGGAATAGAACTGGGTCCTCTGCATAACGGCGAGACGCGCTGACCACTTGAGCTACAGAGGCGGACATCACATCACCTTAGTGGAATTAATGTATGTAAAAAGAGAATGTGTTTGTTGGGAGTTCTAGTAACTGAATTAAGCCAGCTAAATTATTTTGGTGTTCTGATTTGCATTGCAACTGGCAGTGGCTTAACACTTGCATTTGGTGAAGATAATAATAATAAGCGTTCCACTGATTTGAGAGATATGTTATTTAACTGCCTGCTGTTTCCTAGCTTTTCATCTCAACAGTTGGAGGGCATAGTTCTAAGGCTTGCTAATTCGAATCGTATATGTACGATTTTCTTAATTTCCACGACACAGTTCAACATTAATCAAAATAGATCGAGAATATTAAGACAAACACGAGGGGCGTTTGAAAACTCTGTGCGAAAATAAAAACTACTTACGCATTTGGGGTAAACCTTTTTTATTTTTCTACATAGTCTCCTTTTAGACTTATACACTTCGTCCAGCACTGTTCTAATTTGTTGAGCCCTCCCGAATAATGGGAATTGTCCAGGTGTGAAAAATAGCTATTAGTTACTGCAGTCACCTCCTTGTTTGAATAAAATCTTTGTCTCGCCAGCCATTTCTTCAAATTGGGGAACAAATAGTAGTCCGAGGAAGCCAAGTCTGGAGAATAGGGGGGATGTGAAACGAGTTTCCATTAATTTTGCGACCACAACTGCTGAAGTGTGTGCTGGTGCATTGTCGTGATGGAAAAGGACTTTTTTGCGGTCCAATCGCCGGCGTTTTTCTTGCAACTCGGTTTTAAAACGGTCCAACAACGATGAATAATATGCACCTGTAATAGTTTTACCCTTTTCCAGATAGTTGATGAGGATTATCCCTTGCGAATCCCAAAAGACAGTCGCCATAACCTTTCCGGGCGAAGGAGTGGTCTTCGCCTTTTTTTGGTGTACTTTCTCTTTTGGTAACCTATTGTTTAGATTGTTGTTTGCTCTCAGGAGTACAGTAATGTATCCATCCATGTTTCATCCACAGAGACGAAACGACACTTAAAAGTCCTGCGGATTCTTCCTGAACAGCTGCAAACAATCCTTGCAACACTTCACACGATTCCGTTTTTGGTCAAGCGTGAGCAATCGCGAACCCCATATTGCGAATAGCTTTCTCATGTCCAAATGTTTACGCAAAATATTATGTACCCGTTCATTTGAGATGCCCACAGCACTAGCAATCTCACGCACCTTAATTCTTCTGTCATCCATCACCATATCATGGATTTTATCAATGATTTCTGGAGTCGTAACCTCCAAAGGGCGTCCAGAACGTTCAGCATCACTTGTGCCCATAAGGCCACTCCGAAGATTTTGAAACCACTTATAAACTGTTCTAATCGAAGGTGCAGAATCTCCTTAATGTTTATCAAGCTTCTCTTTAGTCTCCTGAGGCGTTTTGCCTTTCATAAAGTAATGTTTTCACTACACGAAATTCTTTCTCGTCCATTATTTGACAATCAATCGACTTCCATGATTCACACGAATGCCAAATACAAAGAAATTGATCAATATGGCTGAAACTTGATGTGCGTTCTTTCCAAAGATGCTACTAACTAAACATGACCTCAATACGCTCCGTTGGTGCTATCTCTCGGACTTTGCACGGACTTTTCAAACGCCCCTCGTATTGCCACACATTAACCTATTGCTTACAACCTCTTTAGCCTCCAATGTCGGCAGAGTTTAGTCTTAAGTGTCTGACAAATACAGTGAGCAAACGTCACCAACACCTTTCCATTACTGGAGAATTTCATTTCTGACATTACTCAAACAACATTAAGATTGCAAGCTGGTTTAGTTACATTGAACGCTGAACCGACGAAGTGCTATAAACGGTGGGAGAAATCTGTATATAATAGATACATCTGAAAACGTCCAGATCAACAACTAGCGTGAGCTGATGCATATTTATTAGATTCAAATGGATGGACACAGTGTTGTGAATGACCTCTCGGTAGACAACGTACACCCTGCTGTATGATGGCATCGTGGTCTCACAACGTTTCAACTGTGACAAAATATACTGTTCTCAGGTTCATACATTTACAGCTATGTGAAAAGAAACAACAGACATCGACGCGTTAAGTCTGGCAATAAACGTAAAAGGGTCAGCTCATTTTAAAAATAACGGCGCTATCACTTCTTGAGATGCGATATACGAATATACATTTTTACTGCCGAGGGATTTGGTTGATAAATTATCTAGCAACTCTGTCTCACTTATATTCAGATCTTGGAAATCAAACATGTTTAACATAGTCTCCTACGCATTATTAGTGATCTACAGAGAAAAATTGGGCCTACTGCTTTTGTTACAGCTGTTTGTTCTTATTAACAAGAAAACAACACTTAAAATTTGGCTAATCAGTGCCGGGAGCATCATTATGTAGAAAATACAAAGTTGTACCCTGGTTCACATTCAACTGTAAATGCCCTCGAGTGCGTTAGGGAGCCCGTTAAGTAGGAAGAGGAAGCCAACTGTCTCATGTCTCTTAATGAACTGTGATGTTTAAACCAAAATGTGGGTTGAAAACGGTTTTAAGTCTTAGCGTCTAAGAGCGATGTGCCATAGTCACATATGACAGCCAGTAATTGTACAAACAACAAATCTGTTTGGCAGGTCATTCGTTTGTAGATCTGACCAGCAGAATGTGGATGACCCTTGTTTGGGGTATTTCGGTGGATATGACGTGTAAAGATAAAGAAAAATTAGTTGTGAGAGAAAGAGTGAATCAATTTCGTTAGCAGGAAAACAACATTTCAAAGGACCTGGACGTACAATAATCTAGTGAAGGAACATGAAATGCCCAAATCTCGCCAGCAGCTTCCAAATGAACGACAAGCCTTTTACCTCAGAAGAGACCAGCGTTATTTGTCGTGATAACAGCTCTGAAAGATAATAAGGGGCGGTTACCTAGCATATCCTAGCACTCTAGTCAGTTACACATCCACCTCATGTGGGTAATGAATTGAACAAAACGTCTCGCAATTTTAATTCTGATCGTATGACCCGCCACACACCGTCAGGTGGCTTGCGGGGTATGGATGTAGAAGTAGATATTAGTTCATGAATTAGCTCAGAATTTCAAGCATACCACTTTCCTTACTTAGGGTGGGCAACATAAAGTAGGCCCAGAAAATATTTTATGCACTTTTATACAGACAACACAACTTACCTCACCTGTTCCAGGTGCCGATAATGTAAGTTATATTGCCTGTCTTAAGGTGCGTGAAATACAATCCAAGGAAAAAAAAGAGGAAAAAACAAAATAAGAAAAAACAACGCACCACGATATAATTATCCGAATGGGAGAGAAATCAGTAGACATGATGTAGAAAGAGCTTCACAAAATGGGCAATTCAATAACGCATTGGTCTATCACTGGCCCTTATACAGGTCTTCCGCTTGGCATTGATTGATAGATTTTCTGGATATCCTACTGAGGTACATCGTGCCAAATCCTGCCCAACTGGTGCGTTAGATCGTCAAAATCCCGAGCTAGTTGGTGGGCCCTCCAGATAATGCTCCGAAGTTCCAACGTTGGTGAGAGATCCGGCGACCTGGCTGGCCAAGGTAGGGTTTGGCAAGCACGAAGACAAGTAGTAGAAACTGTCGCCGAGCGCGGGAGGGCATTATCTTGTTGAAATGCAAGTCGAGGACGGCTTGCCATAAGGGCAACAAAACAGGGCGTAGAATATCGTCGACGTACGTTGTGCTATAAGGCTACCGTGGATGACAACTAAAGGTGTCTTCCTATGAAATAAAATCGCACCCCAGACCATCACTCTTGATTGTCAGCCATGTTGGTATGCTACCGCTGCCTGCACGTCTCCAGACACGTCTTCGACGTGGAATCTCACTGACTGGAGTAGAATTGTTTTCAGTGATGAGACCCGCTTCGAATTGAGCCCCGATGACCAGCTAATGACGTATCTTGAGACGCCTCAGGCAACAGTGGGATACCAACGTGACTGTTGCCCACCATATGGCCCAACAACTAGGACTGATGGCTGGAGTATTATTTCATTTCATAGCAGGACCCCTTTGGTTGTTATTGACGGCACCCTTAAAGCACAACGGTACGTCGACGATATTCTACGCCTTGTTTTGTTGCCCTTCACGGCAAGTTCTACTCGGCTTGCATTTCAGCAAGATAATGTCCGCCCACATACGGCGAATGTTCCTACTTCTTGTCTTGCTTGCCAAAGGCTGCCTTGCCCACCAAAGTCGCCGGATCTCTCCCGAGTTGAGAACGTTTGGAGCTTTATGGGCAGGGCCCGCCAACTAACTCGGTATTCTGACGATTTAGCGGACCAGTTGGACAGAATTTAGGACAACATTCCTTAGGAGGACATCGAACGACTCTATCAACCAATGCCAAGCCGAACAACTGCTCGCATAAGGGCAAGAGGTGGACACACATGTTGTTGACTTGCTCAATTTGTGAAGCTCTTTCTTCTAAATAAATCATCCATTTTTCCTGAAATTGTAACCTATTTTTTGTTTGTACTTGTACACACATCTACATATTTCCGTTCCATTCTGATAATTTCTTCACCGTATTTTTTTTTTTTTTTTTTTTTTTTTGTTAAAGCGCATTTACTGGGGCAGTTTTATTTTGACCACCCTGTATTAGTAGTTTCACAGGCACATTGTTAGATGTAAATTTCGAATATTTCTTCACTTTGTCCTGGAAAGCCTTTCAGTATTTATATTTATAGTCCTTTAGAAGAAAAAGAGATGAAAAGGAAAAGGCTTCATTAACATATTAGTGTTTTGTCATACTTGATATCAGGGGAACTTGCAACTTTGTGGTGCAATAAATAGAATGTATCATCTCTAGAGTGCTACTATGCAGCGCTGCGGAAGGACTTGGAGTCAAAGATACGCCCGATTTGTGCCCGATCTATATTAAGTAAAAAATTGTCGTAATCGATGCCGAATCTCCTCGCATCAGCTTCAGCAAGATGCGTTTCCATCTGATACCAGACATATTTGTTCGGTGACCAGACCCTGTAGGACGACTTACTATGATAACTCTTGGAATGCAGTGAAGTCGCAACTAATCTGTATGAAAGCGCCCGTTTGCTGCTCAAGTAAGACCTGGAGGCACTCTGTGCCTTCGCGGTTAAATTTCGAGGATATACGGGGTGAACCAGAACTCCATCGACAAACTTTCAGAGATGGTAGTATGGACCAAAACAAGAAAAGAAGTGCAGGAAGCATGGGATCTAAAATACATGCTTCAAGTGCTATGAGCTCCTTCGCTACTGTGAAACACATCTGTTCTACTAAACAATGACTCTTGATATATGCAGTTTAGAGTCAATGTTTACTAGACTTTTTTTCTTGTTTTGGTCAATACTACCGCCGCTAAAAGTGTGGTTCATCTTACAGGCGCTGAACTATTAATATTCCATAGTTCAAAACATAGGAATCGGAAATCGTATCTAATATCAGCCAATTATGTAGTTGTGACATTACAACTTACATTTAGAATCAGCGCTCCTCGGTAAGTGTTCCTACTCAAATTCGGTAGTCATCCTTGTCTGTATGTAATCCAGTTTCCGTACTCTGCGCCAACCCATTTCGGAGGTGGCCCTGCCAGTCACTTACGGCTGACATGCTAATTGATACTGACGTGAGGAACACCAGTTTTATATTATGTATTGATCCGCCCTGATCAACAGGGAAATACTTACCGATGATGTGACATGTCAATCGATTATGGGCAGGGAGAGCCCACACTCGGTATATGCTGGATAAACGATGCAAGGACTCTTAACTATGGCAGTCTACGAGGGTCACTCCTTACGTTCACAACATTTCGAGCGTATTCGCGTACTGTATTCTGACTGTATTCTGAATGGTTTAAGTGACAGTGTAGCGATCTCCATAGAGTCGTCGTTGTGCTTACTTCCAAAGTCCACTAGTTACTCAATGCTGTTTTTGCAACACGATTGCTTTCTCACCGTCATTCTTCCACCGGTGCAATTGCCTTGGGGAGCACTTCCTGGTAATTTATTTCACTTATTCTGAAGGTACTCAGAGGCCTCTGGCGGTTCTTCTAGGCAGGCAATCAACAGTGTAAATGAAACCAGGCAACTCTCATTACTGAAGAACTATTGTCAAGTCTTATTGGTCCACGATTGTTTTTCCACCTCCAACCTTGTTCTTACACTGTGTCCAAATCAATCAGGCAGAGACAGCGGCCGTCCAGTGTAGTAAGGATGTATTCTTGTGCTTCATCGAGAGGTGAAAAACGGCGGAACTTCTGTACTGGTTCACGGAAAACGACATGAAGAAATTTGGGAAGTAGCCGAAGGAATGGATCCCGATGCGTGGGAGCTTAAATGGATATTTGAAAGTAACTATCATTAATGCAACTTATTTTGCAGCATCAGTCTCGTTTCCCTTATGTCCAATATCGTACACAGTATTTTCTGGCTGAGTGCGCTGGTATATTACCTAAAGTGATGTTGTTTATCAAATGTCAGTGCTCTTGTTCAATACATTCTAAGAACACAGTTCTTTGAGCAAGTGAGAATACTATCTGTTATATTGTCTGTGACATTTTGGAACATAAATTATGTCTTTGACTAAAAATGTAAGTCGATGCTGCATCTGTAAACTTTTTGTAACGCACTCACATCCACAATAATTTTTTCCACTGAAAATTATTGTTTGAAGAAAAGCATTTTGAGTGACCAGCTGTATGTATACATCTGTTGTACAGCTTTTACCCTGTGCTGATGGTTGCTAAAACTGAAACCATTTGGTAGTCAAGGTGTATAAGTACAGCTGGTGACTCAAAAAGTTGTCAGCCGTAAATAGTTACCTACAAAGAGTTCGAAAATTGTTGTCTTTGGTCATTGTGAACTATCTATTCTCACCGGTCTTAATTTTTAAAAAATCTTGGAAATTACGGAAAAAGAGACTGATTTACAGTTCAAAAGATTTTCATTTTTCACCAGCAGTTTCTGTTCAAATATGAGGAAAAGATCCAATGATCACTCAGAATTAAATGAAATCAGTAATTTATTTTGCTGTTGACTTTTAAAGCATGAGCCATATTCAGAGACGGTATACAAGGCTTGTGTAAATGACGTAACATTTCTCATACAGAGAATTCTAACTTTCTCTAAATTAATACATAGAGAAATACGCGCAGGGTGGAAGTGTTAACACATAAAATGGACTCTCAACTAGGACAGCTATCTCTTATCGTAGACCGAGCATCGCAGCGCACTGGTTAAGACACTGGATTCATATTTTGAAAGAGTGGCGTTCACATCTCTTTTCTGGCTTCCTCATTTAAGTCTTCTGTGATTTTCCTATATCAGTTAAGGCGAATGCCGGGATGCACCATGAATCTCAGCTACGGAAAGTTAGAAGAAGTATCTGAAAAATATCGAATGAAACGACAAGTTTACTGCTACCAGTCACTATTTATTTGTACCTACAACGCGTTTCAAAGGTTTACATCTTCATCGCGAGGAGGATTTATATGTGCTAATACGACACATCTATGTTGTGCTATGTCTTTGGGATAATCTGTGGCACTGTCTAGTGGCGGAACAAAACAATATTTCAGAACATGGTTTTGGGGAGCTTTTTGACTAAAAACTAAACGAAAATGTAAATGTGAAAATAAAATAACTAAAACAGGGTAACTCCAGTGGGCACAGGCTCCTCCCTCTGTCGTAATATATCACATATAACCTGTCACACTTTGTAAACACCGACGGTGTCTGGAAACTACTACGTGCAAAGAACGTATAGCAAAAAACACTGTTATTTCAGAGCTTTAAAGCATTGTGGAGATCTTTGGTTGAGTTGATGAATACATACGCTAGAGAAAATATTTCAAGTGGTATACAAATCCTTTTCTGTCAAGTTTATACAGCTTAAATTTCGCACTCGTTTATGTAATCAGGTGTCATGTTGCAAATCTTATGAGCAATGTTGCTGAAAATGAATTACAAGTAAATGATCACTTTGTGAAGAAGCTGTCCAATATTGGGTATGTTCTAAGCCACTCAGGGGTTGGGGCAGTTTGTAGTTTAAGAACAAACATATTGGAAAAAAATGGGAAAAATGAACTATACAGCACATTTCGCTGCAACGTGAGCAGAGATCGTCTTACCAATGAGAAAGTCGGTAGTAAGGACAACATTATTGATAAGTTTGTTCGGATTGCCTACGGACATGAATGAAGTATGTTATCAGACTTAGATGGAGAGATTACCTTGTAAAGGGCGCCTGGTGTGGGGCACCTAAGAGCGAGTGCAGGCCGATCAATATGAGCGGCGCGGATATTTGGTGAAGGGTTCATTTAGCAGCACTGCGAGCGAGCAGGCGAGCGCGCTCCAGCTGGCCGCCCGCCAACCTATTTTTCGCCGTTCCTTTAATTGACTGTTGTGTGCCTTTACGGCTTGTCGATGGCGCTCCTGAATGGATGGCAGTCAAGGAGCTGCGGCTGAATTCTCCTGCACGAGGAACCAGCCTCGCGTGCTAGCCGCTTCTCAAGACACCCATAACCTCCTCAAGCAATTCCTATACTATTGTAATAAATCCCACGGCGTAAGATTCCCATTTATAGTCGAAGGCACATAGCACTATATTCAAAGAGAGTGTGTGTGTGAGAGAGAGAGAGAGAGAGAGAGAGAACCTGATATCGTATCTTCCTCTGCCCAATGAACGGTAAAAATTTATCTACTAAACAAATACCAAATTAGAAGTTTTAAGTAGATTAGTAGAAATGGATACATATTAGTACAGCTGTATTTGAATTCTAGTAGGCGTAATGTTTAATAGCAGTGTGCGGCGTTCGTGCAATAAGCGCCTACAGAGAAAAATTCCCGTTTTTCATAGTGCTAGGATCAGTAACGACTCAACTAGCCATATTCGTGTAGTTCTTTCAAATATAATCAAAAACATAAAACCTTCAAAGTATGCTAATTTAGCTTCAGAAACCAACTAATCCCTTTCAAGGAAGTATTATATTATACACAGCGTGCTTGTTTTAATTTGAGACAAATAAATATCTCTAAAACGACGCATCGTACGAAAAAAAAAATTCTAGCTGAAATATTAGTAAACGTGACGTCTTTCGTTACAACTGTCCTCCTCCAGACTAGCGCCTCTCTCCCCCCCCCCCCCCCCCCCCCCCCCCACCCCACGCCGCCCGCTGCCTGAGCGGTGACAACTTTGCATTCATATTCGGATTCTACACCAAAAAATGCATAGGGTTTGCTCAAACCACTGTTTTCCAATGTTGGTAGATGTCGCTGTAATCGACAAATATCAAGTGTGCCTGTTTTTGCAATCAAGAACCGACACATTGATTCTACGTTTCTATTATGACGTAACTGTAACCTTTGTGTTCTAACGGTCGATATTTATGTTCGAAATTTACTTTAGTGCTGCAAATCTGATTTTACAGTTCAATTAGTTACCCATTTCAGTGTCTGATTAGAAAGTACGTTTAGCATGATCCAGGAACAACGACGTGGATGTAATAGTTTTCTGTTCCCACCGGGATGCTTGATATCAAATAGCTCTGAGCACTATGGGACTTAAAAGCTGAGGTTATCAGTCCCCTAGAACTTAGAACTACTTAAACCTAACTAACCTAAGGACATCATACACATCCATGCCCGATGCAGGATTCGAAGCTGTGACCGTAGCAGTCACGCGGTTCCGGACTGAAGCGCCTATAACCGCTCGGCCACCGCGGCCGGCCTGCTTGATATCAGTGAGTCCCCTTGCCTCTCACCACCGGAGTGCTTTACTTTGGTGAGTATACGAGGCAGTTGCGCCTATCACGATCACTTTATGGGCACTCTAGCTTATTAAAATAATTGTGGTTTGTATTCAGCTGGTAGCCGCGTAGCAGTCAGCGAAACAGTTACACCGGCAGGGCGGAAATACACACCGAAATCATTCACCCTGATTGAGGGGTTCGAGGGCAGCCACAGAACTCAAGCATTCTGATGGTTTGGGGACTCACCACAACCAACCCCTAAGGAACACAAAACTACGTTACCATACAAGTAGCTTACTTGCCGAAAACGTCAATGTCTAGCCATGTTATTTGTACTGTACAATCACATTTGCAAGAATCAAGTAACGTTTGAACATAAATGTCAGTCGTTGGATCACGACGGTTTACATTTACGTCGTAAATGGCAAAAAAAAACAGGCACACTGGATATTTGCCGAATACAGCGTTATCTACCACGATGGAAAGCAATGGTTTGAGTAAACCGTACGTAATTTTTGGCTTGGTATCCAAAGATAGGCGGCTCCCATTTGAAGATACAAAGTTGACACCGCCCACGCAGGAGAGCAGGTTAGGAGGTGGCCAACTGTAACACAGACAGATGTATGCAGTGCTAATGTTAACTTTTCACCTAGAATATTTTCTCGTACGATGCGTCGTTTTCGAGATATTTATTTGTCTCAAGTTAAAACAAACACTCTGCATATTGTAAATATAGAGTAAAACCGTGGTTCTCAACCTGGGGGTACAATTAATTTTTCTGGAAACTGAAAATAAGAACGGTTTCATAATGGTTTAACATTAGTTCAAATTGATTTTAAAAAATATCTCTATCGTTACTATCTTGTCAGGCTCCAATCGGTATTAGGTCATCAAAATCATCCATCCAACTGGATGAAGGTCTGTTCTAGACTTCCCATGTATTAGGGCCTTCAGTGATAGGCATGCATATTGCTGCCGAAATTTCGTAATGTGATCTACACAATTTACACTAGATCGTCGTGTTAACCTTTTCTTATCTCTTGGAATGCAGCAGGGAACTTCTTGGTCCAGTTCCTATCCATTCGCCTTTCTATATGTCCCTCCCACTGTTTGTGTTCCTCTCTCTCTCCTAGTAATTCCTATCCTACATCTTTACACCGCTCGCTGAGCAGCCTGTAGCTTTGATTGGTTTCCGTATACGAGTATATAGTCTATGTCTGAGTGCCATAAGGTGAAACTAGTAAAGCACACTGGTTGTAAACTTACAGCTGCAGAAACATTGTTTTGAAAACTCTATTTTTTTTACCAATGGCTCTCCAATCGCACTACTTTTACTCTTATTTTTATTTCTTTTGCTGCCCATCTAGTCTTAATAGTCAGTATTTATCATCAACAGTAAATTATATTAACAAATGATAAAATCTTCTCGGTTGAGTATTGTCGTCCTCTTGCCGCAACCTTTCAATGAGTTTCGTACACATCATCTTGAAGCGAAGTATGAAGATGAAGAGTACGAGGCTCACTGAAATATTGCGGCAGGACAACAACACCTCTCGGCTGATCATCCGAGAAGATTTTATCATTGGAATACGCTGAGAATGCCTGCAGTCACATAAGTATTAGCAAATGTTTTCCTGATTTGGAAAATCGACAGATAAATGCCTCCATTTAAGGCCGTTTTCGATGAATGAAGGACTGTTTTCATGCATTTGAACCAAATTACTATTTTTTGGGCTCTGCGAGGACAGTACACTGGCTGTCAACATTTTGTGGAGTGGTTGGTGCCCAGTATCCATTTTCATCGGTAAGTGCCTTAAGGTCATCAATCACATTCTTGCAGGTGTGAAAATAGATTTTCTACTACGGTACGATGAAAACAAAAGTGAGGAAGTTGATGCGCATAATTTGCAATATGAACTGAGTGATACAAGCCGAATATAAAGAAAAGGTAGTTCGAAACAAGCAGCACAAACCGTCTCAGCGAGTTATTATGCATTGGTTTAATAAAAAGACCTACAAAAACACTGAGCTTTATTGTTCTAAACGTCAGCTGAATATCATTAGCCTGTCATCACGTTAAAAATAGAACTGTTGACAACTCCCTCCTCATAAATTTTAGTTAGGTATTACATTTTTTTGGTGCTTCCTATGGAAATGGAAGACTTAAAAACCGCTATATATTCTTAAACTTCAATTTCTTGCAAAAGGAGTCTTTGCTGACAGTTTAAAAAAGCTTTGTAAACATTGCCAAAAGAGTACTGGGGACAAAGGAAACTATTTATAAGGCGAATAAAAGTATTTTCACTGTATTACGTTTAATGATATCATTCACGGACTTTTCAGACGCACCTTTTAGGAAGAAGACATTTCCCCGTCATTATTTTAGATGAATACCTCGTAACTGTGGAAAATAAGTAGCGGTTAAAAGAGAAACTGACTGTCCAAATGAAGGAAACGAAGAAAAGGCACTGAGAAGCAAGGAGACGCACGCGCTCGCATTCTGCAGGAGCGTTATTGAAATCGCCGACTGGACCACCATATCTAGAATTTCCAAACTTTCCATAAGTCAGTTCCTATCGAAAAGCTACACCACGATGGATCTATTGCCTATCATTGAATTTTAAGAGTCCGCATCTGATATGTCACTCTTACACTTTTACACTTCTTCAGAATGCTCACTGTCGTCGTTCATCCCGGATGTAAAACAGCTATCGTTGTAACTGTTATTCAATAGCTGTTAAGAATGTGATTATAATCACCTTATTTAGCATAATTTTCACAACGCTTTTCTTTCTTTAGATTCCCATTCTTTCTGTCATTTGCGTGCAGTACAAGGCAAGCTTACACTGGGGTGACAAATGTCATGGGATAACAACTGCACATATACAGATGGTGGTAGCATCACGTATACAAGGTATAAACGGGCAGCGGTCAGTTGTACTCAGGTAATTCATATGAAAAGGTGTCACACGTGAGTATGGCCACACGGCGAGAATTAACAGACTTCAAAAGTGGAATGGTAGCTGGACCTGGAAGTATTTGACATTCAATTCCGAAAGTCGTTAAGGAATCCAATATTCCGAGATCCACAGTGTCGAGAGCGTGCCGAGGCATTACCTCTCACCACCGACAACGCAGTGGCCGACACCCGTCTCTTAATGGCGTTTGCGTAGAGTTGTCAACGCTAGCAAACAATCAACACTACATGAAATTACCGCAGAAATCAATATGGGACGTACGACGAAAGTGTCCGTTTGGACACAGAAGTGAAATTTGGTGTTAATGGCTATGTCAGCAGACGATCGAAGCCAATGCCTTTGCTGACAGCGCGACACCGCTTGCAGCGGCTCTCCTGGGTTCGTGACCATACCGGTTAGATCGTAGGCGACCGGTAAACCGCGGCCTGGTCAGATGAGCTCCGATCTCCGCTGGTAAGAGTTGATGGTAGGGTTCGAGTATGGCGCAGACTTCACGCAGCCATGGATCCAACTTGCCAACAAGGCACTGCGCAAGCTGGCGGTTGCTCCATAATGATGTGGGCTGTGTTTATATGGAATGGACTGGGTCCTCTGGTCAAACAGAACCGTTCAGTAACAGTAAATGGTTGTGTTCGGCTACTTGGAGACCATTTTCAGACATTCATGCTCATATTCCAAACAATAATGGATTTTTATGGATGACAATGCGCCATGTCACCGGGCCATAATTGTTCACGATTGGTTTGAAGAAGAGTCTGGGAATTCGAGCGAATGATTTCGCCACCCAGATCACCCGACATGAATCTCATCAAACATTTATGAGACATAATCGAGAGGTCAGTTCGTGCAGCAAATCCTGCACTGGCAGTACTTTCGTAATTATGGACGGCTACAGAGGCAACATTGCTCAACATTTCTGCAGGGGACTTCCAATTACTTTTTGAGTCCATATCACGTCGAGTTGCTGCAGTACGTCACGCAAAATGAGGCCCGACACGATGTTAGGAGGTACTGCACGAGTTTTGTCACCTCATTGTACACAGAACAGCGACTGATGGAGGTGACTAATGTACCAATGTATCCGGAGGAAGAAACCTCAGCCGGCCGGAGTGGCCGAGCGGTTCTAGGCGCTACAGTCTGGAACCGAGAGACCGCTACGGTCGCAAGTTCGAATCGTGCCTCGGGCATGGATGTTTGTGACGTCCTTAGGTTAGTTAGGTTTAAGTAGTTCTAAGTTCTAGGGGACTGATGACCTCAGTAGTGAAGTCCCATAGTGCTCAGAGCCATTTGAACCATTTTTTGAAGAAACCTCTATATTTTCATTCTCAAATTGCCGTAAAATGAGGAGTATATTATACACCGTACGTAAGGGAGACGACAGATAAATTTATCAAAGTACTAAATTAACTTAACAGGGCCTTTTCTAGAAACACAATTTTATCGCGAGCAAAAGACGTAACATAACCTGCCTTGCACTTGGTCTGTTACTGTGGAAAGGCGTCTGTGCTCGTATGTAACACCAGCTAAGTAACTAAACAATTCTCCACTTGAAGATAACGGTGTGAAACATCGAAACCCATAGTGGAAAAATAAATGACTGGTGCAAAATGGCTCTGAGCACTACGCGACTTAACTTCTGAGGTCATCAGTAGCCTAGAACTCAGAACTAATTCAACCTAACTATCCTAAGGACATCACACACATCAATGACTGGTGCAGAAAGCTGTTTTATTTATATTTTTCAACAGTCGCAGCCCTCATGGTGCCGTCCGTTATGGACGAAATAGTCATATCCATTGTCCTATTGTGAGCTGATAGTCACGTTATTCGGGTTCTAAAATTTTTATCGAACAAACGTCACTTACGAGCCCTATTGTCTATTAGCAGAGCCATAAATGACAGGGCATCCACAAGTAGAGAAAAATATCCTTGCATGTTGAGAGAGTTGGTCAGCTCATAAAAGTTTTGATGGTGCTGTCGATATTTAGTGTTTGGGAACAGTTTAATTGTAAGCCAGCTCCTGACTTGCGGCCAGAGGAAAGCGCTCCACATTATCGCTCATGCGATATGTAGGGACGACGGGGAAGTTCGTCTTGGGCGCTGAAACATTGATCATTCCATCGTTGCCCGAAGATGCGTGCGTCCTTCCTGGGTTGCTCATCCAGATCGGGCTAAGGCGCGGCAGAACACGTGTTGGTCCCAGATAGTCGACGCGCTATCGTTACAACTCCTAAGGCAATTTGGTTTTAACTGTCTTCGCTCTCTCGTCATATGGATTACCCATAATTTCTCTCGAAACGTATTCCAAACAGAATATTCTCTATCCGTTTCACAGCTTTTATTCTGGTCTCTGGCCTGCGAGAACTCCTGGTATGTAGGCATCTTTAACAGTGCAGTTTTTATTTCTTCCTCATCCGTTACCACTGCTTCCATTTAAACAGTTATTGACAGAAATGCCAGAACCTCATCTCCGTCGCTTCGAGCTCAGTAATTTCTCGCTTTCTCAGTGTCTATGCCCCAACTCTGTCTTAATTTAAGTCATATGAAAATTTTAATAAATTGATTACGAACTTCAACGTTTATGTGATTGACTAATGCTATCTCTGCCATTAAATCCGAATAATATGAATTTTTGTCATGAAATTGACATTCAACTTAAAAAATAATTATGTTTAGCTTGTCTGTCATGTCTCTCTACCTTGCACTCTTCTCTGCCACCATAATCTCAATCCCTATTTTCTCCATTTGCAGTTCACTTGAAATTTCTGCACTGCTTCATTTACAATTATAAGTATGCGGCACAGTTTAGTCTCTCATAAGCTGTTTACTGCTGCGTCAATTCTTCAGATCCACTGAGTACTTTTGACACTTATTGTGACTCCACATCTGTTACCTTCTTTTATGTTATTTCTTCTACTGCAAAGTCGCAAAACTAGTTGTGCACTTCTGTCCTTGTGTGATGATAATGATCGATACTATATTGTGATTAGATTCGTGTCAGATGAGGTCGCACTTCGTTATAACTGTTTATGTCTGTGAGAAGCTATTTCACTTCATGGACGACCTAGATTTGTTTCTATAACTGTGAGCGCAACATGGCCGGAATGTTTCTAATTGCTGTCTTTACAGGGAAGCCAAGCTTTTAGAAAGGAACGTTTCCTTTAAAGAAGGGGGACCGCGAAGATTACCTGTTTGCAGCCTGAAGTATACTTGTAACATTTCTCGGCGTTTGATGTTGGAAAATCTTGCTCTTATCGTCATTGTTCTACTCGAGTTTAGCAAGCTCTGCACGTACACTAGCGTTCATCGTCTCTTACAATCAGACATTTATTTTCCTTGCCATGGAGGATGGTTCAGCTTTCAAAACATTATAATTGTTTGCCGGAGGCACGGTGTTCAAATTCCCGTCCAGCAACCTCGATTTACGTGTCCTGTGGCCTTTCCAAATCTCTTGAAGTGAATGCCAGGATAGTTTCCCCTATTCCTATTTCAACTAATTACCTCATCGTCTACAAGATGTTAAACTGTACTCGTCTTTTGCTTTTCATTATTCCTGCACATATTCCCATTTCAGGCCTCTTCTCTCGATTTTCGTCTTCGGAGCTTTTATTCGTCACTGCAGAGGTCAGCCTTCCTCTGACTTCTCAGCTGAAATCTATTTAAGCTGTCGTGGTGGTCTTGATGTTATTCGCAGCCGTAAGTTGCCTGTTTTGTTATAACATAAGAATGAGGAACTGCTTTTCTAATTCCGGCTTGTTTCTTTTTTGTCTCATTCGTGAATTCCCCACTTGTCTTCTAGTCCGTGTCTTTGAAGAACATTTCTGCTGATTTGGTACTACTTTTTTTCTAGGCTATACATGTTTTAAGTCAATAAAAATGCACTAACACGGGTTACGTGGTTCACATTGGCAATGCGATTCCCTCGTTTTGATTTGGTTGACTTTTAGATCATTTTTTTTAAGATCCTGTCCACGAAGACAACTTTTCTGCACAGCTTCTTCAATGTTTCATTTAATACATTGGTATGCTTGGGTCAACGTCCTTTAAATGTATCATTGCTTGATCGCTACGAAGAACAGAATTACTGGCAAAGTACTTCATTGATGTATATTTTTCTTCTACTCTGATCTATCACTACGTTAGACATTAGGAATGGATGTTAGATATTTGGTACATTACCTGTTAAAATCAACAAAAAATGTTGGTATATTCATTTTCTCCCAGTGCTTTTACCTACGAACCTTTCGTACATTTAAAACTACAAAATATTTTCAATAGTTCAAACTCTTTTTTCACTAGCGTACTTGTGGCATGTACAAAGTGTACAGAGCGACATATTTTTATAAAATATGTCACTCTTTCTCTAGTCAGAGTTGGTCGCATGGATAAATTGCCACTCAAATGTTGTCGTGTTCTTACTTTCCTCAACGTCTGTTGTGTTCTATTCTCTTGTCGGCGTTTTCGTTCGACAAAAGCCTGAAACAGATTGCCATTTCATTTCTGTTTACGTTGTCTCTCATCACCTAACTTCCATTGTTTGTTCGCAGTGTAGTATTGTTTCGCATTCACTTCTGTTCATTATTACTCTTACGAGCGGCGTTTTTATTCCCAGAACAACATTAATGTGAACATTTACCTTTCAATCCATTTATCTATCGTTTTATGGAAGTTTGTAAAAAATGTTGTCTCGCTTTCATCCCTATTTTCTCTTTTTCACAACATTATTTTCTTTGCAGCACATTTCTTGCTTTCAGTACATTATTTAGCTTCTTACTGGGCCTTGGTATTTATTTCCTTCCCAGTATCGAATTTGTCATGAAAATTTCTTCTGCTGCTGATATGATATTTCTTCTGAATAACTGTCACTCTTCTTCTGACCTTCCCTTCCCGTTATTCGTAGTTGCAGTGTCATCTTCAGTTTCTGCTCTTCTCTTTTTCGTGTAACTTCATGCCCAGCGCTTTAGCATCTCCCTAGTATTGATCTTATGACTGCATTTATTCATTTACCAGTAGTCCGTCAACTTCTTAATCACAACAAACTGTTACAGCGTAACTCTGCAAATGTTCACTTAATCGCTACCGTTCCAGAATTTTAAAATGTATTCGCCTCTTGCAACTCATAATATTATTATGACAACTGTTGTTATACTGCGAACTATGTTACTTTCATAAGTCAGACGTGCACGATGTACATACTATACGTTCTGTCTCATACATATTCCAGAGACACATCAACAAGAAAAAGAGTAACTTTATGAAGAGGCGTTAGCAAACAACAGCAGGGTCCTTAATCCTTTTGTAAAGCCTTAAACTAAACAAATTTACAGTCTCGGAAGACGTGTGCAAAAACATCCAAAACTGGTCAAAGGTAATAGAACAGTCAGCCAATATATTGCTTCCTCCCACGTATGTCTTGCGAAAAGACGATGAAGATAAAATCAGAGAGATTCCAGCCCACACAGAGGCTTACCAGTGTTCGTTCTTCCAGCGAACCTTTCGCGATTGCAACAGGAAAACGGGGAACTGATACTGGTATAGAAAGTATCCTCCGCCACACACCTTAAGGTGTCTTGTGGAGTATAGGCTACAAGTAGATGCAGAAGTCATTTAAAAAACCTAAATAGTGGCCTGTAAATTCTTCATCAGTAGTGCACTGTAGGTCAAGGTGCTCAACAATCCATTACCGAGAAAATATGTGTTTTCTTTGATGAACACAAACTTTAAAATTTTCATATTCTGAAAGAACATGGGGTGGTTGGAGAATTGAAAATCCTATTTCATGTACTCGTCGAAATACTTCAAACTAGTCCTGCTACAACAATTCGTCAGCCGTCACGCAGCGACAGGTACAATCTTGTTTAATAACTGTTAAGATGACGCAATTACATTTGGTAATGTGTTCGTCTTTTGTTTTGTTTTCGTGATTGTGGAAGCATCTGCTATTCCTCTGTGTGTGTGTTTATATTTTTCGACTGTTGCGCGTACTGGAGGGGAGGGGGCAAGTGGGGGGAGCGGAAGGGGGGGGTGTTTTAATAATGGATAGGGCGAGATGATATGGCCTACCTTGTGTGAATGAGTGAAAAGAATTTTCCTTTTTCACTCACGTCAGGTAGGACATATAACCTAGCCCCCTATCCTTTACTTTTTTATTAAAAAGTAAATAGAGTATATATGCACGTACACACACACACACACACACACACACACACACACACACACGCACACACACACACACCAGTCGAAAAATGTAAACGGACACACATAGGAATAGCAGAGGCTTCCACAACCATAAAAACAAAACAAAAGACGATCGCATACCGCAACATAAAAACAAAGTGTATGAAGTGTAAGTGGATCTACACTACACGAAAACGGAAATATATTTGCTGTCAGAGAAGTGCAGAGCTCTAAAATCGAACACCTATGTGTAGGAGAACGTTAGAAATAAAGTGGGAAGCACAAAACCAGGAGTAATAATAGTAATTTAATACTGTCCAGTAGCTGTAATGTAAAAGACGACAATTGTTTGCAATCTTTACAGGTTTATAAGAAAAACAAATTGTTACAGTGATCATTGAAGGTGTTTTAAAATAGAACGAAATGCGTGTGGTCGAAAGAAGACTTATTATAATCGCAAAAGACGGTACATGCGACTCCGGAAAAGAACCCTAACATCCAAAAAGACAAAATGCAATCTTTTAAAAGTATAGCTGCTGAATTACGAAAACTGGCTTGGTTTTTCTGATGGAACTATACGCTTCTTTGTTCTATTGGGAAGTGCCGTCGAAAAGGCCTTCAACGATGTAACATATGTGGAACCTAATCACATAATAACAAGGTAACAGGGCCGCTAACCACTGTTCTGCCGTCAGGAGAAGTCACGCAAAAGTCTGTTCAGCTGTATCATGTTTAAGCAAACACGTAACTCAGGTACGGCTCCTGTGGTTATTATTATGACTGTCATATGAAGTACTCAAAGAGTTGATCTTGAACGTAGGTAAATGCTAGAAAGCGGTTCCGGACAGACTCTACTGCACGTTCAATTTTATTCGAACTTACCGCATCAAAGCCTCATATTTCCTTTTAGAACTTTTCTCTTAATTTTCCGACAGATAATCGTTCTGAAGTGTTACGTCCGCCGAGCTTTTAGGCCATCTGTGTTTCTCGAACGACCAAACCGAAGCTACACAAGCGTTCTGTTAAGAAGATCTACAAATATCTGGCGGAATGGGCGGGACGTAGGACATGATGGTGCCACAAGGATTGCCTTATGTCCAGTTGCGCACCTTCCAATAACTGCGGCATCATATTTGTTACAAAGTGTCGATACTTGTGACTACTTGTAGTCCCATCAATGAAACAGGGACCAACGATGAGATTCTTTAAAGGTCCGCAGATACATTGACAGGTCAAGGTCGCTGTTTGTCCATTTCTCTCAACCAACGTGCGTTTTCAACTTAACAGCAGTGCAGATTATGAAGATTGATTTGCACGCAGTTTGTAAACGATGCTTCATCCGTAAACAATATCTTCCATAGAACCGCCACATCACTTCGCAGTTGTCGTAGATACCAGGCGGAGAACTGGAACCGATTTTGAAAATCACTGCCATGTATTTGTTAATGGAGCCAAATGCTGAAAGTGTGAAATGCGCTAGAATGTCATATTCCCACACTGATTTGGCTTACACCACTCGTACATTCAAACTGCCTCATAGTGATATGTGAATTGCGTGTTAATCATCTAAAATTTTAGTTACATTTCTGTCATCAGTTGCTGTTCTTTACCGATAGGAAATCATATTCCATTCACTTCCAGATTCATTACTTTCTTTTACAAATCTTGCAGAGACAGAACGTTAGGCTTGGCACGATCAGGCTACAATTCCAAATACAACGACACCACTGCTCTAAAAGATTTGCGACCTTCGCTATAATCGAAAACCACATCCACTTTTTCGTCTTTTATACAGAGTGGCGCACATAAAACCGGTCACTGCGCTGAAAGGAATATGAATGAAGAAAATCAACGTACATCATCGCTTTCTTTCATTTTTATTGTACAGTTTCATTATTAACTATGTAATTATCAGTTTACGTAACAGATTTACTTTTATTAGTTTAATAAGCATATTTTAGAAAGGAATTTAAAGTCTGTGTTCAAAATGTTCTCCGCTAATATCCAAGCAAAGTTATGCACATTTTTCAGTACTCTTTGAGGAATGTTCGAAAATTCTTCACATATATTGTTTTTTAATGTGTAAAGTGTCCTGGGATTGTTGCGGTAGACTCTAGCTTTTAGAAATCCCCAGAGGTAAAAGTCATGTGGTGACAAGGCAAATGGTTCAAATGGCTCTGAGCACTATGGGACTCAACTGCTGTGGTCATAAGTCCCCTAGAACTTAGAACTACTTAAACCTAACTAACCTAAGGACATCACACACATCCATTCCCGAGGCAGGATTCGAACCAGCGACCGTAGCGGTCGTGCGGTTCCAGACTGTAGCGCCTTTAACCGCTCGGGCACTTCGGCCGGCAGGTGACAAGTCAGCAGAGCGGGATGGCCACAAGCCCTTACTAATGGTCCTCTCTTCTGTAAAATCAGTATGTATACGAACTAAGGACAAATCCGACGTATGAGAAATTGCCACCATCTTGCTAGAAATATGCACAACATATTTCGTTTGGAGTTAACACAGCCGAAAATTCATTGTAGAGTTGCAAGTAAACAAGTGTGTTGACTGTTTCGTTGAAGAACAATGGCCCGATAATTCTGTTACCAGATACAGCACACCAGACACCAATTTTTAAATCGTGTAACAGCTTTTGCAGTATGCCATGGGGATTCTCTGTAGCGCAGTGTCTTGTGTTTTGTGAATTAACGTAACCCGACAGATGATTTTTATGATTTTTAAATCGTGTAACAGCTTTTGCAGTATGCCATGGGGATTCTCTGTAGCGCAGTGTCTTGTGTTTTGTGAATTAACGTAACCCGACAGATGAAACCATGCTTCATCCCTCGGAAAAAGGAGAAGCGGATCAAGATGCCCCCAGCAACATGTATACGCTTACCCTTCTCCGCTTCTTTTATTTGCTGAACAACACTCACAAGATAAGGTTTCATTTTTAAGCCATGAAGGATGCGTTGACATGACTTGCGAGATATTCCACATTGCTGTGATAATCGTCGTGTTGACTTGTAGCGGCTTCTTTCAATGTGTGCCGTCACGTTTGCCACAACTGACTTGCCTACACAGCAGGAGTGAGGTGCTCCCATGTCACCAACGTGCCGCTAAGTTCGACCCAATACCATGTGGCAACAGCTTGATCTTGGTTACCGTCTTGTGTTCGAGACGCTTCCGTGTAAGAAATGAACGCGGTCCCTTCCATATAGTCAGTGACGGACAGCTGCATTTAAAACAGTTTCCCAGCTGAGTAGGGAAGGCGGGGCCACGCACAGCGCCGCCCGCCTGCCGCCGTCGTCGCTCGAAGTTATAGTGGCGCAGCCTTCGACTCAGTGCCATAACTACGACACAGCGATGCAGCCCTCAGTCCTGCGTTCATCTCCCTCGGCAGCACAACTTGCCGTTGCGACAATAGGACACCGCCGGGCTCCAACGCAAGAATACTCTGCTGTCTCGCCGCTGGTCGGCTGCCCCGAGACAGGGGCCATGGTTATCCATCACGACTCAGCATCCAACGTGCCAGCTATGCCAAGCTCAGCATACCGCTTTGTGTGTCGGCTATATGCTGTTTTCTAAGCCTACCTTGCCGAAGGCTTCCAGCCAGTCACTCGTTGACCAGTCTGGTTTTGCAATGGAACGTAACAAAAGGAAGGGCGAAGTTTTAAATTTCGCGTTTAAGAAATCGTTCATGCAGGAGAATCGTACAAACGTACCGTCGTTTGACCATCGCAAAGCGTCCTGTATGGATGACATAGTAATAAGCATCCCTGGCGTAGAGAAACAACTGAAAGAGTTGAAAACAAATAAATCGCCATGTCCCGATGGAATCCCGGTTCGGTTTTACAAAGAGTACTCTACGTCATTGGCCTCTTAGTTAGTCTGCTTTTATCGAGAATCTCTCGAACAGTGCAAAGTGCCAAGCGACTGGAGAAAAGCGCAGGTGACTCCTCCATATAAGAAAGGTAAAAGAAAGGACACGCAAAAATACAAACTTAACATCGATTTGCTGCAGATTTCTAGAGCATATTCTGAGTTCGAATATAATAAATTTCCCACAGACCGTAAAGCTCATGTCTGCAAGCCAGCACGGCTTTAGAAAGCATTGCGCGTGCGAAACCCAGTTTGCTCTTATCTCACATGATATACTGCGAACTATGGAAGAAGGGCAACAGGCAGATACCATTTTTCTAGATTTCCGAAAATCATTCGATACGGTACTCCACTGAAGACTACTAACAAAGGTACGTGCATACGGAATAGGTTCTCAGATATGTGACTGGCTCGAAGACTTCTTAATTAATAGAACCCAGTATGTTGTCCTCGACGGCGATCGGAGACAGGGACTTCAGGAGTGCCCCAGGGAAGTGTGATAGGACCACTGCTATTTTCTATATACGTGAATGATCTGCAGACAGAATGGGCAGCAATCTACGGTTGTCCGCTGATGATGCGTGGTGAACAGGAAAGTGTCGAAGATAAGTGTCTGAAGGTTGATAAAGATAACCTAGAGAAAATTTCAAGTCGGTGTGAAGAATGTCAGTTGCCTCATAATGTAGAAAAATGTAAGTTAATGCGGATGAGTAGGAAAAACAAACCCTTAATGTTCGGATACAGTGTTAGTAGTGTCCTGCTTGATACAGTCACATCGTTTAAATATCTTGGCGTAACGATATGAAATGGAACGTGCTTTTGAGAATTGCGATATGGAAGGCGAATGGTCGACTTATTGGGAGAATTTTAGGAAAATGTGGTTCATCTGTAAAGGAAACCACACATAGGAAATTGGTGCGACCTATTCTTGAGTACTGCTTGTGTGTTTGGGAACCTCATCAGGTCATATTGAAAGAAGACATCGAAGCAACTCAGAGGCGAGCTGCTAGATATGTTACCGGTAGGTTCAAAAAATGGCTCTGAGCACTATGGAACTTAACATCTATGGTCATCAGTCCCCTAGAACCTAGAACTACTTAAACCTAACTAACCTAAGGACATCACACAACACCCTGACGAGGCAGAGAAAATCCCTGACCCCCCCGGGAATCGAACCCGGGAACCCGGGCGCGGGAAGCGAGAACGCTACCGCACGACCACGAGCTGTGGACCCGGTAGGTTCGTTCAGCATGCAAGTGTTACGGATATGCTTCGGGACCTCAAGTGGGAATATCTGGAGGAAAGAAGACATTCATTTCGAAAACACTACTGTGAAACTTTAGAGAACCGGTATTTGAAGCTGACTGCAGAACGATTCTACTGCCATCAACATACATTTGGCAGAGGGGCCAAGAAGATAAGATATGAAAAATTAGGGCTCATACGGAGGCATATAGACAGTCGTCTTTCCCTCGATCTATCTGCGAGTGTAACAGGAAAGGAAACGAATAGTTTTGGTAAATGGTACCTACCCTCCAGCACGCACCGTACGTTGGCTTGCGGAGTATGTATGTAGATGTAGATGTTACACTGAGACTAAATGTTACGGGACAACGTCAAGCACTGCCGGAGACGACGGTGTACCCGTATAACTGTACAAATCAGATGGAGTAGTAAAGAGCTGTTTTGTTCGTCGATTGTTTCTTTGCAGCCTGCTTCAACACTCTTCCTGTCTCCCTCGCCGTTGTATGAACACAGGTTGAAGTCTACCACCTTCTGACAAGCACCAAGATGGCTCCCACCACCCAATAGAGCTCACTACAGAACGGTGCTGACCTTTACACTAAGCTATTTGGGATGATCATCGAAAGCCTAAACCTGTATTTGAACCACCATCCTCTGCAATACGATTCCAGTGTCTTACCACTGCCCTGCCTCGTTTGGTCGCAATTGTGTCAAACCCTCTGTCATTGTTTGATCTGTGTTTGGCATCAATCCCAATATACTCACCTTTCTGTGTGCCTCCTAGATCTACCTATTCTAATGCTTCGATTTTTCAATAATGGCAATAGTGAATGACTACACTTGTTGTAGAAAACACACTATCATGTTACAACACTTTGTGTGCGCCCAGCACTGTGGCCACGACGGCTCAGGATTGAGTGCTTTACAGCCCAACTTTGTTAAGGGTTGTCGTTACAGCACGTCAGTGTTATGCGCGAAACGCCAAAGTAACTGCTATAGGCATGCGTATTCAAATACAGAGATATGTAAACAGGCAGAATACCGCGCTGCGGTCGGCAACGCCTATGTAAGACAAAAAGTGTCTGGCGCAGTTGTTAGATCGGTTACTGCTGCTACAATGGCAGCTTATCAAGATTTAAGTGAGTTTGAACGTGGTGTTATATTCGGCACACGAGCAATGGCACACAGCATCTCCGAGGTAGCGATGAAGTGGGGATTTTCCCGCACGGCCATTTCACGAGTGTACCGTGAATATCAGGAATCCGGTAAAACATCAAATCTCCGACATCGCTGCGCCTGGGAAAGATCCTGCAAGAACGGGACCAACGAATACTGAAGAGAATAGTCAACGTGACAGAAGTGCAACCCTTCCGAAAATTTCGGCAGATTTCAATGCTGGGCCATCATCAAGTGTCATCGAAGGAACCATTCATCGAAACATCATCGAAGCCCCACTCGTGTACTCTTGATGACTGCACGACACAAAGTTTTACGCCTCGCCTGGGCCCGTCAACACCGACATTGGACTGTTGATGAGTGGAAACATGTTGCCTGGTCGGACGAGTCTCGTTTCAAATTGTATCGAGTGGTTGGACGTGTACAGCGGTGTGAGGCGTGTGCAAAAATGTTCAAATGTGTGTGAATTCCTAAGGGTCCAAACCGCTGAGGTCATTGGTCCCTAGACTTACAAACTACTTAAACTAACTTATGCTAATAACAACACACACACCCATGCCCGATGGAGGACTCGAACCTCCGGCAGGAGAGGGCGTGTGCAGTTGGATTGACATGGAACCCGTGATATGTCTAGTTACGACTCTGACAGGAGACACGTTCGTAAGCATCCTGTCTGATCACCTGCATCCATTCATGTCTATTGTGTATTCCGACGGACTTGGGCAATTCCAGCAGGACAATGCGACACCCCACACTCCAGAAATGCTGCAGAGTGGCTCCAGAAACCCTCTTCTGAGTTTAAACACTTCCGCTGACCACCAAGCTCCCCAGACATTAACATTATTGAGCATATTTGGGATGCCTTGCAAGGTGCTGTTCAGAAGAGATCTACACCCGCTCGTACTCTTACGACAGCCATGCAGGATTCATGGTGTCAATTCCCTCCAGCATTACTCCAGACATTAGTCGAGTCCATGCCACGTCGTGTTGGGCACTTCTACGTGCTCGCGCGGGCCCTACGCCATGTTAGGCAGGTGTACCAGTTTCTTTGGCTCTTCAGTGTACATCTGCTGTCTTGTCTTGAAACATTATCGAGCAAGATTTGGAATTGAGTTATGTCACTTTGACGAGGTATTCGCCTTTAAATGAATGCGGCCCAACACTTCTGCAGCCAGAAATGTAGATCGATATGCATACCGTATTCCCACATTTTGTTACATTTTTCCCGCAGTCAGTAACTGTCCTTACTCAGATCTGTAAGTCTGACGGCATAGTTATAAAATTCGTTAACTTTCAGCAATAAATTAGCTGTAAGCTGTTTTGTGTTCCACGAGGTTTTTCCCGGATAATACATTTCCGTTGCATACATAGAAGTCACAATGCCAGACAATTGCAGCGAAATGCAGGAACACTTACAGAATATCGATGTTTGGTGCATGGATTGGCAATTGACGCTCAACATAAACAAATGTAACGTACTGCACGTAAATAGGGAGAACGACCCATTAATTTTTGATTACTCGATTCCCGAACAAGCACTGGAAAGTGTCACATCCATAAAATATCTAGGAGCATGCATCCGGAGGGATTTAGTGTTGAACGACCATATAAAACCAATGGCATGTAAGTCAGATGCCACACTGGGATTCATTGGAACAATCCTCAGACAATGTTATCTCCTCGTAATGGAGGTAGCTTACAAAGCCCTCGAACGACCAACACTTGAATACTGCACGTCACTCTAGATGAGACTGATGGAGGAAACAGAGAAGTTCCAAAGAAGAACAGTGTGTGTTGTTACAGGTTCACTTAGTAAGTGCAAAAGTGTCACAGTGATGCTCAGCCGACTCCAGTGGCAGATGCTGCAAGAGAGGCGTTCTGTATCACTATGTGCTTTACTGTTAAGGTTCCGGGAGCATCAATCTAAAAATTATTGCAGCGTCGAAAGATGTGTGTGAAAACACCAAAACTGATCAAAGGTAATAGAAGAGTCAGCCAGTAGAAGAGGCAACCAGTATATTGCTTCCTCCTACGTACATCTCGCGAAAAGAGAGCCTCTAGCTCACACCGAGGCTTACCAGTAATCCTTCTTTCCTCGAACCATTCGCAACTGGAATAAGAAAAACGGGAAGTGACACTGGTACACAAATTACCCTCCGGCATACGCCATAAGGTGGCTTGCGGGGTAGTAGACGTAATAGTTATAGAGCTGCAAACTCTGTATGTGTCACCCTTTTACTCATTTCTTGATTTTGTTCCCAGATAGCGTGATCCACCTTCTTTGTTTGCTTTACCAAAATGTATTCCGTTCGTAGCTGTTGATATTGCCCACGTACCTTTGCAACCCTGTCACAGCTATTGCCATTGAAATGGAGATAGGTACTGTGTTGCGGAGTTCGCCGCGTCATGCAACTGGGGGGTAGGTGGGCACGTTACACCAGGTCTCTGTTCTCATTAGGAACAACCGATGAATGGCCATACCTCTTCGCTGTGAGGCGTATTAACCACCGGACCACATGTATACCTTATCTTACTATACGTCACACGAATACTAGAACTGGACGCTGAAAGCAAGGAAAAAGTCGCTTAGACTGATGACTCAAGTTGCACGTTGGTAAACGCTCATTACTGTAGTACGGGTACTTCGCAAACCAGGCGAGGAGATTCATATCATTTCCCAACAATGCAGATTACTCTTTCCAACCATCAACCAGCTACATAAGGTTCTGCATTATAATGGAATAATAAAAGAACGACCTTGTTTGGTTTTTTTGACTTGATTTTTGCTGTTGTGGGAATCTTTTACGAGGGAGCTGTTGTGGATGCCACAATCGAGTACGACTTAACGTCTGCCTTACTTTTCCTTCTCTGAGCCAATGACTTTCTTTTTTAAGTTATTTTCTTCATTGTTTGTATCTCCTGTTCCCTTTCTCTAACTCCATAATTTGTCCCGTTAGTTTGCTTGTCCGATTGCCCAAAATGTTATTTTACTTCAAAGTTCAGATACTTTTCCTGCACTAAAAGAATCTTTTTAGATTGTTGTAAATTATCTGACTGTGGTCCTACACAAAAAATCCCAACACCAAAACCTAATTAATGCAGATTAATGAAATTTCTGGAACACATTTGCCTAGGTAAAATATTTAAGGATTCACACTGCAAGATCACAGGTTAATGCAAGCGCGAGGTAACCCATTGGAAATGTGAAATGCTGGTACATTAATAACCGGTGTAGCCGCCAGGACGTTGAATGCAAGCATGCAAACGTGCCTGCAGTGTGTTGTACAGTTGGCGGATGTCAATTTTTGCGATGGAGTTCCATACCTGTTGCACTCTATCGGTCAGTACAGGAACGGTTTATGCTATTTGCTGATGACGCTGGAGTTATCATCCGATGAAGTCCCACATGTGCTCGATTGCAAACAGATCTGGTGATCGAGCAGGCCAAGGAAACAAGCCGACACCCTGTGGAGTATGTTGGGTTGCAACAGCGGTATGTGGGCGAGCGCTATCCTGTTGGAAAACACCAGGTGGAATGCTGTTCATGAATGACAGCACAACTGGTCGAATCACCAGACTGACGCACAAAATTGCAGTCACGGTGCGTGGGATAACCACGAGAGTGTCCCTGCAGTCATACGAAATGGCACTCCAGACCATAACTTCAATTATAGGCCAGGTGTGTCTAGCACGCAGACAGGTTGGTTGTTCGCTCTCAGTTGGCCTCGTACTATCCAACTCACGGCCATTACAGGCACCAAGGCAGAACCAACTTTCATCAAAAAGCACAACAGACCTCCACCCTGGGTTCTCGCTTGACACCACTGAAGTCGCACTTTCAGATAGTACACACAGCTACTAACTCAAACATAGCAGTTGCCGCTCATTGCACTACTTAAACTGACCTTCTGGCATCAAATGCAGACACCGCGCATGCCATTGGATTCACATCCTTCATGTCAGGGCATTGTTGCCACCACTTTTCGGAAATTGGAAATTTGTGGTAAAGTCTTATGGGACGAAACTGCTTAGGTCATCGGTCCCTTAGCTTACACACTACTTAATCTAACTTAAACTAACTTACGCTATGGACGACACACACAACCATTCCCGAGGGAGGACTCGAACCTCCGACGGGGGCAGCCACCATTTTTATCCAACACAAGTATATACTCGCATTCCTTCAACCTTACCACTTCCTTTTTCCCTTTTTGCTTGGTACTGGCTTGCCATCAGAGCTGCTAATATTCATACATGTTGCATCTATCTTTCGTATAGTAATACGTGCTTCTACAGCTAAACTATTAATGAACGAAGGAAAATAGTGGTATCGTACTTACGACCCATTTTTATTTTCTTTATTAAATTCTGAATTTAAAACAAAACAGCTTACTTCTGCTGGGTAGATGACAGCGAGGAGTGGAAATATTCCTGCGATAGTATCTCTTATCGTGTACTAGTACTGAACTGGAGTAAATCTCTAAATTACGAAAAGGAGCGTATTTCTTGCAAAGCAGTTCTTCGGTCAGTTGAAATTAAGGCTATTAACGCAAGTTCATTAAGGTAACAAACCATTTCCTTATCTCTAATGATCTGTACGGTAATTATTATATACCTTTCATATACCATACTTAAATATTAAGTTACACATTAATGAGCGCTAAAAAATGCAGGAATTCCGCATTTCTCCCCCAAGCAAGATCCTAGTTACGGCGTCTAATTCTTAAACGGAACAATTGTTTTCGGAATTTCTTAATGACTATAAATCAGACAGTCTAGTCAGGTACACCGCTCTTCGCCTGAGTCAGAGTCAGAGGCAGCAAATTCCAATCCCTACGACTGATAGAAATTTCATCACTGGTCAGTAAATGGTGGACGGACGATGATTTAAATTCGTGATTACTTCACTGCACGCCACTGTGCTAAGTTAAACAATTCAAGGGCTAAATTATGCCGAGTTTGGTCTCCTTTCTCTCATATTTAAAGAATGGCATTTGTTTTCATTTAATTACAGTGCTTTGATCCTGCAAAGTTACATCGTCAGTTCAAGAAGGTTCGAGACTGGATTAATAAACAAACAGAGTAAAGTTAAGATGTTGGTTTTAATGCTTCAAGTGTTCACCATAGTCTCCCCCCCCTCACCCCCCACATGAGTACACCGCTCAGAAAGTTCATACAACCATGTGAAACTCTCAGAAAAGTCCTTCTTCGGGATGTTGTTCAACTTGCGTGTAACAATGGCTTGAATGTCTGTTATGTCGGCAAAGCGTTGACCCTTCGTGTGAATTTCTGCACTTTGTCATACTGTGGCGGGTTCGTATTGATAACACCTAGACCCACTATCCGCGATGATTTTTTTCAGAAAAGAACTGTCCGCCGTTTTATTTCAATCAAGTAACGGCAGACGTTCACGCATAGTCGTCTGTGTTCCAGAGTCGAAGCGCGCGGAACAAACTTTGCACACACTCTCCTATTCTTCCAAACATTCTGGAGAATGTCTGGAACATTCTGGAGAATGTCTGGAGCACTTGGTTTATTGACGTTGCTAAACCAGCGATTCTCAGCGTAACTAGATGTGCACCCTTCTAAAAATTAAGTCCCTAAAGCATACTGATTGAATTTCGATGGCTATTTATGAACAAGGTGAGATTTCTTAATGCCAATTTACGTTTAAAATAAAGAAAATGAGGTAACGAACGGCTAATAGGATTTTACCGAACGTTGCATTTTTGACAGAAATAAAATGCTCGAAAACGTTTTGCGTCACTTGCATATCTGCTGCCGTGTCTGGACTTAAACTGAGGCGACAAATGCCATGGGATACTTCCTAATATCATGTTGGGCCTCCTTTAGCCCGGCGTCGTGCAGCAGCACAAGTCGTTGGAAGTACCCTGCAGATTGAGGTATGGTGCCTCTACACCCGCCCAACTTGCGAAAGTGTTGCTGGTGCAGGGTTTTGTGCACGAACTGACCTCTCGATTATATCCCATAATGTTCGATGGGATTCTTGCCGGGCTACCTGGGTTGCCAAATTATTCACTCGAAATGTCAAGAATGTTCTTCAAACTAATCGCGAACAATTGTGGCCCGGTGGCATGGTGCATTGGCAACCATAAAAATTCTATCGTTGTTTGGGACCAGCAAGCCCGTGAACGACTGCAAAGAAATCGAATACAACAATTTACAACCAATGATCGGTTCAGTTGGACCAGAGGACACAGTCTATTCCATCTAAACACAGCCCACACCATTATGGAGCCACCACCAACTTGCCCAGTGCCTTGTTGACAACTTGGGTCCATGACTTCGTGGAGTCTGCGCCACGCTGGAACCCAACCATCAACTTTTACCAACTGAAATAGGGACTCGTCTGACCAGGTCACCGTTTTCCAGTCGTCTAGAGTCCAACCGATGTGGTCAAGAGCCCAGGAGAGGCGTTGTGAGTAATGTCGTGCTGTTAGCAAAGGCATTCGCATCGGTCGTCTGCTGCCATAGCCCGTTAACGCCATATTTCGCAGCATTGTCGTAACTGATACGATCGTCATATGTCGCTCTTTGATTTCTATAATTATTTCACGCAGTGCTGCTTGTCTGTTAGCACTCTCAACTCTACACAAATGCCGCTGCGCTCGGTTGTTAAGTGCAGGCCGTCGGCCACTGCGTTGTCCATGGTGAGAGGTAATGCCTGAAATGTGGTATGCTCGGTACACTATTGTCATTACGGACATCGGAATACTGAATTCCATAACCATTCCCGAAATGGGATGTCCCGTGTGTCTAGCTCGAACTACCAATTCGCGATCAAAGACTGTTAATTCCCGTCGTGCGGATAATCACGTCAGAGACATTTTCACATGGATCACCTGAGTTCCGTCAATGGACTGCCCTTTTATACCTTGTATACGCGGTACTACCGTCATCTGTTTATGTGCGTATCACTATCCTATGACTTTTGTCACCTCAGTGTACATTTAAGGGAAGCAGGGAATAAAGGAACAAGAATAATGAAACTAAAAAAAGAGAATTACAAAACAATAAACAAATTAAAATCAGCCTGTTCGGAAATGGGCATTTGTGAAACCTAAATCTGCTGCTTGGTACTACTGAAAACTGTTGTTCCGACACCTGTATTGCAAAATGCCTGTATCCTTCTTGACATGCTGCCTAAAATGTAGCTCAGATAAAGTCGACCAAGCCTGTCCCACTTTTCAACGGATATCCTTCTAAGGTCACCCATTGTGGGAGAACGGTACTTGCGACAGCGCCGTGAAAATTTCATCTGGTCTCAAGTATGCTAAATTGTGTTCATGTTAGCAGATACTGCAGGCCATTCCATTTCAATGGCTCCTCTCTCTCGGAGGAAGGTGCTTCCTAGGTGCACGCAGTTTGAATGAGCATTATCATCCTGAAAGACAAAGTATTCGCCGTGAAGTTGAATCTAACGTAGCGCTGTCGCTAATTTTGCTCGTTAGTGGGTGAGAAACAGCTCTATCGCAGCCGTATGTGAGGCAGTCAGGCAGGCGTGGAGGCTCTGATATGTAATTTCATGTTTGTGCACCACAAGGCACCCGAGCCGAGCCGCCAGAGACCACCCACCTGTAGAGGGCGTATCTGGGGGCTTCGCAGCACTTAATCATTGACTAAATGAAAGATGTTATATCTTGCAGCGGATTTTTCCTAGCCATCACTGGCCACCACCACCACCTCCGTAAAACGGCCATTCCACCACTTCTACGCTATACTGTCCCCACTCATCCTGGGTCACTATAGGAGGGTAGGACAGTATGTTCGAGGCTCCTGTCCGGACAGTGCATGGCCTTCAAACTACCCTCGATAGCGATGAGCGATGTTCATCATCCGTACATGTTACCGGTGCAGAACATATCTGACTCACCTTCAGGCTGAACTTGTGGGACTGCATGCTGAAGACGTGCATTGGCGCCTGGTCACTCTTCTATGACAATCGTAAGGTGTTACACACATCCCGCAGTCTTCAGTGAAGAGAACCTCATGTCATTAATTCGGGTTCCATTCCAGATGTTCCCTTCCCCGACTTCTTCATGCTTGAGGGTGAACTATTGTTGGTAATGTATTACTAGAGGCTATCATTTGGTGATGGTTGGTCGAGACTGACCTTCTAGTTGCCTTCAAAAATTCTATGAGCCATACTTTGTAAGTAGCTGCTGTCAGCTGGTGGTGTTTACCACGGGTAACCATTAGGACGCAGACCTTGAGTGTGCTGTCAAACGATAGCGTTTGAATGTTCTAATGACATCACTGCGGTGTTTGCCAGTTTGGCGGGCAACGTAGCCTCCTGCAACCCTTCTTCCTGCCACAGAGTAAGTCTGCAAGAACTGTTCCAGGCTTGTTCATGGACTGAACAGCGCACGCAAGATACATTTTCACATTCTCTGTTGGTGCACTGAGACTGCACGGTTACTTCTACCTCGACTGCACAAGTAGTTGTATGTAGCGATGTCCTCTGGTCAAAAATGGCTTAGAAAGAGGTTTCTGAAGGGAAAAATACCCTATAAGAATTGTAATGATGGTGCAAAAGTTAAAATTAAATCCAGAAGATACAGTTACTGAACAGTCCAAAGAAAACTTGAGTCTCATTTCAAATAGGTACCTTACTCACACAATTATAGTTCGTGGTGACTTCAATCTACCCTCAATATGTTAGCGAAAATACTTGTTTAAAGTCGGTGGTAGGCATAAAACGTCGTCCGAGATAGTACTGAAAGTTTTCTCCGAAAATTATTTTGAACAGTTAGTTCAGGGACCCACTCGAAGAGTAAGTAGTTGACATCTTAGCAATCCTGAGCAAACACGAAACATCATGACGGATACAGGAATTAGTGACCACAAGATCACTGTAGCAAGACTGAATACCATAACATCCAAAGCCACCAAAAATAAGCGCAGAACATGTCTCTTTAAAAAAGTAGTTAAAATTCGCTTGACGCCGTCCTAAGAGACAGTCCCTACTAATCCCAATCTAACTACGTAAGCTCAGACCAGATGTGGTTTGGATTCAAAGATATAGTATCGACTGCAGTTTAGAGATATATACCAAATAAATTAATAAGAGGAGGTACTGATTCTCCATGGTACCTAAAACAGGTCAGAACACTTGAATGATACCTAATCGTCCTACGATTACCCATCCCTTTCGAATGGTTAGGTTGAAAGCGAGTCTAATGCTCGTTTGCATGCAGCTTTAATCAGTTAATCTATGAACTAATTAATAGTTAAATCAACTATATTTCCACTGAGTCACTGGCATGTTGTCCCCCTGACTAGCGTTAGATTAGATGCAAAGTAAAGCCTTCGTATGGACATCAAATGAAACATTAAAAAAACAGTTAATTAAATCAGATGAATGAGAATGCCAGCCTAAAAGCTGGACAGGTTGTACAATTTCGCAGCAAGCTAACATTAATTCACGAATTAAATCATATGCAAATATCAAGTACAAACAATAAAGATCACTACAGGAATGGTTGATACTGTATGTATAATACAGTAACTGTTTCAATGACTGTTTCTTAACTTGCGATGAAAGCCTTGGTTTGGCATAGGAAAGGATTCGTCTGGCCTATATATACACACACAGAAAGAAAAGCACACAAGGATAAAATTTATACAGCAGATTGAAACATGTTGGACCAGAGAAACGTTAGCTTTACTGATCAACCACGTAGTCGGTAGATTGCGTGGAAATTCTCCACCTCAGATATACAAAACATACAGAAATACATAGGATGAAAGCAAATTCTCATTCGATTCGAAATTCAATTTAAACAGCACGCTTGAATAGTAACGCTGAGCTGAAGGCTCTCCACGTGGCGGAAAAGCATGTGGTCTAGTTTAGCTTGCCAACACAAAGAAACGCCGAACTCACGAACTGAATATAAAATTAAAACCTGGAAAAAGAATTCTAACACGACAAACGGATAACACTCACACAACGCATTCACACTTTGAGATTTATACTAATTGAAACAAGAAGTGGGTTGAGCAAAGCGCTCTTCCACCACTAAGTAGCTGAGTAACTAAGCTAAGTAACTGAAATATTAATAAGCATCGTCGCACTCCCCAACTGAAATTGATTATCCGTGGGATTTACCATGATTATACTTCTAAGAAACGCATTAGCATCTGAACCTCAACAAAATCCCTACAGACGCCAATTAGCTAAATTTTACATTATAAGAGTTGAGCAGAGCAACCTCACGAATCTGTTCTAGTTAATTACGTTACAATGAAACTTTAGAGGAAACTGTCTCAAGCAGATATACAGCACTTAGATATACACAAGGGTTTGAGAACCTGTATAAATTGACGGAAATTAGTCAGACTCTTATGTATAAATTCTATCTGCATATGAACATAGCAACAATATGTATATTCTGGACAGCAGTTCGCTCAAACACAGTCGCAAATTTAACTAGCACTCGTCTCGTAAACACATGGCCATAAAATCGAAGAAATTATCTCTACGATACAATATTTTATAATACGGCGTTTCGATATTTTTCAACATATAAAGTGCCTCATATCATATGACATTTACAGCTATACATTTGTTGTAGAGACTTACGAAAAGTAACTGATCCTCTTTTTCATATACTCCTCTTTACATCCGTAGCAGCGATAATACTGCACCATAGATGTTACTAAAGCTCAAACGTGCACAAACGCATATAAACAAGGTGAATACAAGTAATATTCAAGTTTCGCTATTATCGAAAATTGTAGACAGGCAACATCGTCCCAAAATCACGTGACCATTAGCTTTGTTTTATGTTGAGAACATGCGAAGTACACTGCTCACTCCGTATATATACACAGTCTAGGGCTAAAACACGAGCTACAGCGCTCCTTGCGGCAACCAACGATAACTCGGCCGCCGCATTGACGGCGGTCAGAACATTGAGAGGAATCAGTCTATCGTTTGTCTGTGGGGAAAGTGAACTGTTTTATTTGGTGAATCATTTAATTTTTCTTTGCAATTTGCTTAGCGAAATATAAAATAATCATGCCAAAAGAGTTAAGACACAAAGTAATTACAGACCTTGACTGCGAGTGAGCGTTGATTTAAATCTATGGGGTAGGACTGGATTCGAACCCGGGTCTTCTGCTTACTAGGTAGAAGTACCGATCACTGCGCCATTTGTGATCAACATTTCACAATATATATTCTTAAATCTTTATATATATAATTGGAAGTCTTTATCAGGAAGGTAAGATCCGGTAAATCTTCGAATCGTTCAAATTCTGTACCTTTGACATTTATTCTTTAGACTTAAAGGTAGACCAACTGACGTAAATAATTTGTTAGTTTTTGTGCAAAATCCATAAATTCAATTAATCTAGCTTCTTGCTTCGAGAGAAATCCATCGCGAGTACAGTATAATAATTGCATTTCTTCTTCATGCCGGCCGAAGTGGCTGTGCGGTTCTAGGCGCTGCAGTCTGGAAGCGCGAGACCGCTACGGTCGCAGGTTCGAATCCTGCCTCGGGCATGGATGTGTGTGATGTCCTTAGGTTTGTTAGGTTTAACTAGTTCTAAGCTCTAGGGGACTAATGACCTCAGAAGTTGAGTCCCATAGTGCTCAGAGCCATCTTTTTTTTTTCTTCTTGCATAAGCGCTTGTGATAGTATTCGAATTTGTCAGTATCGGGTCTGAAAGTTACAGTAAAGTTAAGTATTAGCTCTGATTACTGCAGCTGAAGTTCACACAACTTTTAATGCTCGTCATTTATAATTTATATAAAGAAAATTTTGTCGTGTCTGATGTGTCTGACACAGCAATTCCAAAACTAAACAGATATATTGGTATTGGTGGCGTGCAAAATTTGTACTCATCTATCCATTTTCATTTTTTTTTCTTCTGGAGGCGATTTAACAGGAAAGCGGTTACTTTATATATTTCAGTTTCAATTTTACCGATTGGATCATTCAGAATACTAAATTCATCCTGGAATTTGCATATGCCTTTGAGTAAATTGCCCGTAGTTCGTTTTGTGTTCTTTTGGTGTTACGACTGCAGGTATGGCAGCTGTGACGGTGTTCGTTAGCCGATTGCTTTGAAAACTTAGAACTACTTAAACCTACCTAACCTAAGGACATCACACACATCCATGCCCGAGGCAGGATTCGAACCTGCGACCGTAGCGGTCGCGCGGTTCCAGACTGAAGCTCCTAGAACCGCTCGGCCACTCCGGCCGGCTAGACTCCTTCCCCACTACCGTGCTGTAGCTGGTAGATGCAACGTGGACATAAATACACGCTACGTGAACTGGGCTTTGCGTTTAACGCACAGGAACAGAGTCAAAATAATTATAATAATAGGGGTGGATATTCAGGAAATCGAGTTCATCAATGGAATACATCGGGAACAGCAGGGCTGAAGAATGCAGGCTCGGACGGTGGAAGAAGAAACTATAACGCATACTTCAACCCCAAGAGCTGTGTCCAGCATCGTGCCCTAAAGGCATGTTCCAATCGCTTTATACGCTACGGCACGTTCCTCCGACAGTGTAATAAGTGACGTATCAGGAGCGAGCTTGGATAGAATTTCGAGAAAATGTTGCGACAATTCTCACATCGAGACGTGTGCCAGTGAAATATGCTCACACAGTGGTGCAAGTCTGACTGAAACCTTGCAAAGTAAAGCTAGTGTGTCGACTGTTAGTGCCTGTCATCAAAAAACATGTCATGAGACTCTTATGGAGAGAATGGGGGTATGTACTCTTGCATTATCCTGAATGAATGAGCCGTAGGTCTTTTTGTTAGTTATTAGTTCTCTGAAAAAAAGGCTGTAATATAGTGTTCTCATACCTATCAGAAATTACCGTTCGGTAGAAGCAGATCGGTTGAATAATTCACCACACTAGTTTTCCATACAATGCAGAAACTGGTTCAAATGGCTCTCAGCACTATGGGACTTAACATCTATGGTCATCAGTCCCCTAGAACTTAGAACTACTTAAACCTATCTAACCTAAGGACATCGCACAACACCCAGTCATCAAGAGGCAGAGAAAATCCCTGACCCCGCCGGGAATAGAACCCGGGAACCCGGGCGTGGGAAGCGAGAACGCTACCGCACGACCACGAGCTGCAGACATTGCAGAAACTCTTGATGTTACTGATGTCAATTGTTCTACGAGTTCACCTACCCAGATAAATGCAGCCATGCTTCGTCAGAAAAGAGGAGCATTTCAATAGTAATCTCTCATAATGCAGAAACTGTAAGAGACAGTTGCAGTACCGAAGTCTACCAATAGTAACTCAAGGTGCACAGACGTTTGGGCAGATACTACTGATATACCAGAATGAAGTGCTAAATGGTGCAACGATTTTCTTGGAATTCTTCCCCAGGGCCACCCCAAACCCATCTAGTTTATTCTCGGCTAACGCTGTGTGAAGAGTATGAGACGACCTGACTGCCGACGGGGTTACTGTGGTTCCCGCGCAACGCGCGGACGCAGCTTGCGTCGTACGTGGAAGATCGTGTATAGAAGGAACATGTATCGAAATGCCGATCAAAATCTTTGTCTGTTAGTTGGAAGTCTCTTGCCAAAACAGTTCTACAAGACTCGGCTAAACAGTCCCACCGAATTTTGTTCCAATGCGAAAAAAAATTCACCACCTAACTCATACGAATATGTTTTAAGCACCTATTAAATTAACGTCGCTATGAGTCGAATCCACGTCGAGAAATCTGTTTCCAGTTACATAATACATAAAAAGTGAGCCAATGTGTAAAATGTGCTAAATTAATCAAAAATTAAGGAAAAATGCAGTTATTGAGAAATGAGCTGCAAAGTGTCAGGTGGAAAGACACACTGATTGAACAAGATATGGAGAGTGAGGACGCTTGGAATATCTTCCCTTCCCTTTAACTGAGGACAAGTGTATGATTTCTGCTATATTGGATTCTGATCATTTTTGTCTAGGGTAAGCAGTCTTAACTGACTGGTGATGTGGGAGGAAAGGGGAAGGAATGAAATAAGGGTTTATAAGGGAAGGGAGAAGGGAGACCTGAAGTGACCTCTTTAGCAAAGAGTGATGGCTCGGTTTGAGCCAGCACTATCGCTTGATAACCACTCGTCAGGTGACTATTAGCACTGTGCAAAGTACCATGCTCATGTAGAATTCGAGCAACAACCAGTTACGTTTTTATTTTTAACTGGAGGCGTAAACTCAAACTATCTGGTAGGAGGTCATAACGTACTGGCTTATCATTACATATTCCATCTGTAAAAATTTACATCGTCTGTACAGAAAATATCTCAACAGCAATCGCTCGTCCCTACCGGACTCATAAATAAGTTCATTTTTTAGAAACTGCGATATTTTTCTAGAATTATTCCTATTGAGTAGCTCTCATATATTCCATCTTACATTATGAACGTCAAAGGACAGCAAAAAACATTTTTAAAGGCAAACGTCTCGTTCAGCAATCTTCTGTATAGCTCTAATATTGAATAGAAACCACGTAAATAAAGCTGCCCTCTACAGGAAGGTACGTTTGAATACTGCAGTTCAAAATGGTTCAAATGCCTCTGAGCACTATGCGACTTAACTTCTGTGGTCATCAGTCGCCTAGAACTTAGAACTAATTAAACCTAATTAACCTAAGGACACCACACACATCCATGCCCGAGGCAGGATTCAAACCTGAGACCGGAGCGGTCGCTCGGCTCCAGACTGTAGCGCCTAGAACCGCACGGTCACTACGGCCGGCACTGCAGTACTTTACTAGTCATGGTCCTATTGGAGATGGTGTGCCCTTTCCCTCCACTAATCTACCCAGGCAGTTACTGAGGGAGAGCTGGACCCCTAACCGCAGTGCAGCTTCGTATTTTTCACATATTCAAATCATTGTCAGAGATGAAAGAAGCGGTAAGCCACATAAATAACCATAGGCTCGCCAGACTATTGTACTCCACGACGCTAGATTTGAAGTCTGACACTTATGTATTTAGTCAACGAGACAAATAATTACCAAATGTATGCTATTAAAAATAAGGAAGAAAAACTTCAAGTAAATGGGTCAATTTCTAGCACATTTTTTAATGGTACTTATCATCATAAATCTAGAACGCTTCATTTTGTCCACTTTACGCTTTAGCTCCGACATATTTAATGCTTCAGCACTTCGTTTCTTTGGGTCTGAACACGTTCCAGTGTTTCTGGATTGTAAAACGTTTGTGGAAGTATTTATTGTAGTGAAAGAAAAGCCGCATGCGAGTGAACCGTCGTCGTGGCCGTTGGGCCGCTCTGCCACCTTGTGTCATTTTCTACGTAATCTGTGGCTTTCAGCCGGTCACAACCACTTTATATCATTCGATCGAAAAGGCTGTGACCCTTCGTAAGGTATTAGCGCGGGTCGTAGCGTCCTGACCTACTGACGACGCCGGATGGCGGCGCTACAGACTTGGCGACGAAAACTGTACGACCTTGCTGGGACGCTTTTGTAGACAAGAGTTTTTCTTCGCACTACCGTGAAGACACAGCCAGTTTCTGACCTAAATGAGCATCTCTCTGGTGCCAGTAACGAGTTAAGATAAAATGACTTGCAGGAAAAACAATCGAAATGCTGGAAAACTGCAGTGCCCGTTGAAGGGAGAGATACTGCTTTCTTTTACAAATCCCTTCACGCTGTCGCTTACTCCAATCTCACTTAGTCGAACATACAATACGAAATACAGAAATTTGTCGTATATATTACCTACAGCAACAAATCCAATGCCAAAATACAGGATGCTAGGACAAATGACTGGTCTTATAATCTTTTTGGGTAAGAAAAGTATTTAAATAGCGACTTTTTTTACTTTGTGATGACACATTTAATAGGGGTATGTAATCTTCTTTTTCGGGATTGGTGTGCTTCCTCACTTCGGTATCTACAATAAATCTATCGATTAATTCGTGTACAGTACAACACCAATATGGCAGTCGAGTTCGTGTAGCAATACGTCACAGTGGCTCAGTAAAATAATACTAATATTCCAAATACTCTTAACACAGTTTCCAAAGTACTGCAATATCAATGTTCACTGAATTGTATGGTGCTTGTAATCCACAACTGAATAAAGAACAATCTGAAATTCCAAATTGGTAACGTAAAAAAATAGGGTCATCTTCCTTACAACAGTTCAACTGGCTGAACTAGACATTATTTTATCATATACTACAGCATGTAGTTAATTTACTACATAGTTATTACAATAATTTCATTATCTGGCCGAACTTAGACATTATTTACCATATATTACAGCAAACAGAGACTTTACTGCATAGTTATTGGAAGATATGTACGGCGCAGTGGATAAGGCATCTGAGTGTCATTCAGGAGAAGTAGAGTCAAATGTCTGTCCGGTTTTAGCGATTATAGTTACTGACGTTTTCTTAAAATACTTCAGGATGATGCCCAATTCTTCCTCCACCTTTGTCCAACTGCTAGTCTGTAACAACCTTGTCACTGACGGGACGTCAAACCCTAATATTTCCTCTTTCCATCATGCAGCTGCCCTAATACTCCATCTCAATGAGACTATAACCTTAATTCGTTTCTTCAATTAAGAAATATACACATTCATCCGGTTAGCTGCATGAAACGTCTATGTATAAGTATTTGCATGTACTGAGAGTAGAACACGCGGTAGCCTAAAACGTTGGGTTATGTTATTGATGGTGAAACGGCAACATGTGTCAAAATTCGTTCATGTGTGTGTGTGTGTGTGTGTGTGTGTGTGTGTGTGTGTGTGTGTGTGTGTGTGTGTGTGTTTGCATACTGTTAGAGAAGTATGACGAAGTACAATGTAACGTCGAACACACTAATATGGCGTAGAATTTGTCTACTGCGGTCAGCTGGATGTGGTAATGTGGACTAGTGTCCCAGTCCTTTGAGGCAACACATAAAAATATCATTTTCTTACAATCTCCAAAAAAGGTGACGGATACGGAAAAGATGTTGGTGCAAGGGTAGGGAAAAGAGTCCGTGAACAGAAAATGGGTTTACGATGCGTTCAAAAGCATTCGCCACTGAAAGGAAGCTGTTTATTATGTGCCAGTTTCGGGTTCACAGTCAACGAGCATAAAAAGATAAATGTGTCATCAGTCCGAAGGTTGGGGTGAACAGAATCCTATTGGAGATAGTGTTCCCTAGCCTTCCCTCTCTTTCGAACCGATTATGAGAGTTATTATAGAAAGTTATACACTTTAAGGTGGACTGCAAAACACGGTGTAACTTGGCATTTTCACATATACAAACGATTGTCAGAGGTGAAAGAAGCGATAGATTACTGAATAAAATGCTAGGAGCTACCGAAGAGTGAATCCCGGAAGTTTGGATTTGTAATCTGTCACTTACCCGAATAGCCAAAAGCCACGCTCAATAGACATTGCGACAGAAAACATCGAAAAATTTCCACAGATGCTGAAGAAAAAATTGGTGACTGCCTTCGAGGCTGCTGTCAGTAAAATAAAAGAAGGAAGATAAGCCTTTAGCGTTCAGTCGACAACGAGGTCGTTAGAGGGGGAGCTCAAGCTCGACAAGGAATGGTATGAGCAACCGCACCAGTTGCGTCCTTTCAAAGAAACCATCGTCTTGATCGAAATCCACGGATAACGTAAATCAGGATGGCTGAACGAGGATTTAAACTTCACTCCTCCCGGATGCCAGTGCAGTGCGTTCACCTTGCTCAGTGTTGATATCGAAGGAAGGCTGCATAATGTTAATGAATCGATCACTAAGATTTTGATAAGAGGAAGAGCTGCTCCCTGTAAGCGCTGCACGAATCTACTGACAAGCGGAAGGCAACACACATTAGAGGTGCCGGAAAACTCATCTACACACGTGACCGATATCCAATATGTATACGATCGTCTCAGTAGTCAGTGTGGTGTTAACAGTTTAATATGGTTTAGAGCAGAAAGGAATCATGGTTTCAGCGCAGCAGTGTCGTCATATCATTTCAACGGAAATCCAAAGACGTAACGTCAGTTACTTGAAGAAACAGAGCAACTAGCCACTGATTTCTGTATTTCTACAAGCAATTTAATCCACATCTGCCGAACTCAATCGCCGTCATCATGGATACGTTATTGGTAACGTAAGTTCTATCATTTCGAACGAAATTTTCACTGATAATTTGGTCAGCATTATAATCGCTCCCAGTGTACATTCTGGCCAACTGAGGTCACGCTGAATGAGAACAAAGATATTTCATTTCCATCTTCTTTCATTTAAGGATGCCATGAGCGTAGCTGCGCGTGTTAAAGCGACTGCTTCCGACACGGGGAGACGTGCTGGCTCCAGATCGAATATGTTCGGCGGATTAACTAGGGGTCGGTGTGACAGCTAGACTGGATGTGATTTTTAGGTGGTTTCCCACATTCCACTGGGTGTATACGGGGCTCGTTCCCATGTTCCGCCTCAGATACACGCTAGGTACACATTTAGAACAGTTTCTCACACTTGCACATAGAACTTACTCTACCCACAGACAGATCGGCTACACTGCTTTTGTCCTGGTAGACGTATAGGAGACTCATGACCTTCGCTGTTTAGTCTCCTTAAAACACTTACTCAGCATCAGCATTTAATGATGTCATTCACCGAACTGTTTTACTATAAATGTCTGGCGTCGGATGTGGAATCGAAATCCGGTAACTGTTAGGTAAGAAAAATAAAAATGATGTATGAAACAACCGACTATGGTCACCCCTTCATGCCAACATTTCAAAATAACGTTTCGATGGCGTAGAAAACGTTTCGTGTAAAGAACGGCAGATTTCTTATTACACTCAAAAATGGCTCTGAGCACTATGGGGACTCAACTGCTGAGGTCATTAGTCCCCTAGAACTTAGAACTAGTTAAGCCTAACTAACCTAAGGACATCACAAACATCCATGCCCGAGGCAGGATTCGAACCTGCGACCGTAGCGGTCTTGCGGTTCCAGACTGCAGCGCCTTTAACCGCACGGCCACTTCGGCCGGCTCTTACTACACTCTGTGAATATTAATCCTCGCATAAAATGACCTCACATAGGCTCTGCCTTTTGTTCAGTTTATCCATCGGACTGTTTATTGCTGTGCAACACGCTTGGTGACTGATTTATTCGTACATTACGAATGTTTGACATTTATGTTGCTGTTGTGCCTTTTCCGTGCCAAGAATTCCGCGATGCCACGATTGTTTGTGTTCTTTTTTCCTGCTTGACTAAATAGTGCGGCCAGAGCTCTTTGCAAACGCATCTCATAAATTACATGGGACCGTTCTCAGCTCCTCACATAGTCAGGAACAAGAAAATAAATTCAGAACTTTGTGAGGAATAGTACGGCTACTGCACAAGGAAACTGTTAACAACCATAGTGTTAAATTATGTTGGTAACTGAAATATTTCAACTAGGTGAAATGTTATGATCAAAATTTTCTATTCCCAAGCGTAATTCGATTCCATTTTCGAAGCAGGGAAAATTGCATAAACTTGTACTGCTCCCGTTTCTTCGAGAACCCTGAGAAACAGACTGATAGCAGCATAAATTATTTTCTTACCTTTCATTTAAAAGTGCATTACGCGTATAATGCACAGCTGGAAGGAACGAGTTCTAGGAACTAACTCACTGCAAAATTTCATTCATCTCACTGATTAAGAATAGCGACTCAGCGGAGCCAAACGGGCTGTATATTGGAACTGCGATACATCTACATCTATATCTGCATTTATACTCCGCAAGTAACCCAACGGCGTGTGGCGGAGGGCACTTTACGTGCCACTGTCATTACCTCCCTTTCCTGTTCCAGTCGCGTATGGTTTGCGGGAAGAACGACCGCAGGAAAGCCTCCGTGCGCGCTCGAATCTCTCTAATTTTACATTCGTGATCTCCTCGGGAGGTATAAGTAGGGGGAAGCAATATATTCGATACCTCATCCAGAAATGCACCCTCTCGAAACCTGGACAGCAAGCTACACCGCGATGCAGAGCGCTTCTCTTTCAGAGTCTGCCACTTGAGTTTGCTAAACATCTCCGTAACGCTATCACGGTTACCAAATAACCCTGTGACGAAGCGCGCCGCTCTTCTTTGGATCTTCTCTATCTCCTCCGGCAACCCGACCTGGTACGGATCCCACACTGATGAGCAATATCAAGTATAGGTGGAACGAGTGTTTTGTAAGCCACCTCCTTTGTTGATGGACTACATTTTCTAAGGACTCTCCTAATGAATCTCAACCTGGCACCCGCCTAACCAACAATTAATTTTATATAATCATTTCACTTCAAATCGTTCCGTACGCATACTCCCAGATATTTTACAGAAGTAACTGCTACCAGTGTTTGTTCCGCTATCACATAATCATACAATAAAGGATCCTTCTTTCTATGTATTCGCAATATATTACACTTGTCTATGTTAAGGGTCAGTTGCCACTCCCTGCACCAAGTGCCTATCCGCTGCAGATATTCCTGCATTTCGCTGCAATTTTCTAATGCTGCAACTTCTCTGTATACTACAGTATCATCCGCGAAAAGCCGCGTGGAACTTTCGACACTATCTACTAGGTCATTTATATATATTGTGAAAAACAATGGTCCCATAACACTCCCCTGTGGCTCGCCAGAGGTTACTTTAACGTCTGTAGACGTCTCTCCATTGAGAACAACATGCTGTGTTCTGTTTGCTAAAAACTCTTCAATCCATCCACACAGCTGGTCTGATATTCCGTAGGCTCTTACTTTGTTTATCAGGCGACAGTGCGGAACTGTATCTATACGAACGTATAGGAAAAAGACTGCATCTTTGTTGCTGTGTTATGAGACCATTAAATGTCGTGTCATTCAAGCAGATCCAAATAGTTTGGCGACGTACAAAAAACAATTTAAATACTACTAAAATTCGAATGGTGTTGTAGTACACGACTTCAAAGTTACCTTATAAGATATTATCTTCATGGATGTAGTTAGTTTATCTATGGCGGATAATGGAAACGCATTTTAAATACCAGAGGATAAGGATAAAGAACGAAATATCCCCCACCTTTATGGGGTCAAGCCTGGTCGAGAAAAGATAGGCAAGTGGTACCAACCCCAGTAAGAGCTCGCTGAGCAATTGTGATTGTAGAATATGTTCTGTTCAGTACTTCGCTTCTTGTTAAACTTCTTGCACTCGTGCGATAAGGACTGAAAGAACTATAAAATTATTTTTATATTTACCGTGCCACTCTAATGCTATTCACCAGTCCAATTTTGGGAACAATGGTGAGGCACCATCCCTCAACGTCATCCCTTTGGTGTTTCTAATTGTGGATATTCAACTGCAGTTCTGCGGTGGCTTCATATTCCTTCGAAATGTCGTCTGTTGAACATCTATGGGATGTGGCCACGTCAGTGAGCTCCATCAGTCAGCCTCAAGGAACATAAGACTGAGATCCAGACGGACTTGTAGGCAGTACGCCAAAAAACATGCAACAGCTCTTTAATTTTATACCACAAAATATACGAGTTATTCCTCAGCTCACTGTGTGTCCACAAAGTGTTTATTTGTCTCAGTTATTTTGTTCAAATTAAAAAAAAATAATACGTTTCTCATATGCCACACATATTTCATGCTTTCCTGATAATTTCTTTACGGCGTAGCGTTTTCTCTGTCAGTCAACATTCTCGACTATAATGTCCAGGCACTCTGAATAATTGCTGCTGCACAACAACGTACGCTTTGCGACTTCTAAATTCAATCGTGTCTGGTCATCTGGAAGCAGCGTGAACACAAAAATTGGTTATAAATCTGTCTGGAAAACAAACAGTAATACCAGCCTTATCTACAGTTTTTCACACAGCAAATGTCCATCACTGGTGATCGTTGTCCACACTTTCTCGGGAACAGTACCATTTCAGTTTGCTGATAATCCTCCACATAGCTTGTCCTTCTCCACCGCTGAATGGGCATATTTCAAACGAAAGAAGTCTATCTTCTATAAACTTTTGAGTTTTCTGTAAGAGACAACTTCACTTTGTTTCCAAACGTTTTAGTGTCGCATGCAAGGTGTTTTAGTTCCATGGATAGCTCATTACAGAGCTTTACGACAGTATACTTCACTCTTTCCTTAGCGGTTAGCTGGTTGGTTGATCTGAGGGGAGGGGACCAAACAGCGAGGTCATCGGTCCCATCGGATTACGGAAGGATGGGGAAGGAAGTCGGTCGTGCCCTTTCAGAGGGACCATCCCAACATTTGCCTGAAGCGATATAGGGACATCACGGAAAATCTAAATCGGGATGGCCCGACGAGGGTTCGAACCGTCGTCCTCCCGAATGCGAGTCCAGTGTGCTAACCACTGCGCGACCTTGCTCAGTTTTCACTACCGAAGCTAGGGGATAATGAAGGTAATTTTTCTAGTACTGTATTTTTGTATGTCAATAAATGTTGGGAGGAAAATTAAACAGTGCATCGATAAACTAATAAGCCGAAAGAGAGCCAAGTTAAAAATTAAAAGTCTTAAAAACTCAAACAATGAATTAATCGTAGAACCGGAAAGAGAGCAAAATGAAAAATAACAGAAAACCTGAAACTAAAAAGAGGTAGTATGATCTGAACCTCCGACGACTATGCGTCCCTTATATCCTGTTCGACATTCCGACTGGGATAGAAGGTGGCATACACTTTGTTTGAGCAAAACATTACAGAAATACACGAAATATAAAAAATTATGAACTACGAAAAATAGATTTAGAATCGAACAGAGAAGAAAGAACAATATTCCCCAAGTGAGGAAAGAGAATTCACGAATGAGGCAAAGAGAATACGTGGGTTACGAATAAACGCCCGTCGAATGTCGGAATGGAGGAGTGCTGAGAAGTATGGATGTCAGGAATGAATGAGATAGCAGATAATTCTAGAAAAATGAAGAATCATTAATGTCTCTCAGCTGAATAGACGCAGGACGTTAGCTCGGAGGATGAAACAGCAGTTGTATCGAGGGATTGTACGGCTGTACAGTTTAGAGAGTTTTTTTATACGACTGACAAAGATAAGGCAAGTATTACGACTCACACAGAATAGGTAAAATTACGACTCACACAGAATAGGTAAAAATCCGTTAAAGCATAACCATGAACAACGGATAAAAATATGCGGAAGGGATAACGGCCAAAAGAAAATGGATGATCAAGCATCTAGTGGATGATATGAGGTAAGTACACCTGCGAGAGACCAACCAAATCGTTTTTGCCCTCCAGTAGCTGGTTGATCCAAAAGGCCTTACAGCCACATTACCCACTTCATACATAGCTGACGGAATTGTGTTACACGCAAAAATTCTTTCCACCAATCTGAATAATGTCTGTGTCTTAGTGCGGGAAGTTACCACTCGAAGACAGGAAATAACGGACGAGAGAGCGTTGATCAAGCGAGGTCGCACAGGAGAACAGTTTTCGTCAGTTCACGGCCGTTTCCGAGAGATGGCGTTCACGTTAGGAATTCTCATGACGCATCGCAATAGAAATAAATAGCGTGAGATGTTCTATGGTAAAGAGTGTTATTTAGAAGATAGCTAAAAATTTAACAGTAGTTTTATTCTGAAGAAAGATAGCGTACACTGCTCAGGTGATACTGATAAGAAGAAGCCCGATGTCACTCACAACTTTCCTACACGAGCATCGTTTTGACAAAAATCTCGCAATCGAATAATTATCAAACAATTCTTGTTGATGTCACTACTCTATTAGAAAATATTGGTTAACCAGAATTCAGTTTCAATATAGGCAAGAAAGTAATCTGTATATGGTTCGATTAAGGACTTCCCTTATGTTGGGAGAAACTCGAACAGTAAGGCGTACGTGTGAAAAATATGTTCAGTTTTTTCTGTGTAACCACATTACAAATTACTATGACGGCAAAGTTGACAACAGTGTGGTCTCGTTGTCGTCATTATCTCCCACCTGCGAAAATTCTGTCATCATTTGAGATTTTTCTTCTTGTACTTTTCCCAATGATATTGTGCTTTTAGAATACAGAATAAACTGCGTCTTTACAAAGAGCGATCGAGTAGGCACTGGCGCAGTAGCTGAGACAATGGACTCGTTTTCTAAATGAGCTGATTTCAAATCCCCGCCAAAACGTCCTTATTTATATTACCCTTGGTTTCTCTAAATCATATCAGGCAATAGCTGGGATCGCTCCTTCAAGAAGACAGCAACTCTCACATAAATGTCACTGACGCTTCTTCGTTTGGCTTAACAACAGTACCTCTATTAAGGGAGTGTTACAGTGCCGTTACTGCTTACAACATACATAAATCATGTGGCGGATAACGTCGGTGCTCCATGAGGCTGTTTGCAGACGACGCTTCTCTCTGTAGGCAGGTTGCAACGCCAGAAATACAGGAAGACACGCGGACGATCGGTAATTTGTACACGGACTGCCTGTTGACCCTGAACGTAAATAAACAAAGTATTGCGCATAATTATGTGAAGAGACCTATTACATTAGTCGTGACAAATCACTGAAACAGTGGGAACCGTAAGATACCTCGGAGTAACTGTCCGGGACGACCTAAAGTGGAATGACCACATAAATCTAACTGTAGAAAAAGCAGATGCCAGACTGAGATTCATTGGAAGAAAGTTGTTGTAGTTGTAGTTGTTGTTGTTGTGGTCTTCCATCTGAATGCTGCTTTGATGCTGCTCTCCATCTTCGTCTACAACATACTCTGCAAGCCACATAACGGTGTGTGTGGAGGGTACTTACAGTACCATTGACCTTCCCTGTTCCACGCGCGAGTGGCGCGTGGGAAGAATGATTGTATTATCTCTAATTTCTCGAATTTTCTTCTCGGTGTCATTGCGTGAAGTGTATGTGGGAGGAAATAATACGTTGTCCGACTCTTTCCGGAAAGTACTCTCACGAAATTTCAATCATCTCCGTGATGCACAACGCCTCTCTTGTAACGTCTGCCACTGGAATTTGTTAAGCATCTATATAAAGCTTTCGCGCCGACCAAACGATCCCTTGGCGAAGCCGGCCGGAGTGGCCGTGCGGTTCTAGGCGCTACAGTCTGGAGTCGAGCGACCACTACGGTCGCAGGTTCGAATCCTGCCTCGCGCATGGGTGTGCGTGATGTCCTTAGGTTAGTTAGATTTAATTAGTTCTAAGTTCTAGGCGACTGATGACCTCAGAAGTTAAGTCGCATAGTGCTCAGAGCCATTTGAACCATTTGAACCTTGGCGAAATGCGCCGCTTTTCGTTTGATGTTCTAACAGTCCTACCTGGTAAGGATCCCAGATTAATGATCAGTACTCAAGAATCGGTCTAACATGTACCATGCACGCCACTTCGTTTGTGGGCCGGCCGTGGTGGTCTCGCGGTTCTAGGCGCACAGTCCGGAACCGTGCGCCTGCTACGGTTGCAGGTTCGAATCCTGCCTCGGGCATGGATGTGTGTGATGTCCTTAGGTTAGTTAGGTTTAAGTAGTTCTAAGTGTAGGGGACTGATGACCACAGCTGTTAAGTCCCATAGTGCTCAGAGCTATTTGAACCTTTAAACTTCGTTTGTGGATGAGTTACATTTCATTAAAATTTTTCCTATCAATCTCAGTCTGGCATCTGCATTTTGTACTACTTCTTTTATGTGGTCATTACACTCAAGGTCGCTCTGGATAGTCACCCCTAGATATTTTACGATAGATACTGTTTCTAGTAATTCGTGATCAATACTGTAGTTGTATAATAGTGGATTTATTTTCCTACGTAGCTCGGTATCTTACATTTATTTATTTTCAGGGTCAACTGCCGGGATCTCGCACCATTCATCGACCTTCTGCAGGTCATTCGGCAAATCGATACTGTCTTCTGGTGTTGCTGCTTTCTTATAGACAACCATATCGTCTGCGAACAGCCTTAAGGAGCTTTCTATTAGATCATTTAATACACTGTAAACAGTAGGGGCCCTGTCACACTTTCTCTGTCGATTTTGTTACTTTGAGCGCGACATATTGCGTTCTGTCTGTAAGGAAGTCTTGAATCCAGGCGCAAATCTGGTCCGATACTAAACAGCAGTGCGGGAGGATGTCAAATGCCTTCCTGAAGTCAAGGAACCCGGCATCAATATGAGCACCGTTGTCTACAGCGCTATGGATCTCATGGAGGAACAGAGCGACCAGCTGAGTTTCGGAAGACCTCTGTTTGCGAAATACATGTTGATTTTTGTAGAAGGGATTTTCGTTCTGCAAAAATGATATAATTCTTGAGCATAAAACATGTTCCGTAATTGTACAACAGACTGACGTCAACGACAAAGGCCTATAACTATGTGCATCTGTCCTACGACCCTTCTTGAAAACGGGAATGACTCGCGCTTCATCCCAGTTGGTAGGTACCCTTCTTTGTTCCAACGATCTGCTGCTAGAAGCGGAGTAAGTTCTTTCGCACAATCTTTGTAGAATCCTATAGGTATCTCATCTGGTCCTGATGCGTTTCCAAAACTAAGCGATTGTAGGTGCGTTTATATTCCACGATCGGTTATCTCAATATCGGTCGCTTCGAGATTCGTATGATGGTTGAAAGGAGGGACCGTGTTACGATCTTCCGCTGTGAAACAATTTCGGCCTTCTCTCTGTTATCTTTAGTTTCGCTGCCAGAATGTTAGTTTTGGAAGAATGTTACGGAAATATAATTTATCCACAAAGTCTGGAACCCTTACCAGACTGGACGAGCGAGGTGGCGCAGTGGTTAGCACACTGGACTCGCATACGGGAGGACGACGGTTCAATCCCGCGTCCGGCCATCCTGATTTAGGTTTTCCGTGATTTCCCTAAATCGCTCCAGGCAAATGCCGGGATGGTTCCTTTGAAAGGGCACGGCCGACTTCCTTCCCCATCCTTTCCTAATCCGATGAGACCGATGACCTCGCTGTTTGGTCTCTTCCCCCAAACAACCCAACCAACCCTTACCAGACTGGACTAATGTGCGATCGTTTAGAAAGCTCGTGAGTGTTATTGAGATTCTGAAAAAAATAAAGCTCCAGTGTCAGACACGACAAGAGAGACGTTGTTTATCACGGAGATGTTTACTGGTGAAATTACAAGAGCGTACGTTCCACGAAAACTTAGGCAACATATTACTTCCTCCCATACAAGTCTCGCGAAATGACGACGACGAGCAAATCGGAGAAATTAGAGAGTTCATACGGAGATGTATCGACAGTCGTCCCTGCCACGCACCATTCGCAAACGGAATAGGGAAATACCCTCCGCTGTACACCCTAAGATGACTTGCAGAGTATAGATGAAAATGTAAGATGACAAATTCATAAATGTACGGTGTACCTTCTCGAAAATATTTGGTACTGAAATAAAAAGGCAGCTTCTGTCATAAATGTTGCTTTATTACGAAGACCTTGTGAATGTAGCTTGGAAAGAGAGACTAGAGCGTAGAACGTGTGTTTTGTTATAAAGTGATTACAAGCTAAGGGCGGCAGCGGCGCGCGGAATTTGCGCCTCACCGCCTCTGGGTGGCACTCGAGGAATTTTCGGGGCCGCATTCTGACGTCCCGACTCCCGACCACCTTACTCTGAGGCGCAATCCGCGCTGCCGAAACAACAGCCTGTCCGGAAACAATGTCACTCACTGTGGAAGCTGCATCCAACACCGTCGCAGACATTTCGAGAAGATTTTTATTCGTTCTTGCTCCTGAAGTGAACAGTGGTCTACGTTAAACCTGCCACCGGAACGGTGTGTCAGTCCAAATATAATAACTGTTCCCTTGTTAAGAGCGTACCGGCACCATAAAAAATATGTCACGAAAGGGAGGATACACTTCTGCAACAATAATTCTAATTTTGTTTTAAAATAGGAAATAATTAAGATTTTTTTCTCTGTAGAATTGCTCAAAAGCCTTTCAAATGCGGAATCGCCGTAGAATGTTACATATTTTATGGACGAATCTTCTAATCAGTTACATTAGTTTCACAAATCTCGAGCATTTCGGAACGTTCGAATATTCCGATTTTCTGAAAAATGTAACATGTTGGTCGGCTCACTATTCATTTCTAGAGATTCTGTCTCCAAATGAGTCTCCTTCAGTCTAAGACGTGACTGCATTTTCATTATCTTGCGAAACCATCTGCAGTAAATGTTACTTGTTCTCATGTGTTATTTGTACAACATAAGATAATTTTCCATTTTTGTTATTAAAGACAGTTATAGCCATTTCAAGATTTATAAATATTTTGTACAAATAAAACATGAGAGCAAGTAACATTTACTGCAGCTGGTTTCCCAAGAGAAGTTAAAGGCAGTCGTATCTTAGACGGAAGGAGATTCATTTTGAGCTATAACTTCTAGAAATAGATAGTCAGACGAACAATCTGCTAAATTTTTCGGAGTATGAGGATGTTCTATCGTTTCGAGAACCGGACGTAGCAGACGAATCAGAAGAGAAATTTACGGTCCATTCGCTGTAGGCTTGCGTCAAGGTCTCGTCAAAGTGTTCTGCCATTAAGTTGGATGGTAGAATTTTCACTGACAGAGAAGGGGATTTATGTCAGTGTGGCATCAAAGAGTCTCGATGGGAATGTCTGTATGCTACATCGACCGTCGTCCATTGCTGTTCCGTTCTCGGCCGCGACTTGTTCTCCACTTGATCACACAGCGCTTATGGTTTTCGATTTGTCAGATTCTGTTAACTACATCTGGCGAGAAATTGAGCGGAGTATTGTCTCAAATGAAATGTCGTGTGGCTAGGGCCTCCCCTCGGGTAGACCGGTCGCTTGGTGCAAGTCTTTTGAGTTGAGACCATTTCTACGACTTGCGCGTCGATGGGGATGGTATGATGATGATGAAGACAACACAACAGCCAGTCCCTGACCGGAGAAAATCTCCGACCCAGCCGAGAATCGAACCCGATCCCCTTTGAACAGAATCCGCCCGCGCTGACCGCTCAGCTATCGAGGCGGACTATATTGTCTCAGAAGACTATCGATTGGCACTAGTAAAGGAAAATGAAACAAAATAAACAGTTTTTGGAAAATATTTACCACTTAGGAAGAGAACAAGTGCTATAAGACAAGACCAAATAGACATCTGATCTTCCGTATTGTGTCCTTTGTCTTAATACCTCCTAATATTTTCCGGATAATATCGAAAGTAGGTGTTTTGAACTCTTAAAATATTTATAGAACGCACATCTTCTCCTTCTAGTTCCCAGCAGTTTACGAAAATCACAAACGGAACTTTCAACTGACCCTTAAGAACATCAGTTATAAAATGTGAATTTTCGTCTTTTTTTTATCCACAGAAACATTTAATTTATCGCGTAGATCAAAGTAGATGTTTCTTGGATGTTTCAGGACGTCATAAGCAAAATGATGCTTTCGGAATTCCGTTTATCCTACGTCAATGGATAGATACATGTGGCTGCTGACGCCGAACTCCCACCCCTACCACGGCTGTTCTTAGAATGCTAGCCAAGACAGGATAGAGTCTGTGTAGCGGATACAGAGGAGAATGCCGAGTAATTCCTTTGAATAGCATATATTCGCGTTCCTTCCCAGTCTTTGTTCAGCTGATGGCCACTGAGAATATGGGACGATTCATTCCAATATTTCTTTCGTGCAGAGAATGTACTACAGCTGGAATTATAGCATTCAGGTGGAAGTGTCACACATAAAGGAGGTCAACGAATATTCCCCGCTACAGATTCGCAAGGTCTTGCAAAATCTTTAAAATCGGCTGCAGTATAAAAAAAGTCTAGAAAGAGATGTTTAGATAAATACTCTTCTTACGCTTATCGTAAATATTTATTCTGAATTATGCGTAAATAATCACAAAAAATAAATCTTCCAGTCTATGACAAAGAGCACGACTCTGGTTGGTTGTGCGAACACTAATTTCCTTTTACGTAAAACCATCCTGTAAAAATATGTTGACAGGATTTGTAAAACTTGTATCGGGCTAAATTCATGCACCATAAAGGAACGATGCGTACCCACTTCTTACAGCCTATCACATCTCCTGCATTATTCCATGAATAACAACAACGTAAGTTATTGGCCTCCTCATCAACTTCGTATAGTTGAATTATCAAACAAGCTATGGTATATAGCTGACAATTATCGTGACACCACTAGTTATGATAATTCCTGAAAACCAGTAAGAGTTCTCCTTAATCCGCTCAAAATAGAAGGCATTGTCTACGCAGGTGAGACCATCGACAATATCACGTGGAAAACGAAGATTATTTTGTTTTATTACATTTCGATAGCATTCTGAACATCTTTGATGCTGTCTATCGATGTACATTGCATCATCTAGACTCTACAGTGGCAGTCGATAGGTAACGGAATGGAGACAAGAAGGGCATCCGGCCACCCCTTAAATTAACCATGCATCATCCGTTCATAACCATGCCGGCCTGTGCCAATGCGGGACAAAGGCACGAGAAAATGATGATGATGAACAAAACTTAAACTTAGTCCTAAAGTTAGTCTCAGCCAACATTTATGCATTTATGCCGTTGCTCTATGAGTTTACTGAAGCTGGTGGGGTATTAGTGATCACAGTTTCTGAATAACTTGCGAACAGCTTGTTCGAACGCGTCGCCGTGTGGAAACTCTTTGATCGAATCGAACAGATGAAAATCTTAAGGCATAAAGTAGCATAAAGTCGGATGGCATAAGGGTGGATGTGCAAGCACCTCCCAATCCAAGTTTTCGATCATCTCTCGCGTTTTCTGGGCGATTAACGGGCGGGCGTTATCATACAGCTGAATTCAATCTTTTGAGAGAGCAGCCCAGTTTTTCTTCTTATTGCAGTTTTAACTTTATTTCGAAACTCCTTATGTTAGTACTACTCGCAACACGTAGTTCTTTTAAGTATTCACAAAAAATTACGCCTAGAGAATACCAGACACTATTTTATCGGCAGACACCGGAGATTTGAATTTTGTCTTAGTGAGAGATTTCCTTTGTTTCTATTCAATACTTTGACGCATGAATGCATGTTCATTGTTGTGGACATATACGATGTCGAAAAATGTAATATTATATAACAGGTGGAAACTTTCTTTTTAAAAACGTTGTGTGATTTCAGAACAAATGCGAACACGAGCGTCTTTACAAGACTTTTGCATTGGAACGGATTTCGAATACGTTTTGCGAAAATTAACAATGTAATTAATAACTGAGAACATAATTCCAACACTAAAATCACACAAACCATCAACTGCCACGATTTCCGTCCGTATATCCTCGCAAATAAGAGCAGTTATACAATTTTGTAGTGCGTCGGTCGAGACTTCGACTGACCGTCTTATCAATGACAGATTTTCTGCCTGATTTAAAATTCTGTGCAAGATTCAACGGTTGAGGAAGCACTTTTTACAATACTGTTTTAACATTCTGAGCTAAAATTTGTCAGATTTCACATTCACGAATAGTAAAAATCGTATCTCCAAGTGTTCCTCTTGAGGTATTCACGTTCCACGAGGAGCTGGTGTTTTTAAATGTAAAAAAATGATTGTATTTGCTTTTCATTCTTTCAGATGCCTGGATGAATTTGTCCCCAAAGTAGCCACCATGATCCTCATAAAGTTTCATATAGTAACATCTAATATTTTTCCAGAATGATATTTGGCTCTACCAATTCGTTGTTCCATGCTGTTTATCAAATGTTCTTCTTGTCGCATGCCAATTTATGAAGAAAGGGAGATAAGGGCGACAAGGTCGTTGTAGGAGGAACGCAATCTCGACTTGGGGAAGAAAATCGACCGTGCCCTTTTCAAAGGAACGGTCTCAGCATTTGTCTTAAGCGATTTTTGAAAATCACGGTAGTCTAAATTTGAATGGATGGCTGGCTAAGTATTTGAACCATCGTCCTCCCGTTAACACTGCGCCATCTCGCTCGCTCCTGATTTATGTGTTTCACTTTTGCTTTATGCTGTAATTTTTTCTTTCTGTCTTTACTTTTCTGCTATTATGATTACGCAATTTCTTTGGGTTTGCGGCACTTAACGTAGAGATTATCAACGAATTCTGCTATTTCCAAGTGGACACTTGCTTTTGCTCAGCGTAGATGAGGTATGGCCGGCTACCGCTCTTGTTCTGAGTACGCACTCAGCGAGTTATGTTAACTCTGTCTGTTTTCTTGTTTAACTGTGTGGTATACACATCGGAACTGGCTTGTGTACCAGAAAAATTGTCGTTACCTTTGTGATTTCGTATAAGATCACACATATGATCCGTCCTTTCTGTAGATTATAGTTTTGGTTTGGCGTCCGTTGTAACAAACATGCAGATATACGAGAGCGTGCTGAAAGTAGCGCTTCCACATTTTTTATGAGAAAATTCTTAGCACTTTTTAAATAAAACAAAAGTTACTAACATTCTACATCTTCGAGTCTACATATTTTCAGCCCCATTCCACCAGAGGACCCCGAATTGTAGTGTTAATATGGCAGTGCGTAACGTAACTATGCCGACGAGTGAGAAACAGGCCGGCCGCTGTGGCCGAGCTGTTCTAGGCGCTTCAGTCTGGAACAGCGCGATCGCTACGGTCGGAGGTTCGAATCCTGCCTCGGGCATGGATGTGTGTGATGTCCTTAGGTTAGTTAGGTTTAAGTAGTTCTAAGTTCTAGGGGACTGATGACCTCAGATGTTAAGTCCCATATTGCTCAGAGCCATTTGAACCAATTTTGAGAAAGAGTGTGCTGTAACCTTGTTTCGAATTCGGAGAGTTCATCCACAGATGGAGAACCATCTCATGCAGTCTGACAGTGCCAGATCAACACGAGCGCTACCACATCTGCAACAATCCGACGCCTTAATTTCACTATCATCGATCATCCTAAATGCATCTCAACTTGGCCCCATGCGATTTTCGTCTGTTCCCAAAAGTTTTTTTTCTTTTAAATCATTGGCTGTCGGGTCTCACCCATGCAGCCATCTGTACATGGAATTTCAGTTATGATGATATTAATTTAAGGACAATACAACAGCTCGTCCCCAAGAGAGAAAACCTCCGATCCGGCCGGGAACCCGGAACCTTTCGGTTAGCAATCCACCACGCTGACCGCGCAGCTACCGAGGCGGGCATTTCCAAAACTTAAAGAACACCTTCAAGGACTTCACTTTGATAGTCATGAAGCTGTGAAAGAAGAGGTGAGGTTGTTGCTCCATCAACGACGTCAAAGATTCTACAATGACGGTATCAGCAAACCGGTCTCTCGTTGGGAGAAATGTGTTCGTCGCGAGGGTGGCTATGTTGAGAAACAAATATGTATGCATGAAGAATAAAGACGTAGAATGTTAATAACGTTTGTTTTATTTAAAAAGCCTTAAGACTTTTCATATAAAAAGTGGGAGGCTTTACTTTTAAGCACGCTCACATTAGTACACGCACCGAATATGAACTAACAGTTCTGCTTCTCAAGACACTCAGTTTCCTCCACAAGTCATTCTACCATCAACCTGATTTTTGTTCGCGATTAAATAGGATAATATGCACAATTCCTGCTCTACATTATATCACACACACTGCATTACATAAAAAAAGAATCTCTGAGGTATCTCATGGAGTCGCGTCTTACGACACTTCTGGTGGTCACCATTCCGTAGAAAGCGACGTTGTGGTCGGCAGCATTACTAGTATTTCTTGAGACACGTGGGCTACATAGCGGTAATCGGTTGTTTGATTTTGAGTTCGTTTTTTTTTGGGTTCATAAACGAAAAAGTCTTTAGCAAGCGGTAGTCGCTTTCAACTAATGTCTTTCTATGTGTGTTCACGAATAACAGACAAAAGCCTAGTATGCCTGTTATTTGGAAGAGCTTTGGCACATTTACACACATTTAACACAAAAACAAGAAAACGTGGAGATAGTGAACAACCAAATCACTATTTAACAGAACACTGCACATACAGTCGAGGCACATTTTCCTGTTTTTATTTTAAAATTTACCTACGCCCATAATCAGTTTATTATATTCTGAAAATAGTGAAAATATTTCAGTTTTGCCTCTAAGTTTTACATAAATTTTCGAGAAGGGTAAAAATCCTTACAATTCTCGTGAATGCATATAGTGTTTACTTTTTTTCCTTTTAGAAAGAGACTGAAATAAACACCTGCTATAATACCGGCAAGAGTTAAGAAGAATGTTGTACGTTTAAAAAGGCGTAATATGGATGTACCAGTGCGTCATAAATAAGCATTGACAACATGTATCATAACACGAAAAAAACTATAGAAGTACAAATCCAGAAGAAGGTCAGAAAAATATGTGATGTTGAAGAATAAGGGCGAGAAAACTGAGGGAAAGGTTCTACAAAAAGTTTTTTCTGTCTTTAATAAAGGCCTATGCAGAGAATATATCAAGAATCCTGAGAATATATTCCACAAAAAACAATAACTGGAGAAATGCAGACAAAAACCAAAAGACTAAAACCAATTTTTAAGAATTTAAAAGATGGAAAAATGATAGAAACTGATTTCCTAAAATTATTATCTTTACCCTTAACATACATAAATTTCAGCGCTAAGAAATTACAAACATAAGAAAACATGGCTATTTCAAAGACCTATCTTTCTACACAAAGGAAAACTAAATGCAAAGTGATAAGGAGACTCCTGGAAATGTGAAAATAACCTTCTTTTGAGGTACACATTCATAATCATTACTAGACGATAAAGGTCCTCAAAGAGTTACCAAGTATAAAAAGAATGCAGTTGAAATCGATGAGAAATCGTGGCTTATCATATTTCCAATTAGCGTGCGCAATATTCCAATCACAGACGCTGAACTCAGCATTTCCATTAAGGTATCTATATACAACGAGAAAAACCATATCTACTCTACAGACCACCCAAGACAGATGTCTATTTTAACTCACTACTGCTGGATTACAGATCTTCAAGTCTGCCACCTGCAGAAATTGCGAAACGTAATGGTCAACAATACCTTTGTGATATATACAAGATGTCCCAGGAGGAATGGTCAGTATTCGGGGCTATGACAGGAATGATCATTCTAAGAAAAAAAGTCTAGTAATTACGTATGGGCTCTAAATCGCATACCTCAGGATCTATGAGCACTTGTTCAATAGAAGAAATCTGTATCACAGTAGCGAAGATGAACAAGTACTCATAGCTCTTAAGGTATGCACTTTAGAGCCCATGTTTACTGGACACTTTTTTCACGTTTTCATCCATACTACTACCTCTCAAAATATGGAAAGCAAAGAGCTTTCAGTAGAAGAGATTTGTTTCACAGTATCGAAGATGAAGAAGTGTTCATAGCACTTAAGGTATGCATTTTAGAGCCCATAGTTACTGGACATTTTTGCTTCGAATAATCGTTGCTGCCATATCCCCGAATATTGACCATTCCTCTTGTAACTCACTGTATAAGAAAGCTCTTAGCAGCAAGAGAGGCACTTCACTGAATGGCCACTATTCTGAGTCAATGTTCTACTGAGAACGAGCTGACTCATCTCTGCCCGTGAGGCGAAACGCGAGGTGATAACGTAAGACAGATAAATAGTGTTTCACGACCTGGTAATATACTGATCTGTTTCTCGCTTACGAGCGAGACTAAACACACGCAGTATAATTGTTATTAGAGCTCAAATTAGATCCCTCAATGGGAATTGTTCAACATGAAGCAATAGTCAGATATTTAGTTAACTTTGTTGATTGCATAATGTGTATTAACTAATTAAACTATAATTCCAAGATCAGTATGAGGAGTGATCGTAATGGGAATGTGTAGACTCTTCTATTCATTGTCACATGGAAGCAAGCAGGCTTTAAGTCACCTTGAGGATTTTCTTGCCACGCCTGAGGAACAAGCCCTATGATGTGTCAGTTCATGAAGACTACTGTCGGAAAGCTAGTATGAAAATGGTCTTCTCAGCGCATCCCAGACAAATCTATGGGTGAAAAACCAGGGAACTTGTTAGGCCAGCCAAGGGTCCGTACGTTCCTCATGATGTCTGTGGAGTGAACTCCAGCGTGGTATAGTACATTATCTGTTGGAATATGCCATTTGGTACCTTGGTCAGTATCGGTATGAGAACAGGGTTTACCATTTTCACATAATTTCCGGGAATTCAGCCAGGTGACTCTTTCAGCGACCGCCGATATTTCGGCGGGAGAACACCCCGCCATTTTCAAGGCAAACTGCAATGGACAGGCGACGTACATGCAAATTTAAAACCTCGGTTCTCGGGCTGAAGCAGGAAAGATAACATACACACTGAACACTAGTGCCACCAAAGATGACCAAAGTCAGAGCTACCGATAGTGAGACTACGGATTCGCAGGTGAGGTAGTATTGACTCTGCCCCTCTGTTTTTTGACAAGGGAGAGAGCCGGATTCCAAACAGAATTTAAACAGAAACCTCCATCCCTGTTAACGAGGTTGCTCGCTAATTTAATCTCAACTGCGTCCTTAATAACACTGTCCCAATAGCTGGACGTGCATGCCAATATCTCGGTGTTGTACCCAAGCAATGTTCGGCAATAGCAGATCTGCTTGGCTGCTGTAATCGTGTGTGCCGTTTATGCTCAGTGCATCGGTCCTCCACGGTCCTGATAGTTTGACCAATATATGCCATGCCACAGCTACAAGGAATACGATATAAACCCGCCTTACACAGTCCAAGATCATCCTTAACGGAACTCAAAAGCGCTCTAATTTTAGATGGAGGTCGGAAAACACATTTCACATCGTATTTCCGTAAAATACGACCGATCTTGTTGGACGTGTTTCCTACGTAAGGCAAAAAGGCAGTAGACTTAGGTGTTGACTCAGAATTATCATCAGTCACCCGATGTACAGTTGGTCGATAGCGCAACGCACTAGTTGTATACGCCAGGAGAAACTCAGGTCTCACAGGGTTTGCCATTCTTACGACATATTGGCGAGCATTCAGTCTGCCATCAACAATAAACAAACCAGTCCCGTTGTCATATCCAGTAGTTCCCCACATCACGATTCCAGCAGTTGAAAAGGCATCCTGAAATCTTACATCAGATCGTCTGCGGGCATGTTGGTGTCGATCTGACCGCCACAAACAGAAAAGAGACTTATCACCTAACACCACAGAATGCCACTCAGTGTCCCAGTTGACTCTGATTCTACATCATGGAAGTTTGTCTCGTCTGTGGTATGGTATCAGCAGTAAACGGCGTTTCCAGTACTCGACTGCCGACTGTTCGTGGTGACACTCTGTCCGTAACCTCTACTCAGTTTTCAACTATTGTCATTGGGTGATGGTGATGATTCATGGCTGAGGGCGCTAAATAGCAAGGTCATCAACGCCCTCTGTTCATTAGAGCCGGTCGAACTATTCTACGATCTTCTCGTGCTGTAGTTATTTTGCAAGGAACTGTGCCAATCCTTCTTTCCAGATTCTTGTTCCGAGTCCGTGTATTCACTTCTTCCGCAGCTTTTGCACTAAATTACACTAAAGCCAACTGTCCGTACGGCCTGTCGATATGATGCTCCCATATGCCACATGCCAACGATTCGACCGCCCTCAGAGTCCGAAAGATAGCGATAAGTTGGACATGCTGCATGGCGATCGCCACCTGAACATTTCCAATTACGTTAGACACACCCGGTAGCTACCACGTACTTACACCATTCTTCAACTGCAGGAATGGCTTTTTTCTGCACTGTAACTATTTCATAACGATGAAATTTCAATCAAGATATTTCACATTCCATTAGTATCAGTTTGGTGATGTTCGGCCAAGGAATTCATGGTGTAACACTCAATTTCCGTCAGTATAGGTACATAGGGTGTCCCGCCTAAGATACGTCAGGTGCATTTTCTCTCGTGTTTCGGCAAATATTTTCAATCTCGTTTATGCAGTTTGTAGTAGAAGTCAGCTCAGACAGATACTGCTCATCACATCTTTCACACGACGCCCAGTGTCGAAGGAAATTATTTTTAAAGCTGAATTTTTCGCACCCATTCCATAATGTGATCGCAGATTAGTCTAGTGATATATTCTTTTTATCGATATGTATTACCAGAGACAGTAAACTAGAATAACAGCCAGTACTCTAGCAGCGACAGCACCGCCGTAGGCCACGTTGACTGCTACCGCCATGGAGCAGTGGTTCTTCGTCTTTTACTGTCCCTGTTAACACATATCGATGAAACAAATAGCGCGCTAGACTAATATGGAACCGTTCTATCGGATGGGCATGTAAACTTTCGCTTTAAAAACCGTTTTGTTTTTGTTTGTAACGGGAAGCAAACCGATGCTTTCCGTTGACATTCGGCGTCGCATGATACATTATGTGATAAGTATTATGCGGTTGAGCCGATTCAATCTTACACATTGCGAAAACGAAATGGCAAGTATCTACCGCAACGTCAGAGAAAATGTGTCCGACGACTCTTAGGAGGGATTCCCATATATATATAAACAGCTGATTTCTCTCTTTAAACGCGCTGCCACATCTACTGTTTACTAATTTCCTCTAATAAAAAGTTCGTACAGTGTACGAAGACGTGAAAGTAGCATTTCGCTATCCTTGCAGCCATATACAATTTTCATTTTGTTAATGAACCAAGATCATACTCGCTTGTTATGAAGACATAAACCATCCAACCAAAAAGTACCGTGACTGCTTTCATTCCTGGCGTACAAGCGGCGTCAGCGCAGTAACTACGGCGACAGCTTGAACAACTGTAGACAGCAGACGTGCATTCGATCAGTCAGTTGTCAGGAAGCAGTTTTAAGTAGTGTGTCAAAGTTGAAGAGTCATAAATCGCAATGGAACAACATCTCTAAACCAAGTGTTCGAGACACCCTCCAGAATGTTCTGAAGAAGAGAAAAGTGTGAGCAATGTTTGTCCCGACATCCGATCTCCCGAACTAAAACAACGAGGCTTGGACACTTGCCGCGCATTGATGGAAATGCAAACCGCGGATAATTCTTCTCTGGAAAAAGTCATCATGGGTGACGAATAAAATGGCAAATTGCCGAAATTCGTATGAAGGGTCATCGCTCTCACAACATAACTGACATTTAAGCCAATGGGAGGCGCAAGTTAAATAATATCCAAACGAAAAACTTTACCGACAGTTTCATATGGTTGTTTGAATGTTCTGTGCGTTGCACTCAAGTGGGTGGGGGGGGGGGGGGGGGAAGGGGGGCGAGGGAGAGGGGGGAGGCTATATAGAGCACTTGAAGCATTAAATCCACCATCTTAACGTTTCTCTATTTTGTATTAATCCGGTTCTGGAAAGCAACTGACGGGGGAACGACCCGCTCCGCCCTTCAAACAGGCAACGAAAGTAGCATTTCGCAGATTGTCCGTGCACGAATCAATTCTTTTTTTAAATGAAGCATAAGAATGATATGTGATTTATCCACTCAAATATCTCTGTAAAAGAACTGTTATAATATCAGCTGTAAATTAGTACAAAAATTTGATAGTAAAAAAACGCACTATGAAGTTATTATAAAAATGTAATGATTTATTCGCCGCTTAAAATAGATCAAAATCGTTGCAATGTCTATGGTCTATCGATTATCAATATCTGAAGTACACCGAGATACAAAAGTGACAGACCGAAAGTGGTGGGTCATACGCAGTGCACACCTAGAATACAGGTGCATCATGAGCCCGACATTGCTTCGGATCTCGTGGGAAGCAGACAACTGAACCCACTTTTCATGAAATCGCTAACTGAATTGTCTACTTAGTGTCATTCATTATCCAGCTCGCAGATCTTATTACAATTATTTCCATCTGTCGGTCTGCAGCATTCTGACGATTACACTTGTTTTCTGAATTTTGTTTTCGCCGTCCTCAGGATTGTGTTATCAAATAGTTCTGAGCACTATGCGACTTAACTTCTGAGGTCATCAGTCCCCTAGAACTTAGAACTACTTAAACCTAACTAACCTAAGGACATCACACACATCCATGCCCGAGGCAGGATTCGAACCTGCGACCGTAGCGGTCGCGCGGTTCCAGACTGTAGCGCCTAGAACCGCTCGGCCACTCAGTTCGGCGACTGTGTTATCGTTTCGGTCGATGTTGCTTGCCTTTGTTATTGTATCACGATAAAATGATATTTCCCGTACTCCTACTTAAGCTGCATTTACACGCCGTAAACCAAACGTTCGATAGTGGCCGTCTTGCAGGAATGGAACATTAGGTTACTAGGTCGCTCTGACGTCGGATTGTCTGGGCTGCAGCAACAAAGTGGTGCGCGGTGCAGCAGAGATGGTGCGGAATGTGCGTGGCAGGCTTTTGTTCGCGTTCTTTGAGCAGACAGGACAGCTGGCACGATAACGGACTCGTTTTAATTCTCTTTGTGTTACGCTGTCGCCATAGCGAAGAGGCGATGTGCTAGCATTTTTAACCAGGCTTTCTAAAACGTCTTCTCCCGCCACGCGGCCTCATTTCAAACGCATCGTTCCGTTTGAGTTTCAGTGGCAGACCCGCGTTCAATATGCCGTTCGGATGTACGACAATTCCGCCGAGTCTCAGTGTGTCCGTGCACGAATCAGTGGGCGGTAGAAAGCTTGTAAATAGTGAATAAGTTATCACTACGATAACATTTGAGAATGAAGTCGTTCGATTACCATATGGAGAGGAGAGTAGAATAGAAGTATTGCTTACGACAAGTCCTCGTCGTCTAGAGGGACAGAACCGTGTGGAAGGGGAGCGTTCCCTTGGCGAGACTGAGACAGTGGCGGTTGGCGGGCCTCGGCTGTCGCGGCGGGTCGGATCGATCGGCCGCCAGCCTGGGCGTGGTTTCCACGCGGTTTTCCACACTCATTCAACACTGCTTCCCGTCACTTCATCAACTCGGCTCCTGCCTTTTCACTGGCGTTGCAGCAATAAATATTAAAGGTGCCTCAGAGCAAATCTGTACAGTGTAGCTGATAGGATCATTACCGCTTCAGAATTAAAGATGGGTGGTGTACCAAGCATTAGATGCATCTTCCACTAAAACTATAGATCTTCGCTCTGCTATCCAGAAAAGAATGACCACTCTACATTGGAAAAATAAGCTCGTCAGACAGAAATAAGTCATCCCCTTAAAATAGCACGCTGGTATCATCTACAATGTACACCTACGTACATATTCCGCAAGCCACCATACAGTGCACGGCGCAGGCTACCTTGTGCAACTTATTCATTTCATTTCCTTTCCTGTTCTTCTAGTAAACAGAGCAATGAAAAACGACTGTCCATTCGCCTCCTTGCGATTCATATTCTCCCTTGACTTCGCCGTCCTTACGCGAAACGTACGTTCGCGGCTGTAGAATCGTTCTGCAGTTAGCCGCAAATGCCAGTTCTCTAAATTTTCTCAATAGTGATTCGCGAAAAGAACGTCGTGTTCCTTTCGGTAATACACGCGTGTTGATCGAACCTACCGGTGACAAATCCAGCAGCACGTCTCTGAACTGTTCCAGTGTCTTCAGTTAATTCGATCTGGTGGGGCTCCCAAACAGTCGAGAAGTAATTAATCAAGAATGTTTCGCAGAAATGTTCTGTACGCCTTCCTTTATAGATGAGATACACTTTCCTAGAATTCTCCCAATATACGGAAGTCGACCATTAGTATCCCCTAAAGTCGATTCGTTCCATTTCAAGTCGCTTTGCAACTTTATGCCTAGATATTTAATCATCACGACTGCGTAAAGCAGCCCGCACTAATACTGTATTCGAATATTGTATAATTATTTTTCCTACTCATCTGCATTAAGTTATATTTCTCCACATTTTGCGCAAGCTGCCATTCATCAGACTAAATAGAAATTCTGTCCAAGTCATGTTGTATCCTCTCGCAGTCACTCACTTTTCCGTTCATGAACAGAGAAAGACCTTGCTTGTCTAGACACTGAACTGCGTGTCAAAAGTTTTCACTACATCAATCTATCTCGCTAGCTGAAAGTACATCTTGCTGCGCCACTCGTTTGGATGCATTTACCCAATTTATCCTTGATTATTCCAGCCTGAAATAACAGCCCGTCCTCCAGTCTCATCTCTCTGTGTCTTCTTGCATCATTCATTTGTGTATTGTTTAAATCTCTTCATGTGGCTTTTTGTCTTTGAGGTCGAAATCGCATTTGAAACTGAAGGAGAACCTATCCCACATACGACTAAATGAATGTAAAATCCTCCTAAAACCTGTACTCAGGACGACAGGTTGGTAATAGATTCATACATTGCTCTCAAAGAAATAAAAAAAAATTATTGCTTTGCGGCTGTTCTGAATGCGTAAAATCACAGCGTTTCTGAAAATGTCTATGAAATTCATCCAGTTGCACCTACGAAGAAGTCATTCAAGACCGAACTTCCCGCTGTTCTGTCATTAGCTTTTGTGGCACGCTGCAGCCCCGATCAGCCTGTGTAATGCTTCCGAATGTCTACAGTGAGATTACGGAATCAAGATTTGCTTCTTTTCGCATGGCTGTAAATGCTTCTGATAATAAAACTTCCTTCCTGCCGTTTCCTCCATCATGTGCCAGATGTGATCGACTCATTCTGGATGTGACGATCTCGGTGTCAAAAAACAGTAAAGCCCAGAATCTGTAGTCCCTTGTATGGTTAAAATTCGGTGCGGACTAGGAATATCTGCCATGTGTTGTTGTTTTCATTTGGTTAACCTTTGTACAAACACGAAAAATTACACCAAGGAACTTGAGAAAAGTCGTAACTTAGAACTAATATGATTTGGATTTTTCTCGAACTGTTTCAGATTTAATAAAAGTATTCCACTTTGAACTTGGTTCAAATGGCTCTGAGCGCTATGGGACTTAACATCTATGGTCATCAGTCCCCTAGAACTTAGAACTACTCAAACCTAACTATCCTAAGGACATTACACAGCACCCAGTCATCACGGGGCAAAGAAAATCCCTGACCCCGCCGGGAATCGAACCCGGGAACCCGGGCGTGGAAAGCGAGAACGCTACCGCACGACCACGAGCTGCGGACCCCACTTTGAACTCTAAACAACCAGTTGAGCACCACGAAAGTAATTTTGTTGCACTCGTGTTTACGTTTATAACGAAGTTCTCACCGGCCGGGGTGGCCGAGCGGTTGTAGGCGCTACAGTCTAGAACCGCGCGACCGCTACGGTCGTAAGTTCGAATCCTGCCTCGGGCATGGATGTGTGTGATGTCCTTAGGTTAGTAAGGTTTAAGTAGTTCTAAGTTCTAGGGGACTGATGACCACAGAAGTTAAGTCCCACAGTGCTCAAAGCCATATGAACCATTTGAACTAAGTTCTCCACCGTACTAACAGAGATTGTATTAGACAGTAGATCAACATTTGCACAAAACTGTCGGTGAAGTTACAGTTTGGGACGTGTACATACAGCTTTCATTGTCGGGTGTTGCCTTACACTACGTTCGTACGACGCAAGGAATTTTCTGCATTCCCTCGCTCATATTAAACACGAAAGGCACACATTGTCAACGAAAACGATTCACTGTATTACGTTCTGCGCATGGTTAAAATAATTATACGAACAAAGATCATTAAAAAATAGCAACACTTAGTGTTCGTACGCTACTATAGCCATTTATTATTTTTTGCCTGGCCTTATCCTGTACGTTAATCTGAATTTGGCAGCATTAGTGGCCGGATGCCCTTTCTATCGCTACCACTACGCATCGGGACGGAATTTATGTACCCCCACTGGACCATTAGAAAGTGTGAGAAAGTTTGCCGACCGGAGTGGCCGAGCGGTTCTAGGCGTTACAGTCTGGAACCGCGCGACCCCTACGGTCGCAGGTTCGAATCCTGCCTCGGGCATGGATGTGTGTGATGTCCTCAGGTTAGTTAGGTTTAAGTAGTTCTAAGTTTTTGACCATGTCAGTATGCCTCCTGGCTGATCCATATTCCCACATAGCGCCATCTATCCGTCCCATCCATGTCCCCCATGCTAGCTACTTTGAGATTCTCGCAGGAGGTCGAATGTAATTGTGCATCCGCACTGAAGATGGTAGATTCATAGCCCATCGAGGCGAATCAGTCGTATGAATGAGAGGTTGTCTGTTCTTACGAATATGTGCGAAAGAACAGACACCATGCGTTCATGTAATGCTTCCGGTGATTGTTGCAGGGTGTTTGGTTTCAAACGTTTCACGTCGCACACGACAACGGGTATCTGGCTTCGTTCAAATGGCTCTGAGCACTATGCGACTTAACTTCTGAGGTCATCAGTCGCCTAGAACTCAGAACGAATTAAACCTGACTAACCTAAGGACATCACACACATCCATGCCCGAGGCAGGATTCAAACCTGCGACCGTAGCGGTCGCTCGGTTCCAGGCTGTAGCGCCTAGAACCGCACGGCCACTCCGGCCGGCGCGGGTATCTTTTCGATGGAGCGTAAAACGCGATTTATCTGAAAAGGCCATCTGTAGCCACTCAGTTGACGTCCACTTGCAATACTAGCGTGCAAATACCCACCTTCGTCCCTGATTAACAGAAGTCAGCTTAGGTGCATGAACCAGGCGCCTTCTGTGGAGGCCCATCCGCAGCAAAGTTCTCTGAACAGTAGTTGAGACGCTTGGTAGCTCCTTGGTTCTGTGGGCGGTCAGTTGCTCAAGAGTTGCACCTCTATTCGGCCGTATATATATATATATATATATATATATATATATATATATATATATATATATATATATATATATATCCGCAGACGTCGTTCACCCCTGTATGCACCACATTTGCCTCGGCGCCGCTTATGGATAGCGTAATTTTGTCATACGAGGTGTAGTTTACCCACCATGGCATGCGCACAGCTTACAAATTTAGCTACTTTGTAAATGCTTCCCCCCCTTGGCCCAAAAACCAATGCCCTTGACCCGAAAGCCAACGATTATTCTCTTTTGGGAATGAGATAAATCGCTTAGTTTACGTATTACGGTAACGACTGCACTGTCTTCCGCGTCCCCCGGACACGCTTTATCTACCCTCCAATTCTAGTGCTGCCACCTGCCGGCTGTTGGTGGATGTTGCCGCTGACGTCGAGCATAGGCGGTTATGACATTAATGTGACTGGACCGTATGTAAAAACATCTTTTCCTTCTGCACTTAATGCTCTAGATAGACAAAATGTCTGTTATGGCTTCACATTCAGAATTGTTCTTCCTCGTGGCTTACAAAATCCTATTTGTTTTGGCAATTTATCTTCCTTCATTCTGTTAACATGTTCTTTCTATTTTATTCTGCAATCGTGCACTTTTCCGCAATGTTATAACTGTTCAGTTCTGTTCTTACGTCTTCGTTACGTATTCTGTATAACCTTATTTTAACAATTCAGTGTTTATTCAGTCTAGACAATAAGTTTTCCTGTTTCATGATTCTTTAATAATTATCTTAATTGTGATAGCCCTGTTCGGTCTACTGTACTTAATTCTCTATCAGCGTTGTCTTCTATGGGTACATTTTTGATCTCACTACGCCGTGAACCTCCATAGAAATTTTTCCACGTTCCAACATGGATTATATTTAACCTTATTTTGTCTTTTTCTGTTGCATTAATATGTTTTAGTGCTTTGTAAACCATAATTTGTCGGTTTGGAATATCATGTTAGATGTTGCTAGCATATCTCTCCCAAGCTTGTTGTTGAACTATTGTAGTAAAAAATTTTGCTTGATTTCTCTTCCTTTTATATTCATGATTTTCTGGTGTAGATTACTGTAGGTATTTATTTTAGGTTGCTTTTTTTGTCTTTGATTATTCGTCCAGTTTTTCCACCCCAAACACTTAAGTCTTTCCATTTTCGAATTTTTTCCCCAAGAACTCATATGTGCTTTTCTTTAGACGTGTCATTATACATTCCCAGTCTTCGTTTACATCTTCTCTTGACGCTGCATTAGCTGTATAGTCTTGTAATCTTTGGTATAAAACTTGTATTCTCTCTTCTTACATAAGGTATACTTTAAATACTTTTTCATTGTAATTACATTTTGTTCTTCCTAAGATTCTAAATTCTGAAGTAACCAAAAAGTAGCCTGATCCGATTTCTGAACCTCTAAGTACTCTAGTATCCTCTGGCTGCCCACGTATGTTTGTGTCTCGCATCCTAAGAAAAAGGTATTTGTTATTTTCAAGTGGTTAAATTACGTGAACTGCAGGAGATCTTGCCCATTTCTATTCTTTTTTTTTCAGCTACTGTGGGTACATCAAATTTCTTTCATTTTAATTCTTGATTTAACTCCTCTTTTATGTTGCTTAGCCCACTTACATCCAATGTACCCATCTTACTTTTTCGCGAAATGCCAAGTCTTTTGCACTGTTTTGCCTAGTCCACCGTCTTTTAAATTCATCCTGCTTTTCTGTATCTGAAGTTTGAGTAATTATAGATGTCTTCTGTATAGGCTGCCAGCGTTTAACAGAGTAAATCTCCTGATGAGGCTGCCTGCCACCTTGGGGCTTCGTGACCTAACGGTTATTGTTCGAGGCTTCCTTTCTCTAGATAAAGTGCGTTCAGTTTAGAGTCTCATCTACCCAGGATTTAATCCCCTTCTTAGACTAGATAGGGTTGCCTCTTCCACCAGCTTCCCCGTATCTGAGTCCCTCTCTTCCCTCGTCGCTGCCGTGGGGTCTTCGTCTTAACCCTGACAAGGGTCCCTTACGAGGTACGGTCACCATAGCCAGGTGAACGAAGGTTTTTTAACGAGATTTCACTCGTCCCCGTCTTCTTTATCAACCGGTCTTGAGACTGGCTATGGCGGACTTGTATAAACATTCAAACCAGAATCGTAAGTGTACAGGGCGTCCCTGGAGGAATCTTCAATACTCAAGGATATAACAGGAACGATCATTTGCAGCAATAAACTTCATATGGACATATGCACTTTCCGAATTGTTTCCGAGACAGGAACACATTTAATTTACGTTGTTATTTATTTTCTCTGTTATTCAATACATTGTCGGGTTTACACATATATATATATGTACAACAGTTAATAACAATTATAACATGCGTTTTACAGAGTGTCAGCTAAAAAATACGTATTTGTAAAGCATTCACCTCTAAGCGTTATAGTACATGTCACATTACAGATGTTGTACAGTTTACAATAAGAGTTCGAATATCCCACCGTCAACTTCAGTGCATTTGTGCACCCTGGGAGAACATGTGTTGCTTGTCTGAGTGCCTTGCCACCTTCACTAATGTATCCATGATGCGACCAAGCAGCTCTTCTCATGTGTTCGCCTTTCGTTTTCATAAATGAGACGGCATCCCATCCCATAAAGATCTGCTGATCTTGGTGGCCAGTTAATTTTACAGCCACTACCGATTCAGCGACTGTGGCAAGTGCGGATGAAACGTACCCTCATATGTCTTTTGAACTATGTTCTGCCTCGGAAACCATTCGGAACAGGGATTATATCCATACGAAGTGTTTTGGTTCATACGAGCGTTCCTGTCATGTCCCTGAATATTGAACATTGTTCCTCGTTTTCGAAAAGATACATTTGCGTAATATCACTACTTCTAAAAATATAAGTGATGTAAGTAGACGTGCTTTCTCTATACAGGGTGTTTAAAAAAAAAAAAACAATGCCATGTTATTAAAGGAGATAGTGCTCGTCAAAACGGAAAACAAAGCCCTATAAACGTGTGTACGAAAACAAGTACTTGCAGTGAAATGAGCCGTTCTGTCCTATGTGAACAGAAAGCTTTATATCATAGAAAGCTTTCTGTTCACACTACAGGAGGTGAAGTTAACGCTCGTTTTTACACACTCTTTAGCTCTTCTTCTCAAAGACGCGCAAACTCGTTCTCAAAGACTCACGAACTCGTAGGACCACAGCTGACTCCCCTCAGATTCAGTTACATGCCTGGGAAACACGCTCTAGTAAGACGTGCCCGTTGTTAATGGGCGTGGAATATAACAATGTCTTCACATGTCCTTAAAGCCACAAATCTGAGGGTTTGCAGTGAAATGAAAGGGGAGACCATGTTATTGGACCTTCTCGACTAATCCGTCGTTCAGTACACGTAGTTAATGTTGCACAAGGCGTAGAAAATGAGGTGATGCTCCGCCGGGCGTGAACCACAGCCGTTGTCTTTCTGCTAGGGTAACGTTCTCCAAAAGCGCAGGAAATTCACCGAGCAGAAATTATCGATAACAACACCTGTTCACCCATCCGATGAGGCGTGTGGCACTATGAGCCTGTCACTCGCAGTTCCTGTGCACACACCTACACTAAAGCGGGCTGGATAACTTGCTTGCACGGACGCTTGAATTGTTGTAGTAATTTATCATACCACTCTGTTTGAAAGGCGCTTCATCTGTAAATAAAACGAAATTGGGGATCTCTAGCGCTCTGTCTTAAAATCCATGGCGAAATTGCAGTCTGGCATGTTGGTCTTGTGGCCTTACAAATTTTCCACTTTGTAAGTGATATGATAAGGGAGTTACTCATGTGTAATTGACCACAAAAGAGCGTGGTTTATGCCTTCATCAGTTCCAGCTTTTTTAGTACTTGCTTCAGGATCATCTTCTGTTCCTGGAAATACTCTGCCCCGATCCCTAATTCTTGTTGCGAATGCTCCCATGTCTACAAATCATTGGAAGAACCTGCTGGTTAAACCATTGTAGAAGCCATGAGTGGCATGTTCTGCGTACAATAAGTAGGATACCATATCGCTGTTTGCGTTGTTGTCTCGCTAGCGCTATCTCAAAACATTACGTACGGAATGGCTAATGTAGGAGACAATCTGAAAATCATAAATAACTTATGGGAATGCATCCGGGTGACGTCGTCGACAACAGATGATATTTCGACAAGTGCACACCCTGTCATTTTCAAATCACAAATGCAATAAGAAGAAATTAAAAACCTGAAGGGCATATAAAGAAAGATAAAACACACACCTACAAGTGCGCGCGCAAACACACATACACACACACACACACACACACACACACACACACACGCACACACGCACACTAGGGATGGGACAAACAGACCGGTTAAAATCGTTACCGGTATTTTAGTTCTCAATAACTGGTATTTATCTCTATTTTTATGACAGGTTTTTTATTTTTACTAATAACCAGGTAAAAACCGAAATATCAACTAGCCATAGCAGCAGTACAAAAACTTTTGTTTTCAAATCAACATTTTTTTAAAAAAAGTAATTTTTATTCATAAAATTTCTATTTCTTTGAAATACTGCATTTCTATAGAAAACGGAAAACGCTATCAGTGGTACTTTAGAAATAATGTCGACAGAAACGAGCAACAAACACATGGCATAAGAATTGCTACAGCATTGCTGAGACAATAATGTACCTGTTACCATGGCCTATTGGATGGTACGTGTGTACATGCAATGCGCGAGACTTCCTTATCTGGTTTATATGGTAATTTCTCGCTGCTGTCGTCGGACATAAGTTTCGTTACAGAATGACACCGTTCCTAGACTGGATGTATTTTACGAAGAGCGGTATCAGAGAAACACAATTCCTCAGTTGCTTTAAAAGATTAAGAATGGGAGGAGGCACGACAAACTTGAAATGTCATATAAGGAGAAAACTTATAACTTAATAGTTCATTTATAGTAAACAATGAAAACAGAAAGTAACTGGTCTGTTGCCTGAGTCTGCTTAATACGCCTTTATCTGCTTGTAGCGTTTCAAACCGGACAAATTAACAAAGAAAACAGAGTTCTTCAACCTCAGTTTTCACCCATTAGCACTAACTATTCGTAAAGCCCAAATAGTGGTATGAACATCGATTACAACATTGTTTTTGAGAAAAGTATCAAAAAATTAAAATTTATGGTATAATACTGGGGATTTTTTTTGTAGTGTTCAACCACTTATCATTTTCCGAGAAGAGCCGCGAGCTATGGACTAAGTTACTTTTAATTTGCGTATTTAAATTAACAATTTGATTCCATGTACCTTCAAACTGAGGGAGTCGAAATTTTTCAGTGTTTGTATGATTTCTACGTTTATCACAGGAAATAACAGAAATAAAAAACAGAAAATCAGTTATTTCAGAAACCGGTTTTTTAGCGGTTTTAACACTCAGGTTAAACTAACATTGTAAAAAATCGTTATAACCGAATACCCGTTGTTTCAGCGATAACTGTAATCCCTACCACACACACACACACACACACACACACACACACACACACACACACACACACACACGCACACGCACACAAAATCGTTATAACCGAAAATCGGTTGTTTCAACAATAACTGCCATCCCTAAAACACACACACACACACACACACACACACACACACACACACAACACACACACACACACACACATACATACATAAGCACTAGCGACACCAGAACCGAAGATGACCAACGACAGAAGTTATGGATAGCGAACATTAATAACCAACGGGCGAGGCTTATTGTTTGTAACATAGGTGTTCCGACATACTGTGTAGCATACACCTTGCTACTCTATTGAGCCCAATAGAACTCGTCGGATTTCTTATGTCAATTAGAGGAATTGCGTTTGAATGACCCTGATATTTTAGTAAGCTTTGATGTGGTGTCTCCTTTCATTTTCGCTCTCCCGTCTGATTCGGTATGGTTAGTTAATGTGAGGTTTGGTGTTGAATTTACGAACTTACGAGTATTTCGACATGGGTTCACTTCCACTTACTTTTTATTCAATGAACAGTTCTACGAACAGGAGTTGCGATGGGAAGTGCATTGTCATCTATAATTGCCAATTGGTTTACGGAAGATTTCAAAGACCGCTTCCTTGAGTCGGCATTATTGAAACCTGCGTGCCTTTTCAGATATGAAGAACATACTTTTGTTGTTTCACTTCATGAAAGTGAGAATTTAAACGGCGTTTTGAACATCTGAATTCAATCCACTCGAATATTCGCTTCACGATGGCGATGGGAAAAGAACGGCTGTCATCTCTTCCTTGATGTGTTGGTCGGGACTAAGGTTGATGTACGTTCAGAAATGCCACTTATAGCGACCCAGCTCACACTTATTTGTATCTATAGGTTGACAGTTGTCACCACGCGACTCAGGGTGAAGGGGTACTTCGTACCTTGGTTCATAGGGCCCAAGCCGTCTCAGACCATGAAAGTTTGGCAGCTGAGTTATGTCATCACGAAGCCACCATTCGTCAGAATGGTTGTAGCGAAAGACAGATCAGACGCGCATTGCTCTATCGACCAACCGTGAATCGGGCCAGTGATGATAATAACGAGGCGACACCAAAATCAACTGCCTCTTTGCCTTAGACACGTAGCATTCCCAACAGCATTGATCGTATACTGCAGAAATTTGACGTGAAATGTGTTCTTCGACTACCGTCTGAGATTAGTGCCCTTTTACGGTCGGTAAAGGATGAACTTGGTCTGTGTGAGGCTGGTGTCTATCGTATTCCTTGCAGTTGTGGGATGTCATATGTTGGTCAAATCATCAGGACCATGGAGGACCGGTGTACAGAGCATAAGCGTCACACACGCTTACAATAGCCAAGCAAATCTAATACTGCAGAACATTGCCTTGGCACTGGTCACCCTATGGAATACAACAAGGAGTTTCTGGAATGGACGTGCAGTTATTAGGCTAGTGTTATTAAGGAAGCAGTTGAGATTAATTTAGCGAGTGATCTTACAAATAAGGATGGAGGTTTCTGCTCAAATTTTGCGAGGAAGTTTGCTTTCTCCATGGCCAGACAGCAGAGATTCAATGTTAATGCAACTGCACTCGTTAGTCATTACGTAAGCGTGCTGACAGGTAATGCCGCCAATTTTTTTATTCTGTTCTCAATATCGGTTGAGGTATTACATGTCATGCATATTACTCTGTCGACTTTCCCGCTTCGCTGACGCAGGTTGTAACCCTCTGCCGATAGAGGGCTCCGGAATGTGGCGTGTAACTCGGCGGTGTGTAACGTAACTATGTCGCCACCTGAGAAACCCTCAGAAAACTGAAAACATGAATTCGAAGAGTCCGTCCAGATGTGGAGAGCCCTCTCCTTCACCAAGACAATGCCACACCACACGCGAGCGCTGCGATATCTGCAAAAACCCGATGCCTTGGGTTCACTGTCATCGGTCACCCTCCGTACAGTCCCGAGTAGGCCCCATCCGACTTTCAGCTGTTTTCAAAACTTAAAGAAAGTTTTCGAGGAATTCACTTTGGTAATGATGAAGCGGTGAATGTAGAGGTGGGGTCACCTCTACAAAGTCAAACGCTTTAGAGTGACGGTATAAATAAACTGGAATCCCTTTGGCAGAAATGTGTTCGTCGCCGGCGAGACTATGTTGAGAAATTTAAATGTAGACACGAAGAATAAAGATGTAGGATGTTAATAACGTTCGTTTTATTTAAAAGGCTTTAAAGATTTTCATATAAAAATCCGAAGGCATTACTCGCACTTTTCAGCACGCCATCGTATAGTCACTATTGATAACTTCTGTCATTGGTCATGTTTCGTCGTGTGGTGGCACTAGTTTTTACAGTTTGTTGTTGTTGTACCTATGTGTGTGTGTTTCATACTCTTCATACTAAGGTTTTAAATTCCCTTGCACAGCGCTCTCTCACTTTATTTGTACCTTGAAAATGTCAAGGTGTGCACCCGTGGTAATATCGTTGTTTCTCGAAGACGTCACTAGGATACATTCCAGTAAATTGTCTGAATACGTGACAGTTGTCTGATAACAACATCGCAGTCAGGGGACTAAGTACAGAGACGAACATAACCAATACTGATCGACCTTGAAGCAGGTGAACTGGTCCATATCTTAATAAATATTTATTTTCAGACGTGTGTTCACGGGACTTTCTTTCTTGTTTCCACCAGACCCTGCAGAACAAGGGACACCATTCTTTTTCAAACACGCCGAACACCTGTTCAGTCCCATGTGCGCAGCTCGGAATCTTGCCTTCCGCTAGTGATGCTCTTACTGGCTGAGCTACAATGAAGCGCCAAAGAAACTGGTATAGGCATCCGTATTCAAATACAGATGTATGTAAACAGACAGAATACGGCGCTGCGGTCGGCAACGCCTGTATAAGACAGCAAGTGTCTACCTCATTTGTTAGATCGGTTACTGCTGCTACAATGGCAGGTTACCAAGATTTAAGAGAGCTTGAACGTGGTGTTATATTCGGCGCACGAGCGGTGACACACAGCACCTTCGAGGTAGCGATGAAGTGGTGATATTCCTGTACGACCATTTCACGAGTGTACCGTGAATATCAGGAATCCGGTAAAACTTCAGATCTCCAACATCGCTGTGGCCGGAAAAAGATCTTACAAGAACGGGACCAACGACGACTGAAGAGAATCGTTCAACGTGACAGAAGTACAACCCTTCCGCGAATTGCTGCACATTTTAGTGCTGGGCCATCAACAAGTGTCAGCGTGCGAACCATTCATCGAAACATCATTGATATGGGCTTTCGGTGCCGAAGGCCCACTCATGTAACCTTGATGACTGCACAGCATAAAGCTTTACGCCTCGCCTGGGCCCATCAACACCAACATTGGACTGTTGACGACTGGAAACATGTTGCCTGGTCGGATGAGTCTCCTTTGAAAATGTGTACGGGTATAAAGACAACCTCATGAATCCATGTATCCTGCATGTCAACATGGGACTGTTCAAGCTGGTGGAGGCTCTGTAATGGGGTGGGGCGTGTGCAGTTGGAGCGATATGGGACCCCTGATACGCTTAGATACGACTCTGACAGGTGACACGTACGTAAGCATTCTGTCTGATCGCCTGCATCCATTCATGCCCATTGTGCATTCCGACGGACTTGGTCAATTCCAGCAGGACAATGCGACACCCCACACGTCCAGAATTGCTACAGAATAGCTCCAGGAACACTCTTCTGAGTTTAAACACTTCCGATGGCCCCCAAACTCCCCAGACGTGGCGCGACTGCTACGGTCGCAGGTTCGAATCCTGCCTCGGGCATGGATGTGTGTGATGTCCTTAGGTTAGTTAGGTTTAATTAGTTCTAAGTTCTAGGGGACTGATGACCACAGATGTTAAGTCCCATAGTGCTCAGAGCCATTTGAACCATCCCCAGTTGTGGACACTATTGAGCATACCTGAGATGCCTTGCAACGTGCTGATGCAAGCCCCTCGTACTCTTACGGATTTATGGACAGCCCTGTAGAATTCATGGTGTCAAATCCCTCCAGCACTACTTCAGACATTAGTCGAGTCCATGGCATATCGTGTTCGTCACTTCTCCATGCTCGCGGGGGCCCTACGCGATATTAGGCTCGTGTACCAGTTACTTTGGCTCTTCAGCGTACATTCACATCTACATCTACATACAGACTCCACAAGGCACCATATGATGCTTGGCGGAGTGTACCTTGTACCACTAATAGTCATTTCCTTTCCTGTTCCTCTTGCAAATACGGCAAGGAAGAAACGACACTCTAAGTGCCTCAATACGAGCCGTAATTACTCTTATCTTTGTGGTCCTTACGTGAAGTACGTCGGTGGCAGTAGAATCGTTCTGCATTCATTTCTGTTGCCGGTTCTATAAATTTTCTCAATAGTGTTTTGCGGACAGAACGTCGCCTTCCCTCTAGGGAAGTTCACGAAACATCTCCGTAATACTGGCGTCTTGGTCGTAGCTACCGATAACAAATCTAGCAGCCCGCCTCTAAATTGCTTCGTAGTTTTCGTTTAATCCGACTTGTCTGTGATCGCAGACACTCGATCGGTACTGAAGGTTGGGTCGCACTGGTGTTCTATATGCGGCCTACCTTACAGATCAACCACACTTTCCTAAACTTCTCCCAGTTAACCGAGTTCGACCATTCGCCTTCCCTATTATCGTCCTTCATACTGTTTTGCAACGTTACGCCTAGATATTTAACTGACATGACAGTGTCAAACAGCACACTAGGGATGCCGTATTCGAACATTATAGGATTGTTTTCCCAACTCATATGAATTTATTTACATTTTTCTACATTAGAGCAAGCTGTCATTCATCACACCAACCAGAAAATTTGTCTATCAAAGCACTATTCGTGACATCGCTTCCTCCTCTCGAAGCTTCAATTCTAGCTATAGTTATCGTATTAGGTTCGAATCCCGGTCTGGCACGTAGTTTTAATTTGCCACGAAGTTTCACAGCAGCTCACACTCCGCTTCCAATTCATCGTTTCATCATGCAGAATTTTAATCATTCTAAATGAAGGCAGAGAGTGTGGCTTGATTTTTAAAGTTTCGTGTGATGTCAGCACTCCTTCCCAAGATATCAGGTGTGCGATTATATTGTGTCGCAAAGTGGCCTGGTCACCCATTATTTCCATGTTGTCACCAGCCCCAGTAATCCGTGCCTGATCTTGTATTTTACACTTGATTTATCTAGTTACTCTGCTGTGTTCTATCTAAATTTTATAGATAGCCTGGTATGACTCTCCCGATGCAAATGTTGTGTTTTAAATGTTTGTTTGTTGATACCTTCTTTTTAGAACTTATTATTACTTTTAAATTGGTTTTAACTACCCTCATCTCTCTTTACTCCATGTAAGGGTGCGGCTCACCTCACCGATTAGCATCCTAAGGCAATAATCGTATTAAAATCACATTGCAAATGAAAACGTTCTCAGATTTCGAACCATAACGCTACTTGAGTTTTATAAATTGTGCTTTAGTTTCTCTTTCCATGTCCATGCAAAAAAAAAAAAAAAAATTCAACGTAAAATTCACTGTACCACTTACTAAGAACATATAACTACGCTTTCTAGCCCAACATCGTAAGACTGTAGCACATGGCAGGGGGAATCAGATCTCGAGACGCATAATAGAGAACGAAATAATGAACTTAATGAAAGTGGCTGGGAATACTCGTCGAGAAAAAAGTGTTGATAACGTTTACGCAGTGGAGGTAACATTTGTCTTGTCACCACACGCGGTTGTATGTGTAGGTGTGTGATTTCTTCGAAAGCGGAATTAGAACACAGGCAGCAGATACAGCACTGGCTCTCGGCGCTTCTTCGAAACGTCGATGGAATTGTGAAGGTGTTGACAGAGTTTGCGAGAGGCTGAACGCGACGCAACACAGGACTATTAGCTGGAGGAGGCGTTTCTGGGAAAGGCGGCACGTCCCAGCTCTCGTCGCGATGCAATTAGTGGCGGCGCCGCGCCAGCAAATCGCCAACTCCTCTCCGCGCGCAGTTTAAAACTTCCCTCAAACAGTCTCATTAAGCGGCCCATCCGCTGCCTTCCTTTTTCTCTTTTTCGGCTCACTATAAACATCAAATTATGACAACCTACACTTACCTCAAAATCGAGCGGAAGGACTTTTCCCCATTAGCATCCGAACAGCTTACGGTCGTTTACTCTCGTTTTCGGAGCAAGGAAAAGACGTGAGGTTCGTCTATCCGAAATGATTCAGCTGCGGGATAGCGCCCTCCAGAAGTCTGATGTGAGTGGTACTTCTGGACTCCATCAACATTGAAGTGTTTAGCTAGGGAACGGCGCTATCTCGTTATCGGTGAATAAACAGATTCATACATATCCGAAGAAACATCGCACCGTACTTCTTAATACCTCAGGCACTGCTATTTCGCATTTATTCTTCAATACCATGCTCTCGACTCAAGAACATGCGAGCGACGACTACAGATGGAAGTCTGCGTCTGGCTGTGATTCGTTCTCGGATGACTGAGGCGCTTAGGGCGACTGCTCACGTAAATCGGGAAATCCGGATTCAAGTCCTAATCCGGCACAAATTTTCATTGTCATCATTCCAATATACAGACGAATGTGGTTCATATTCGCAGTTACGAATACATTTTCTATCACAGCATCGTCTCAATCCTGGTATTGTAGATTGGATTAAATCACATAAGTCGATGGTTTAGGCCTACACTGGACACTGGTCGTGTGAATAGTCTCAATATCCACTTCAGATGCAGTCCACCGTTGTAACACAAAGTACTGGAGAATTTAGTTATTTGGTACCTTAACAAAAAGTTGTGTGTCTCGGTTGATCAGTGATCAGTGATTGAAACACGGTCTGTCTGAGACAATAAAAAGTGTTAGGTCATCCACATGAGTACTAAAACGAATTGATAAAATTTCATTTAAACGATATATCACGCAAATTTAAAGGCTGCCAATTCAACTAAATACCTAGGAATTATAATTACGAACAACTTACTTTGGAACCTTCACACAGAAAATGTTGTGGGGAATGCGAACCGAAGAGTGTGTTTTATTGACAGAACACTTAGAAGATGAAACAAATCTAATAGTCGACCGCTGTGGCCGAGCGGTTCTAGGCGCTTCAGTCCGGAACCGCGCTGCTGCTACGGTCGCGGGTTCTAATCCTGCCTCGGGCATGGCTGTGTGTGATGTCCTTAGGTTATTTAGGTTTTAGTAGTTTCTAAGTCTAGGGGACTGATGTCCTCAGATGTTAAGTCCCATAGTTCTTAGAGTCATTTACAAGATTTTGAACAAATCTGATAAAGAGACTGCCAACAATAAGCTTGTCCGTCCTCTTCTGGGGTACTGCGGGGCGGTATGGCATCCTTACCATGTAGGATTGACAGCTGACACGAAAAAACTTCAAAGGTGGGCAACTCGTTTTGTTTTGTCGCTAAATAAGAGAGAGAGTGTGACAGATATGATATACGAGTTGGGTTGGCAGTAATTAAACAAAAGCGTTTCTCGTTGCGGCGAGAGATATTTTCACCAAATTTCAAACAACTTTCTCCCATGAATGCGAAAATATTTTACTGTCGCTAACCTTCCAGTTAGAAATGATCATTGAAATAAAATAAGAGGAATCAGAACTCGCACAGAAAGATTTAGGTGTTCATTTTTCCCAAGCACTGTTAGAGAGTAGAACGGAGAGAAATACTTTTTCCACATCTGGCAGATGAAACATTCCGAGTTGCATCGTGTTCCGGAATCCACGTTAAACTATAGGATGCGTTATAATTGACTGAGAAGGTCAGTTCAAAGGTCGAGAGTAGGAAAACTACTTCCAGTAGGACAATATGTACTAAAGCACTTTTGGTGCTCAAACCAACCTTCCGGTTGATGGCAGCTTCCTTTTTCCGTAATGAAAAGCTATGACACGCTCATAGGAGTTGTGGCACAAGTGGATCCCAGGCTACAATTCCATTTGACGTCTCCTCCTGATAAAGTTGCGCATTATAAGCTTTGCACCACTGCCGAACGTGCGTAGGTTCAGATTAAAAGAAAGCATGGAATGAAAGAATAAACTTATGAAATTAAAGCAACCGCCTTATTGTGAAATAAAAAAGAAATAATATCTAAAATAAAGGCAATAATATTAATGCTTAATGAAAACCATCACCGCTGCATTAACACAGATTTATTCTGTCATGACCGGTTTCGATATTAAAACATCATCATCTTGCGTGCAGTTGAACAAAACAACAAATTAGGCTAAACGTTGTGGTATCTTTAAAAAAACGTAACAAGTAACTCACATTGCCAACAGTGTATAATAAACCTTCACCAAGCTGTGCCAGCATCATGATATAAATAAGCTGGTTATCTCATGTAACGTTTAAAAACCGAATCTGGATCACAAACATTCTGCTGAATGCCTGGCGAAAATGTTCTAATATGGAAACCAGTCGCGACACAATAAATTTGTATTTATACAGTTCTGATGGTTTTCATTTGACATTACTATTAGAGTCAATAAACTGCGGTTCTCAACGAGACCAAGAAAAGAAATCGAGACAATCTGTTAGAAGGTGCACATCTTTACACATTTGTAAAATCGAAACGTGCTGCTGTGCAACATTCGATAACGTGTTGCTTTCCCCGTCCACTGTAACACGTTTGGATCCACCTTGGCATACGGTTCACAAGGAGATCGAGATGCAGCTGCTCAAACCTATCGCGGTCTTCCTCGGCGCCCCTGCTGAAGTCATTCAGTGTGTGAGCGTTCCTACTACAACGCACTACAAAATTTCAACCGGTCCCAAGCGTACTTATTCGGGTTTATGCCATCAGATACCACAGGCCATTAACTTAGTTTGGTTCATGCCTCCTGGAGGGAGGCATACACAAGTTGAGTGAGGAGTGATGTTGCATTATCGTCTTGAAAGAAACACCATACTCCGAGATGTTGATTGTAGGTATGGCTAATAAACTATACGGATACTGCACGCCCTCAAAGTACCCTCGGTTACCATGAGAAAGTATCTACCCAAAGCATGACTGATCAGTCTCCCTGCTAAACTCGTGCACTGCGTGCCTCTGACGACCACCAGGCGTCTTCTGTGCAGACAACTCGCCACCTCTGATCCAGGTTCCATTCGAGATGTCCAGTCCCTACCTTCGTCGCGGACCACGGTGCTCAGGGGTTTGTACTGCTGTTCGTTAAGGGCTATGTACTGTTGTTCGTAATGAACGACAAGAAGCCAGATCGACCGTGTGGACACGGTTGTGCACTGTCTGGACCAACACAGCCCCCATAATTGCCTCAAAAACGAGTTCTATCGTGTTTTCTTTGAGTTACCCAAGAGCCATAATTGGTACGAAGTGATCATCAGCTGTTGTTAGTTACCACAGGCGAACACTACGACGCAGATATTAAGTATTTTTTTGTGTCATGGTAGATGGTGAATGCGTGAATGACGTCGCCGTAGTGTGCACCAATTCTGCGAACAACCATTCTTGTCGTAAGGCGCGTACGGGTTAAGCGTGAAATAACCCATCGAGGCATATTAAGAACCTGAACGCCGTACGTAAGCAGCAGTGTCCTGTTCACTACTGGAACACGGTTTGCTCTACTGAAGTGCATTGACAATGTTGATTTTCTTTTACCTCGGTTACACAGCTGGTTCTACGTCCAGATCTCCTGTGGCCAAATGTTGAACGAGGTTTCCGATAAAAAATAAATAAAATTGCGTAAGTCACGAGGGTGGCGCAAGTCATTTGTTCAACAGTTTGTGTAATGTGAGATTTTTTGAGATCCACGAAACAGCTACATCTACAAACATAACCCGCAAGCCATCATGCGGAGCCACGGTACCTTGTACCACTACTAGTAACTTCCTTTTCTGTTACACTCGCAAATAAAGTGATGGAGAACGACTGTCTATGCACCTCAGTAGAGCTCTAATTTCTCTTATCTTGTCTTCGCGGTCCTTACGCAATATGTACTATCATGCTGAAAAGTATCCCAAAGACCTGAACTGCGTTCCGCCTGATTTGCATGCAGCCCACAAAAGATAAATTACTTGCAGGTCCTCTAGACGCTTTTCGGAAAAGTAAAAATATGGCTCTGAGCACTATGGGACTTAACTTCTGAGGTCATCAGTCCCCTACAACTTAGAACTACTTAAACCTAACTAACCTAAGGACATCACACACATCCATGCCCGAGGCAGGACTCGAACCTGCGACTGTAGCGGTCGCGCGGTTCCAGACTGTAGCGCCTAGAGCCGCTCGGCCACTCCGGCCGGCTCGGAACAGTCGTTTGGCTATACAGAATGATTACAAAGGACCACTAGAGAACACAGCTAGCAGTTATTCCAGATGTAAAAAAAAGCCATTATACTAAAAATGTCAGGGAACTCCTCATTAGAGATGAGACAGTCGTTGACGCTTGTAGACACAAATTATTTATTTATTTTTTTGAATAAGAGATTTTTCAACAAGTACGATATAATTCGAAATATTATCGCTCTTTGAAAGGTTTTCGAAGCACCTATTAACTGTCGTTTGCATAAACTGGCTAATGAACCAACCAGTCAGAAAACCGCAATTAACAGTGTCAAGTGCTCTATGTAAACCGCACCATCAACAACGTACAACTAGTAATTTCACCGTATTCATGATGGCACGTGGATCCATGCGCTGTTGGAAAGTCACCTATCCCCGTTGTTATCTAACACAAAGTGACATTAAAAATCATGAGCAGCTAGTTGTCTATCCGTCTGAACTTTAAAAGATACGACCACCTGTTTCGTTCTGGATATGAAGTCAAATCAAGTATCTGTTGGTAACGCAAACGAAGCTAATCTTTTGTATGCACTGGGACTCGAACATAGGCCTGGTCTTCTTTGCTGATTAGGCATAGGGAGACGTGATAAGCCTCATTTTTAACTATTACCAGTTAGTAAATCTGAACTTGAAATTACTTGACGAAAATCTTTATACTGGACCCGGATTCCTGTTCAGATCAGCGTCATTAACCGGCCTTCGTATCTACTTCTACATATTTACACTAAAAGCAGGGTAGTTTGTACCAAATTATTCACTTGCTATTCTACGAGGGCGTGCTGAGAAGTAATGCCTCGAATTCTTTATGTGAAGACTGTTAAAGCTTTTTATATAAAACAAACGTTATTAACATTCTTCGTCTTTATTCTTCATATCTACGTATTTGACAGTCCTCTGCTGCTAGAGGGCTCCGAATTGTAGCGTGAAACATGGTGGTGTGTAAAGTAACTATGTCGGTGAACGAGAAACAGATTGTTGTAATTGAGTTTCGAATTCTAAGAGTCTGTCCACACATGGAGCATCCTATCCTTCTGTATGTCAATGCAAGACCACACACGAGCGCTGCGACACCAGCAACAATCCGACGTCTTGGGTTCTCTGTCATCGATCATCCTCTACACAGTCGCCAACCGATTTTCGTCCGTTTCCAAAACTTAAAGACCTACTTCGAGGACTTCAGTTTATTAATGATGAAGCGGTGCAAGCAGAGGTGAGGTTTTTGCCCCGTCACCAAAGTAAGACATTGTACAGTGACAGTAAGAAAACTGGTCTCTCGTTGGGAGAAAATGTTCTTCACCACCGAGACAATGGTGAGAAATACATATGTAGACATGAAGAATAAAGATCTAGAATTTTAATAAGATTTCTTTCATTTAAAAAGCTTTAAGATTTTTCATAGTAAAAAATTCGGGCGCATTTCTTTTCAGCACGCCATCGTATTTTTCTTGCATATGGAGCATGTGAAAAAACTAATTGTCTTTCTACCACAGTACGTGCCCCAATCGTTCTTACCATATTCTCATGATCCTTCAGAAACACGATGGTGGCAACAGAAATACTGCACAGTCTAAATCGAAAATCAGTCCTAATTTGTCTCACAGGATTTTACTCGAACGGTTAGCATTCAAGTTACCTGAGCGTCTGTGTTACATTTTTGAATGAGCTACACCAGCCGGTTACGAGTCAAGCAACACGTCTCTGAATGCTCAACAGTCAGCACCTGCACGTTAAGTTTTACGAAAATAACAACAAATATTTCAATTGTATGAAAGATAAAATTCCTCGAAACTCAATCGGGTTGTACTTATGGTACGTATTAAAGGTTTGTAACATCTTCCGTTTTTGTTGAACATGAAATGCGGTGTGCATAATTATTAATGTAAGGAAATCCGTAGATGAAAGACTGCTTACATGAAAATGTCCCAGCTCTAAATTGCCTAGAGATTTATAGAAAGTGGGAAGAAATACTGCTCGCTGCTCGATATCGAAGTCATCAGACACATAGCCCAAAAACAGGCAAAAATAAGGAAGGATCCAACCCGACAATCGTATCAAATCAGAATGACCCACCGGAGATTTGAAAAAATGGTTCAAATGGCTCTGAGCACTATGGGACTTAACATCTGAGGTCATCCGTCCCCTAGAACTTAGAACTACTTAAACCTAACTAACCTAAGGACATCACACATATCCATGCCCAAGGCAAGATTCGAACTTGCGATCGTAGCGGTCGCGCGGTTCCAGACTGAAGCGCCTAGAACCACTCGGTCACACCGGCCGGCGGGGTTTTGCAATCTGTTCCTCCTGAGCACCCCTGAGCATATCAACACGAAACTGATTTCTGGTTTCATGTAATCTATAAATTCCAAATTCATAACGACAACACCTCGGTTCATATCTATAACGTCCGATAAAAGCAGCAGGTCTAGTGATCATGTCCATGACACAAAACATTGGAACTTCTGGTTCCAGTGCCTTCACGTGTGTTCTATTCAACTGCGCCCTCCCTTGGGTCTGTAACAGAGATAATAAAAAAGGTTCTTGCGAATAATTTTATAGAAAAGTCAATTCAAAGGCTGAAACACTGTTATTTCTTATCTTTAACAGATACTACATTAAAGCAACTACAAGTACATGTGAAAATAATATTTAATCCGCCCACAGAGCTCAAATACACTGAAGCACCAAAGAAACTGATATAGGCATGCATATTAGAATACAGAGATATGTAAACAGGCAGAATACGGCGCTGCGGTCAGGAACGCGGGGTATAAGACAACAAGTGCCTGGCGCTGTTGTTAGACTGGTTTCTGCTGGTACGATGTTAGGTTATCAAGATTTAACTTAGTTTGAACGTGGCGTTATAGTCGGCGCACGAGCGATGGGACACAGCATCTACGAGCGACGAAGTGGGCATTTTCCCGTACGACCATTTCACGAAGGTACCGTGAATATCGAATCCGATAAAACATTAAATCTCCGACATCGCTGCGGCCGGGAAAAGATCCTGCTAGATCGGGACGAACGACGACTGAAGAGAATCGTTCAACGTGACAGAAGGGCAACCCTTCCGCAAATTGCTGCAGATTTCAATGGTGGACCATCAACGAGTGTCAGCTGTTGTCTGGTCGGACGAGTCTCGTTTCAAATTGTACCGAGCGGATGGACATGTACGGGCATGGAGACAACCTCATGAATGCATGGACCCTGCATGTCGACAGGGGACTATTAAAGCTGGTGGAGGCTCACTAATGGTGTGGGGCGTGTGTGCTATGGGATCCCCGATACGTCTAGATATGACTCTGAAAGGCGACACGTACGTAAGGATCCTGTCTGATTACCATTCATGTCCATTGTGCATTCCGTTGGACTTGGGCAATTCCAGCAGGACAATGCGACACCCCACACGTCCAGAATTGCTACATAGTGGCTCCGGGAACACTCTTTTGAGTTTAAACACTTCCGCTGGCCATCAAACTCCCCAGACATGAACATTATTGTGCACATCTGGGATGCCTTGCAACGTGCTCTTCAGAAGAGATCTCCACCCCCTTCTACTCTTAAGGATTTATGGACAGCCCTGCAGGATTCATGGTGTCAGTTCCCTCTAGCACTACTTCAGACGTTAGTTGAGTCCAAGCCACATCGTGTTGTGGCACTTCTGCGTGCTCGCGGGGGCCTTACATGATATTAGGCAGGTTTACCAGTTTCTCTGGCTCTTCAGTGTAAATTTCCCAAGAACAATTTTTTTCTGGCGTTCAAGAGACTGATGTTTCTTACTCGTTGCATCTCAAGACTTAAAATATTTCAGTTACACGACTAACACTATTTCGTTTTCATAGGCAGTGTCGCTTGCCAGCTTAAATTCTGAAGAAGGAATTAAATATATTATCTCCTGAATTATATGTTATTCACGGCAGCATAAGAGTTCTGTGTGCGGACAACAGTCTCAGAAGGCTGTTGTTTCTCACGCTTCTGTGTCATCTCTGACAAGACCTTTGCAGACACCGAAGAAAGAAAATTTATTTCTTTAATTTTATTTATTTATTTATTAAACCTGATCTGATTAGGTCCATCAGGCCGTCTCTTACATCGGGCCAGTGTTTCACACATATAGTATCTACCGAAGAAAAAAATGGCTCAAATGGTTCTGAGCACTATGGGACTTAACATCTATGGTCATCAGTCCCATAGAACTTAGAACTACTTTAACCTAACTAACCTAAGGACATCACACAACACCCAGTCGTCACGAGGCAGAGAAAATCCCTGACCCCGCCGGGAATAGAACCCGGGAACCCGGGCGTGGGAAGCGAGAACGCTACCGCACGACCACGAGCTGCGGACTCTACCGAAGAAATAACGGTTTTAGTGTATATGTGGTATTTTCAATAGGACAAATCTGATGACACATCATTTACGTACAACGAGAGGAGCATACGACCTAATGCCAAATCTTGGGGGACACCTAATACTACCTAACTCAATTGTGCCTTTTTGGCGCCGGGCATGACGCATTGCTAGCGAGACATTAGGTACGTGCGAAACCAGTGCATTGCAGTTGGCGAGAAATTTAGGCTGCTACGTTTGACAAGTAAAATATCGTAGTCGACGGCGTCAAACGCTTTGCTGAAGTCTAAGAAGCACATGATAGTTGCCTCTTGTGCACCCATGGCAAGCCTCGGTAGTCGTCTAGTAGGTTGTTTGTAGTTAGGTAGTTTGTTAGCTGGTAGTGGACTATATATTCTAAGGCCTTCGGCAGTGCAGGTCGGATGCAAACAGGTCGGTAATCAAAGGGCGCTGTAGCAGCTGCTGACCTGATACGCTTGATGGCGTTTTTGGCGGTGTTTCAGGTAACATGCTTTAAGTAAAGTTTTTCGTGGCTACAGTCGTTTATCCCCATGAAGTAGTCAATGAGTCTCTGTTTCGTTTGTGGTTCAATTTTTTTTTGTAGAAAATAGCGAACCCCTTCGTAGCATAGTCTCGGAAACATAGATGAGGTACTGACATTTCAACAGTTCAAAAGGACTGTGTTCCTCCGCCCTCGAGAAACCTCTTCTTTACTGGACACCAGAAAATCAGAGCATATTCAGCTTATAATTTCCTTTAGAAGGCACAAAGACAGGGATTCTGTAGAGTAACGTTTTGCGGGCACGAAGAGCTACAGGAGATCGAAATGCAGACCAAGAAAACCAAAGCGAGCGATATCGGAAATGGCGCGGTAATACAATACGGATATTTCATTGAGTGGGAGAAAGCCTTAAAGCAAGAGCAATTTGTAGAATTGACTGCTGTTCGGGGAATCGGGTAGCGGTGAAATTGAGTTACTGAAGAAGCTGCCGGCGTAAGGCAACAGAGCGAGGAAAGACGTCTTTCATTTTGACATTTCTGCATATTACAGTCCAATACCACAACTATGCTTATTCACCCACTATTGGTGGAACTGTTATCCTGAACACGCGTTTAGTCATATTTCGTGATCCTCAGAGGTCTAAGTACTTGACAATCACGGAAGTCGGACTTTCCAAACGAGATGCAGTAACACAGAGACGCGTAGAAAAACCTGTAAGGATGTGTTTGTATTAATAGAGATTTGTGACTAGTTTATTTATAGAAATAATTAGAGTACTATGCAATATACAACCGATAAAAACAATAGCCGGCCGGAGTGGCCGTGCGGTTCTAGGCGCTACAGTCTGGAGCAGGTTCGAATCCTGCCTCGGGCATGGATGTATGTGATGTCCTTAGGTTAGTTAGGTTTAATTAGTTCTAAGTTCTAGGCGACTGATGACCTCAGAAGTTAAGTCGCATAGTGCTCAGAGCCATAAAAACAATAAAATACACAAAAGAGGTTAATCACCAAATCACTCCTCCAGTTTAATCTGTAGTTGTGGGAACAGAAAGAATATAGAACTACAGAAATAAAAGACCAAAGGAATAAAACAGTTTACATTCAGAGGAAAGAAAATTATTTAAATTTCATGCCAATCGGACTACTTTTGCGGATAACGTGCTAACACCGGTAGAACCAAAACATAAATATATAACACTGACACCGAAAAATTATGTTTCACTGATACCTGGTCTGACCGACACCCTGAGGTAAGCCATCATCAGTTAGCGCTCAGCATATCTATACGAATCTGATTTATGGTTTCTACATGATTCTATATTATCACAGTTTATTTTTGGGTCTCCTTCGCCCTATGTTGATCCATTTCGCACTAATTACTTTTTTGTCCTATCAGATATGCTTTCTGGAAATCCACGAACACAATTTACACTAGGAATCACCTATTTCTCTGAAGTTAAGTGATTAACTACTTCGTTCAACTGAAACACTGACATTACTTTAAACGCTGTGTCCCAAAAATCCTTCTGTTAACTGTCGTCCATCGTTTATGTCACAGCATGTCGTTACATGTTATACAACAATGTACAGCATGTAATGTATAAATTCCAAATATTTCACGAACGCTTCAAAATATCGAAACAAGACTTTCAATAAGTTATTCTATGGAAAGGGGTAAGCATTATGCTATGTGATTGGGTTACTAGCTGTTTTATTTACCAATGTATTTTAGCAACTACTTGTTTTATATTATCGTACCTAACTTTTAATATGATTCGATGGCTCTTGACGAATATCTGTATCGATATCACTCCGACGTTTATCGTAAAAATCGCGAGTATATGGGATAGGACCTCTTCGTAAGGATGCAGTATGTTATCTTGGATAAAGAATCATCTTCAGAAGTGGACGTAATTTCAGGTGTGCCACAGGGAAGTGAGTTGGGACCTTTGTTCTTCGTGTTGTACGTTAATGACCTGGCAGACAATATTAACAGTAACTTCAGATTTTTGCATATGATGCAATTATCTACAGTGAAGTACTATCTGAATACACTGCACAAATATCCAGTCAAATACTGACAAGTTTCTTAAGTGATGCAGTGATTGTCAGCTCGTCTTACGTGTACGGAAATGTAAAATTGCGCACTCCATAAAATGCAGAAAAGTAGTATCCTATGACAACCATATCCTGATTCACGATTGTAATAAGGCAGTTAACATGGGGGTACAATTTGTAAGGATACGAAACGGAATGATCACATAGGCCCATTCGTAGGTAAGGCAGGTGGCAAATGCGAAGTGACTATACAAAAGGGACTGGTAACGAACCACTTGTGCGTCTCATGTTAGGATACTGCTCAAGTGTGTGGCACCCACATCAAATAGGATTAATAGCAGTGAACAATATACGAAGAAGACCGGCACGAATGATTACAGGTTTGTTTGAAACACGAGAGAGCGTCACAGAAATGCTGAAAATCTGAATTGGAGACCACTTAAAGATAGTCACCGTCCATCCCTTGGAAGTATACTTACAGTGGTTCCGGAAACAGTATTATGTGTATGCTTCAATTGGCTCTGAGCACTATGGGACGTAACATCTGAGGTCATCAGTCCCCTAGAACATAGGGGACTAACCTAAGGACATCACACACATCCATGCCCGAGGCAGGATTCGAATCTGCGACCGTAGCGGTTGCGCGGTTCCAGACTGAAGCGCCTAGAACCGCTCGGTCACAATGGCCGGCTATTATGTGTAGAATCTAGAGATATTCTTCTGTCTCTTCGCTCCGGTAGGAACCTCGTACACAGATTAGGCTGATTACAGGGCTCACAGAGCCATCTAAGCAATCATTCTTTCTGCATATGGTATGACTCGGGGAGAAATGCTAACATGTGGTACAATGCTAGGTACCCTTTGTCGTGCATGTCACAGTGGTTTTGCAGAGTACGTCTGTACAACGCGCAAGGGAGAATTAAAGGATCACTTTTCGAAATCCCGGAATTCCCAGACATTGCGACGCGTAAGTTTGAAATTTGGCTCAGAGGTGTTCCTCTGTAATGGTACATAAGCGTGACGCCCTGTGAAGTCTCCCTCGGACTCGGCGACGCTTCAAAAAGCAAGATGTCGACACATGCGAAAACAAGACCGCAGTTCAGATGCGCATTTTCAACTTTTCGCGGCGTAATCAATAGTCCATTAAATTTCGGGCATGTAGCCATGCAAATAAAACTTCTTTCACTGATAAATGACTCTAAGCACTATGGAACTTAACATCTGAGGTCATCAGTCCCCTAGACTTATAACTACTTAAACCTAACTAATCTAAGGGCATCACACACATCCATGCCCGAGGCAGGATTCGAACCTGCTACCGTAGCAGCAGCGCGGTTCCGGACTGAAGCGCCTAGAACGGCTCGGTCACATCGGCCGGCTCTTCCACTGATATTTCGGCCGCGTATGATCCGGCCATCCTCAGAGTAAGACGCACGGCTTGCTCTAAGGATGACCGGACGATACGCGGCCGAAATATCAGTGGAAGAAATTTTATTTGCGTGATTGCATGCCCAAAATTTAATGGACTACACAGTTCAGATGTTCACGTGACGTGGAAGGTGGGTTAATGACGTCACACTGGCACCAAATTTCACGTCTATCCTGACCAACGGCACCGTGGACGTGCCAGACGATCGGAAGGTCGTCAAAGCCCCTCTTACTACATTATAACCCTTCTTTTGACGCCTCTGCGATGGAAGTCATAACCGTGACACCCAGTGTTGAAATCACGTGGTCTTCTTATGAGCAGAATCGGCACTAACAGGTCGCAGGGCGTCGGTGAAACCACCTCTTTCCCTGGGGCATTTATTTCGCGGTCGAAATGTATTTGGTAGTACGATGAACAACAGGAAGAAGTTCTTCACAGCCTTTGACACTCGGGACACCCTCGGGCGTTTCAACTCCTCTCTGAGGACATTGTAGGGCTGCATCCCCGTCGAGTGTGATTGTGTCCGTTTGGAGCACAGCGCGACCGCAATTTTTGCTCTCGTGTACAGGACAGGACTTCTAGGAATCGTTCAAAACCATTTGACGAAATCTGAACATGATCCGAAGCAGCGAAGGGTGAGTATGCTTTTGCAGCGCTCCAATTTTGTGTCCTCCTGTAGAGCGATCACGTGAGGATGCGACACTGACATATGTTCGAATAAGCCTGCAAAGTATGCCTCTAACAGCCACCAGTTAGGCAAAACGCCGATTCTGAGCGGCGGTGCGCCTGAAATGTTTTCTCGGCACTCATTATAAAACCGTGTGATTTCAACGCTATGCGTCGCGGTTCTAACCTCCATCGCAGAAGCGTCAAAAGAAGAGCTGGAATGCGGGTAAGAGGGGCTGTGGCAGCCTTCCCATAACGTGACACGTCTATGGTGGCGTTGTGGTGAAGTGGCGATGTGACGTCATGAATCCGTCTTACACATGAGCTGCGGCCTTTCTTTTCGCATGTTTTGTCACTTTGCTGTTTGAAGCGTCAGCGAGCACGAGGGTGACGTCGCAGGGCGTTGCGCTTTTGCTCCATTACGGAGGAACGTTGTACGCACCTTTGACCTAAATTTCAAACTTCAGCGAAATGCAAGAAGATCTGCAGCGGGTATGCACTTGGTGCAGGGAGTGGCAACTGACCCTTAACATAGACAAATGTAATGTATTGCGAATACATAGAAAGTAGGATCCTTTATTGTATGATTATACGATAGCGGAACAAACACTGGTAGCATTTACTTCTGTAAAATATCTGGGAGTATGCGTGCAGAACGATTTGAAGTGGAATGATCATATAAAATTAATTGTTGGTAAGGCGGGTACCAGGTTGAGATTCATTGGGAGAGTCCTTAGAAAATGTAGTCCATCAACAAAGGAGGTGGTTTACAAAACACTCGTTCGACCTATACTTGAGTATTGCTCATCAGTGTGGGATCCGTACCAGATCGGGTTGACGGAGGAGATAGAGAAGATCCAAAGAAGAGCGGCGCGTTTCGTCACAGGGTTATTTGGCAACCGTGATAGCGTTACGGAGATGTTTAGCAAACTCAAGTGGCAGACTCTGCAAGAGAGGCGCTCTGCATCGCGGTGTAGCTTGCTCGGCAGGTTTCAAGAGGGTGCGTTTCTGGATGAGGTATCGAATATATTGCTTCCCCCTACTTATACCTCCCGAGGAGATCACGAATGTAAAATTAAAGAGATTCGAGCGCGCACGGAGGCTTTCAGACAGTCGTTCTTCCCGCGAACCATACGCAACTGGAACAGAAAAGGGAGGTAATGACAGTGGCACGTAAAGTGCCCTCCGCCACGCACCGTTGGGTGGCTTGCGGAGTATAAACGTAGATGTAGATGTAGAAGCGTCGTAATGGGTGGGAATTACGGGGGTTTCTAAAAAGCGAACCTTTAATTACGTCTGAAGTGTAGATGTAGAAGAGAGGAGCACAGCAATATGATGCTTGTTAATATTCGCAGTTCAACATTTCGAAAAAAATAGATGGGAAATGTGATAAATTTAAGGTCGAAGTCAGTCAGACAGTTGCAGTTTCAGCGTGTTTAGGCTGTGCTCACCCCGCACTAGTAGTGAATTTGCTCTGTGTCGGTAGAGGTCGGTTGCACACTTAGGAAATTTACCCGTTATTATTTTAAACTCTCAACTACAAAACTTAACAGGTGGCATATCGATATGCTGCCGCGAAAATGAATACACTTTCAATTACCAAACAAAAATTATGCTTACTTCAATATTCGTGGTAGATTAAAAAGAAAAGAGCATTAAACGTTCAGTATATTGAGCTAGTATGAATTATTAGAGCTGCTCGCATCGCGTGGGGCATTCTGTATATTTCTGACTGTAACAGCTTTCACCTCCACAGTTTCTTGGAAGATCATTTCTGATGCAGTATAATATGGCAGCGATGTAACTGTAGTCAGCGCCGCACGTGACCTTCTCAGTCGCTGACAGTTAGGAAAACTGCCAAACCATTATGTATATTATGGCTGCGGCGTAAATGGGGCGGCCCGGGTAGTCGGCAACGTCAGCGGGAATCCACAGTAGCGGACACCGGGGTTTTCGGTGACTGCATGTCGCAGCTGTTCATCCATCCTGGCAAAGCGCGCCACTTCCTGTGCACTTGCGTATTGGACGAAGGCAGCTGTTACTATTAAAATGCTTAACAATTAAACACCGTACCCAATAAAATTGCGTTTATTCGTTGCACCTTTTATTTTCCGTTATCATTTTCGTGCTTCAGTGCTCATCATCAACGATGTTCATCCCAATTTTTGTATCTGTACGGTCGTGCGTTAAGCTGATAGCGAACAATATTCTCACTGTGTTCAATGTCACTGACTCGGCCAACAGCAACCGAGTTGCATTTGTTCTACAGTTGTACCTTCCGAGCCGTCGTGCAGAGTCCATAGTGCATCATTATCATTAATCCTTCTGAATAATCCATTCGTAGGAGGTGGAAGACTCGCATACATGTGCATGACTCCAAATTTATAACCTTTCCACCAAGGTGATTACGTTTTACCTTTCCTCACAGAAGATTAGTAATCATTTGGTGGCAGGGTTGCTTTTATTTTATCATCTGTCACTGTATCTTCTACTAGTTAGTACTTGTACTAGTTAGCTATAATTTCCGTCTAACTAAATTAAGTCATAACGGATAGTTCGTCCCGCTTATGAATCAACTCTATCTCCTCTGTTGTACCTACTTTTTAAGAATCAAAGAGCTCTAGAATGGGTTGGATGATAATTCCTTAGGTGATATTCTTCACAGATGAATTAGAGCCGCTAATAGCTCCAGTAAATAATATAAATATTTGTCTACTTCGACTGGCTTTGCTATCTTATCGCCTATCGTGCTATCAAACTAAAGAAGATATTTTCGCCTGTTTCGGCGTATTTCTTTGCGTTTGTTTGTGCTGGTAAACGCGTGCAACATTTTGCACCGAATATTTCAATTACCAACGCGTTTCTAGCGATACTATATATCTGCCTACATTTTCCACGAACAGTCTCAGAGAATTACGGACATAATCTAATAACGACATTCAAGACAACTTACTTAACTGGGATATCCCTTAAAATATTCTATGTCTTGAAATTTAATTTCCGTCAGATCATAGGAAGGGGTAAGTAATTTGCTGTGTTGATATCACTGGTACCTTTTTTCTCTACTCAGGCCGGCCGCGGTGGCCGAGTGGTTCTAGGCGCTTCAGTCCGGAACCGCGCGACTGCTACGGTCGCAGGTTCGAATCCTGCCTCGGGCATGGATGTGTGTGATGTCCTTAGGTTAGTTAGGTTTAAGTAGTTCTAAGTTCTAGGGGACTGATGACCTCAGATGTTAAGTCCCAAAGTGCTCAGAGCCATTTGAACCATTTTTTTTCTACTCAGACATTGAGCAACTATGTTCCTTAATGAGAAGATAAATATTATTAACGTCATGTGAGCTATTCCAAAGAAGAGCTCAGCGATGAAAACTTTGTTTACACAGCAAATAATGGCAATCGTCCAGTCACACTTCCCGGAGGTACACCTGACTTTCACTTCAGTCATTTGTGACACTCTTAAAACTGTGTGCAAGATCGTCTACATCTACACGCCGCAGGCCACCTTACGGTGTATGGCAGAGGATGCTTTGTATACCACTGTCACTTGCTCCTTTTCCTATTCCAGTCGCCTATGGTTCGAGGGTAGGACGACTGGTGGTTAAGACTCCGTGTGGGCTCGAATCTCTCTAATTTTATCTTCATGATCTTTTCATGAAATATGCGTAGGAGGAAACAATGTATTAGTTGACTCTTCGAGGAATTTACACTCTCGGAATTTTAACAATAGACCATATCGTGATGTAGAACGCCTCTCTTGCATTATCTGTCACAGGAGTTGAGTGAGCATCTCCGCGACGCTTTCGCGCTTACTAAATGAACCTGTAACGTAACGTGCGGCTCTTCTTTGGATCTTCTCTATTTCCTCTCACAATTCTATCTGGCGCGAATCCCTGATTGACGAGCAATATTCAAGTATTGGTTGAACGAGTGTTTCGTAAGCTACTTCCCTTGTTGATGGACTACATTTTCTGAGGATTCTTTCAATGAATCTCAGTCTGACACCTGTCTTACCCCCGATTAATTTTATGTTGTCGTTCCACTTCAAATCGCTTCGTTCGTATACTCCTACATATTTTATGGAACTAACTACTTCCAGTGACTGTTCAGCAATCGTGTAACCATATAATAAAAGGTCTTTATGTCGACATATTCACAATACATTATATTTACTTTTAGGGTCAACTGCCACTCCCTGCACCAAGCATTGGTCCTCCGCAGGTCGTCCTGCATTTCGCTTCAGATTTCTGGGGTATCCGCGAAAAGCCTGCAGGGGCAGATTCCTGACTGGAAGTGGAGGAATAAAGGTCTTATGAACATGTATCCGGAAATGGACGATGTGCGTGCAACGACAATAAATCGTCTCGGAACACAGTACAGATCTGCATCGGATCCACGTTCAACAGGTGTTCAAAGTAGCGTTCATAGGATTGCAGATGATAGGGGTAGTAGCGGTTGTCACGCGGCATACACATAATGGTACTGTGGCTTACAGCATGTTGGCAGGCCACTTGCCAGGAGCTCGTACTAGGGTTCGTCTCAATATCCTATTGAAGCAGTTCCTCTAAATCTGCTGTACGCACAGTCCTCCGCCACTCTGCACGTTCGTCTGTCTGAAAGGACCCATGATTACACACATCCCCAAAAATGGCTTCAAATGTTGTGTGATGTGATTGGTGTCTGTAAGGGTACTTGTTTTGCCGGCCGCGGTGGTCTAGCGGTTCTAGGCGCTCAGTCCGGAACCGCGCGACTGCTACGGTCGCAAGTTCGAATCCTGCCTCAGGCATGGATGTGTGTGATGTCCTTAGGTTAGTTAGGTTTAAGTGGTTCTAAGTTCTAGGGGACTGACCACAGATGTTAAGTCCCATAGTGCTCAGAGCCATTTGAACCATTTTTGGTGCTTGTTTTGGTATAGCCGTGCTGCCTGTCGACCGTTTCCATCTGCTTGGCCATACACAAACACTATCTCGGCCTGTTCAAACGCCATCTCGGCCGGTTCCCGACCTGAATGCCGGACCATTCTATCGCTTACAGTACACTGCGACAATCACACATCCTGCAACACGCAAGGAACACACGGCACGTGGTCAGAGGAACTTTCATTCTTCAGCGCCATCTATCATGGCGACGCTGAATTTCCGGACACATGTTCATAGGACCTTTTTTCCTCCACTTCCAGTCAGGAATCCGTCCCTGCAGTTTGTAGGTTTTATTAATGTTCGCCCTGTATATATTGTGAAAAGTAATGGTCCTATTACACTCTCATGGGGCACACTGGAAATTACTGTTCAAAAATGGTCCAAATGGCTCTGAGCACTATGGGACTTAACTTCTGAGGACATCAGTCCCCTAGAACTTAGAACTACTTAAACCTAACTAACCTAAGGACATCACACATATCCATGCCCGAGGCAGGATTCGAACCTGCGACCGTAGCGGTCGCGCGGTTCCAAACTGTAGCACTTAGAACCGCTCGGCCACTTCGGCCGGCCGAAATTACTGTCACGTCTGAAGACTTCCCACCCTTCAGAACGACATGCTGTGCTCTGCTTGTTAGAAACTGTTCAATCCAGTCACACAGCTCGTCTGATATTCCATACGCTCGTATTTTGTTCATTAGGCGGCCGCGCGGAATTGTATCGAATGATTTCAGATGTCGAGGAACATGGTATCTACCTGGACGCCTGTATGTAATGCTTTCTGTGGCCCGTGGACGAATAGAAGGAGTTGGGTTTCACACGATCGTTGTTTTCGAACCCTATTTTGGTTCCTATAGAGGAGGTTTTCGGTCTGCAGGAGATTTTCAATCTCCAGAAATTTCATAATATGCGAACATGGAACATTTTCCAAAATTGTTTATCACGATTGCCTGTAGTTTTGTGCGTTCTTTCGACGACCCTTCTTGAGAACGGGAAAGACCTGTGCTTTTTTTCTAATCATTAGGAACGCTTCACTCTGTAACAGTTCTACGGTACAGTACTGCTAGAAGAGCGGCAAGTTGTTTCACCTACTCTGTGAAGAATCGAACAGGTATCCCGTGAGGTCAAGTGTTCATCCTCTTTTGAGCGTTGCTTTCTATCCCTTTGTCATTTATTTCGATATATCCCATTTTGTAGTTCGTGCAGCGATTTAGAGGAGGAGCTTTAGTTTGATCTTCCTCTCTGAAACAGTTTTGGGAAAAGCCGTTTAGTATTTCGGACTTTTCTGTGCCATTCTCTGTTTCAAAAAAATAGCTCTGAGCTCTATGGGACTCAACTGCTGAGGTCATAAGTCCCCTAGAACTTAGAACTACTTAAACCTAACCAACCTAAGGACAACACACACATCCATGCCCGAGGCAGGATTCTAACCTGCGACTGTAGCGCCAGAACCGCTCGGCCACCAGCGGCCGGCTCTCTGTTTCAGTGCCACTGTGGTCACAGAGTGTTTGGGCAGGTCTCGAATATGGATTGGTGTATTTTGCGAGCAGTGCACACGTTCCAGCTGTGCAGGCTTTCTCCTAGGGGCGCCAGTGTCGCAGCGCCTCTGCGGACTTTGGAGAGGAGCTGGGCACAAGTTGAAGCTTTGAGTCTGTTCCGCCAGTGCAAGCCCCCGTGACACGAGTTGCCGAGACATGAGCCGCTCCAGTTCAACGCCTGTGTGTGCACTGCGGTAACGTAGTCGCACTTCACATACTGTACCACGCACTCCATTTTTCCACCGAAACTTAAATTCGCGCCCTACACTAGTAACAGAACTGAGCAAGTTTCAATTTAGATCGGGCATACTAAATAAAAAATGTATACCTCCTTTAAATGAGTGAATTATCATTGTCTTTACCATTATCAGCTATCTGCTGCATCCACATCCATCTTTGTTCTGCGTATTTTTAGTGGCATCCTCCTGCCTTTCATTAGATTGTCTTCTTGATCTTTTCGTATCTCTCGGAATCCATCAAAGAACTTCCTTGGTACATGTAACATCCAGTCGCTTCGTTACATTTCCCACCCGGCTCCTCTTAATTCTGTAATGTACTAGCATTGTTTGCTAATGATTGTTCTTTTACAAATGGTTCAAATGGCTCTGAGCATTATGGGACTTAACTTCAGAGGTCATCAGTCCCCTAGAACTTAGAACTACTTAAACCTAACTAACCTAGGGACATCACACACATCCATGCCCGAGGCACTATTCGAACCTGCGACCGTAGCGTGTTCTTTTACAGTTTAATTAACTAAGGCAATAGCCTCTGGCGTCAAGCTTACTAAGTCATCGTATTTTATATGGGTTAACAAAGCATTTTATTTCGTTGTTGTCTGATAAATGACAGCCCTACTAAATGAAATAATTACAGCAAATTAAACATCGCAAGAAACGAATTCGGATTTCTTCCAGGCGTGCTTTTCCATCCAGCCCATGTATCATTATAAAATAATTCAGTTTCCCATTATGATTTTATGAAATCAGTTCGTGTCCCTACGTGGTCTGTTGCAAACTTGTAAAACTGAAGGAGCTAATTCTTCTCACTGTTTCCGAAACCTCCTAAAATATGATAAAGGACAATGACACAAAGTTTATTAACATTTTTAATTGAATTAAACGAAAACAAATGAGGACTTGCATAAATGGGAGAACTACTGCTGCTAAAATCATGTATTTTAACTTTCACTGCTAAACAAATCATTACAGATACCGAAAGAGTTGCGATCAAATGGCTGCCCGTTATGCATTGTCTATATAGTCACTTTTAACACGTTTCGTTACACCTCGTAGAAGCTGCTGTGAGCAAGTGTTTTCCATCCCTACTCACATAGACACTGGCTACCAGAAGAAAACTCAAGACCGGGATAGTTTTCGTTGACCTCTGAGCAACTTATGGCACGGTGTGGCGCGAACCTATAATACTGAAATTTCTGAAAATAATACCTCGTAAAACCAGGCAACCTCGCAAGCAACATGTGAGCAAAATAACACCAAGTTGAAAAGAAGAGCAGATGGCATGTACTCAGTGATGACTTGCCTCACGGTTCTGTTCTCACTGCGGTGTTATTCAATGTCTACACAGCAGACCTGCCGCACTTGACCAGCGGGAAATTCCAGAATGCAGATGACCTTGTAGAGCTTTCTGAATGAGAGGAACACCTAACAAACAGCCTTACTAACATTCATGAATTAAGACATGGTGATTTAGACCTAATGTTCCTAAAATAGAAATATGTTTTTTCCACCTCTCTCATAGTCTAGTATCAGCAAAGATCAGCCCACAGTTCGGTCCTGTTGACGTAGTCAGATACAAGGATAAGCTAAAATACCTTGGTGTCACATTAAATACAACGCTGACATACCGTGAATATCTTTCCAATACAGCTAAGAAGGTACAAATACTAGTGAACCTGCTGAGGAAAATGGCAGGTAGTACATGTCAAGCAAATACATCAGTTCTCAGTGGAGTATTCCTTGCGTTGATATACCCTGCAGCAGAATACTGCGCACGGTTTGGCTCCACGGCACTCATGTGAAGAGAACTGACGTACATTTTAATGCAGCTATGAGCACTATTAGTGGCACAGTCAGGTGAATACCTACAGGTTGCTACCAATACCATCGAGCATGTGTACAGCTCACCTCCGTTGAAAAGTGGTTCTCCGCAACCTTTTTCAGAAGGATTCTCTAAATGAATCAATTCTTCTTCACGAAGATTTACTGTAGCTGCCTAGGAAACGTCTCAAATCCAGAAGACTAGCATATGAAGAAGAGGTCTAAGTGCTCTCCACTGGATTCATCCACGATTCTGAATAAAACGTGAGTGACAAACCAACAAAACCCTGGCCCACGAACTTATTGAGAACTCAACTGTTAAAGTTCCAGGCTTTCATCATCCTAGGAAGCACAATAGATTCAGGACTGGAGAATATATGTGCAAATGTAACATAGGCACGTGGGACTTCTACACTGAAACTGCTGTGATATTCAGACAATGAGCCATAATATAAATCAGTGCCCTGACAAACGTTTCCCTGGTGATATCAAGAATCTACACGAAGCATCTGCCGAGGTCCTCTACTGAAGTGAGTCTTTCGACATTCGTGTGCAGTCTGGGACAGTGAGTGTTTGTATAGTGTAAATAGTTGCACATACGTATTTTTTTATTAAATACGTAAAACCGTTTTGTTGTTGTAACTGATGCATACGATAATAATAAGATAATTAGAATTAACAGATATTATATACTTTTATTCTTCCCTTAGGAAGATTTCAAGAATTTTAATTACTGTAGAGTCTCCACACCCAAAACGTTACAGATAATCACAAAAATTATTTGTGGTTTCACATTCTGTCAGTGCTGGATTACCTTATTTCTTTCTCAAACCACTTCACAGGAAACCAGAGATGTTCGAGCTGGCTGGTAGACTCTATGCAATGAGTATGGCTTGAATATTTAATAGAGAGGATTTGTTGATTGACTGCATTTAGCAGGTGTCTTGGTTTTCACATTCAAGTCGTTTACAAAACTCGGCCGTGTGCACATCACGTAGCCTATGCTAGAAACAGCATTATAGTTCTCGCTGCATAATGCCAAATGTTCTGTATACATCGATTTCATGCATCAGTAGCAAATAGACAGAGGAAGGAACTGGCCATCACCAATTAAAAGAGACCATCACACCCCTCGTATTACATGATTTATTGAAGCCATTGAAAACATAAATCAGTATGACAAGGCGAAAACTGGGACCCATTCCACCGTAATATGAGATTAGTGTACAACCCAGCACAGCACGTTACTGGGAAGTACTGTAGTTTTCATTTGTCACGGATCGTCGAGGAAAGATATATAAAATCAACAGACTGCAGTTTCTGTCGTATTCGAGACAGAGACCTGTGTCAGCTGTTGAGGAGATGGACGGCATTGGCCTTAGTTGGTGAATACCTCAAATTAGAGGCGGCAAGCTATGTCTCGAGCAGAGCGCTGGCGAGCTAATTGTGAGGCGGCCATTACGCGCGATGCGAAGCAATAAATACGGCCAGAAAAGTGGGACAGGGACGGGGACATCTGAAAGCTATCTAGAGTCGCCTTGACGAACTCTGTGGCCGTCGCTTGGTGCGCTGCCAGCACGCCACCTTCTGACTCACGCGCCGCTTCAACTTGTTTCCTCCTTTTGAAGTTCAATTTAACAGTAATATAAATTACTACAACATGTGCGGGGGACGTATACTACTCTATCCGTCGTTATTTTTAGATGGAATCGTCGTATACAAGAGAAAACATTACACACTGGTGCATTTGTGTTTACCTAAATAACTTTGAGTGTACTACAGGGGGTGGACAAAATACGGAAACAGTATAAACCTTACGATGCCTAATACTCGGTACGAAAACTGTTAGCATTAAAAACAGCCTCCAGTCGTCTCGGAATGGATAAATACAGGTCCTGTATGATTTCCGAGGGAAAATTTTACCATTCTTCCTGCAAAATTGTGGCAAGTTCGGGTAACGAAGATGGATGTGGATGGCGATCATGCACCATTCTCTCCTAAGCGGATCACAAAGGCTCAATAAATATTGAGATCTGGCGCTTGTGGTGGCCAGGGGAAGTGCGAACATTCATCCTCGTGCTCTCAAAACCAATCCTGGCCGACGTGAGCTTTGTGAACGGGGATCCTCCCATCTTGGAACACAGCCTCACCATTGACGGGCAGATATTGTACCTGGGATGAATCCGATCAGCCAAAATGGCCACATAATCCTTGACAGTAATGCGACCTCGCAGAATAACCGTGAGGCCCACGGAATACCACGATATGGCTGCCAAAATCGTCACCAAACCCCCTCGTCATGTTTCACACTTGGGACGTAAACTCGGCTATAAGTTGGAAACATTGTGAAACAAGACTCATCCGACCAAATGATATTCTTCCATTGCTCCATAGTTAAGGTTTTATGACTTCGGCACCACGTTTACCAGTTACGGACATTTCTATCACAAATGAGTGGTTCTGAATTTCCAACTAGCCCTGCAATTCCCTGGTTATAGAGTTCCCTTCGCGTTGTTTTGGTGCTGGCAGAGTTCGCGAGTGAGACATTCAGTTCTGCAGCGACTTTTGCAGCTGTCGACGTCTTGTTTCTTGTGATAGTCTTAAATAGCCGTTTGTCACGATCACTCAGCACACACTTTTGTCCGCACTGTGATTTAGTGGATGATGATTTTCCGTTTTCCCTGTATACTGAAAAAATCTTCGATACGGTGCCTCTTGAAACACAAAACACTTCGGCTCCCGTGGTTACGGAAGCACCTACCATACGAACCGTAACAAATTGCCGACTTTCAAAATCGCTTAACTCCGACATAATGCACTCACAACTACATAGAACATTGTTTTGGCCACGGCTGACACTTGCAGCGTATTGAGAACATTGCAGAGGTACCGTTCATGGTCAACTACGACAGCGTAATCTGCAGGTTTGGCTATAATCTGCATTTATGTTCAACCAAGAAATTCTCAGGATATTTCCATATTTTTCTCCAACCCCTGTATGCAGTATACACTAACGGAAATGGAAAGTGATACGCTGTGAAGCACTAGTCCGATATTTATCAAACGTTTTGGAAATGTATATCATCCAGCGAGTATTAAATAATTTATCTTTCATTTCATTCGGAACTGATGTCCGCCATCAACATCAACAGGAAGTGTGAAACCCACGGGTACAATGTACATTCTCGTATTCGTTGTTACATGGAACGAAACAGCCTCCGAATGTAATCTTGAAGAATTTATTGCTATGCCTGAAACACACGCTGTGTCAGTTCATCAACATTGCTGACTGGAGGCTCATATGAAAATGCATACATGGCATCCCAGACATGCTCTGTGGGTGACAAATCAAGGCATCGGGCGTGTCAAAGTAACATACATTCCTCAAGGCGTTTGTAGTGAGAAATGCAGCATGGCGTATTGCATTATGCTATTGGAGTATACCTTTTGGTAGACTGGCCATGAAGAATGAGACAAGGTTACCATTTTTGCCACATACTAACATTCAGCCTCGCTCTTCTGATTACCATATAAGTCCAGTTGCTTCTCACACCATGGTTGTAGGAACTGGAGAAGTATGGGTCTCGAGAATCGCTGCTTCCTGTGACCTTTCACCAGATCGTCTACGGGTACGTTGACGTTTATCTGACCACCTCAAACAGAAGCGAGACACGTCGCTAAACACCACAGAATGACACCCATTGTCCCAGTTGACTCTGGCTGTACACCACGCAAATCTCTGTTGTTGCGATACGGCGTCAGCGGTACACGACGCGTGGCACCTTAAGATCTCAACCTAACTTTCAGTTATCTTTTCCTGACGGTTCGTTATGACACTTGGATCTCATATATTGTCATTAAGCGCGAGATAAATAACTGTTTACATGCTTCTGTGTTCGCTATAATTAATATAACCTCGTTTTCGCCATCCCTGCGGCAGTGACACGTAGGGGGATTGGTGGTCCAAATTAGCGTGCAACGATTCATATGCAGGTTTCGCTAAATCTCTGGATGGCTCCTTTGAAAAGGACACGGGCAATTTCCTCCCCTAAACCGAGACCGAGTTTGTGCTCCGCCTCTAAAGACCACGTCGTCGATGGGACGTGAAACCCTTATATTCTTGTACACTTATTACAAAAATCCGCCTCCCTTGCTCAGAGGTCAGTGTGTCTGGCTGCTATGTGGAGGACCTGGGTTCGATTCCCGATACTGTCAGGAATTTTTCATCGGTGGAACGAATGGAATGGGGTGTACTCACCTTCGTGGTAAAGTGAGGAGGTACTTGAATGACAAGCGGAGGCTCCAAGGTCAAAAAAGCCGACAACAGCCGGGATAGCGGTTTACTAACCCCCACGCCCGTCCATACCGCATCCTGTGACGCCATTGGCAGATGATGACACGATGGTCGGTCTGTCCCAATTGGCCCATAAGGGCCAGAACGCGGTGCTTTGCTGTTGCTCATTGTAAATAGATTCGCAGGGTTGTTGATGAGTGTATGTCATTCTTGCATGTCAGTTCAAGTTTTTCAGCATTTACGCGACACTCTCCAGCGAGTCAATCAAAACTGTGACCATTCGTACTGGACTTGTTTCTATACGTCTAATGACCACATTAGTCCCATTTGGTAAGATTCCCAAGCACTTCAGCAATATTACAGTAAGTGCCGGACGAATGTTCTGTACGCAGTCTCCTTTGTAACCTGCCTTCGTTTTCACAGCAAAACCACTAAACAGATATCTACTACCTGCATTATCTTCGTTGGAGCCTATGTGATTACTCATTTTCATATTCACAAAAATTATTACACTCAAATATACATATATGATTGAAGTGATTCTACTTTGGCTAAGCGGAGAATTTTATATTTATGAACATTTAAAACAAAGTTGTCAATATTTTGCATGATTTAGAAATTTTATCAAAACGTGATGGGATATATGTGTAGCTTTTTTTTATATAGCATTTTTATTATAGACCACTGGTCATTAGAAATTCAAATCATTAGCATTTCAGTGACACTGCACAAAGTAGGTAAAGTAACGCTCTTGACATTGTTCCGCGTATGAGGAAAGATTACACAGAGGGTTTCTCGTCGGCAATCTCATTTGAATTTTGGTTGGTTTTCTTTTTAGAGAACCGTGTTACGCATCACGTGAGGACGTCTATCAGCACATGTCGGAATTTGACACCTGCAGGATCGTGACCTCTCGAGACTACAGTTTATCTTTCCGTGCTAGCGTTTGTGGGGAACCCACGACTGCGAATACGCAAGTGATGGGTTCAGGAGACTCATGTTCAATGCCATGCAGGATTTCAATTGCCCCACGGGTCTAGCGCGTGAGAATGCTGGTATACTGTATTATTCGCTCGGCTGTGCGGGATGGTACGGCTGAGTCACAGTCCTCGAATCAGGAATTGGGATTGTTCGCAGCAAGCAAGTATTCATGCGAATAATGCTACGACATCTGAAGCACCACAGTCTGTGAGCACGGCGAACATTGTTGCGATGTCTCTTGACACAGGTACTCGCAGGGAAAACAGGAGCGGCACCACCTCGTTTTGGGTGCAGAAAATGGTTCAAATGGCTCTGAGCACTATGGGACTCAACATCTGAGGTCATCAGTCCCCTAGAACTTAGAACTACTTAAAACTAACTAACCTAAGGACATCACACACATCCGTGCCCGAGGCAGGATTCGAACCTGCGACCGTAGCGGTCGCGCTGTTCCAGACTGAAGCGCCTAGAACCGCTCGGCCACACCGGCCGGCTTTGGGTGCAGAATCACGATTTAGGTATACGTGCGTGGAAGATCCGAAGAGAACTAACGTTGCTCGATCGAATTCGTCATCATCAATTTGGCACAGCGCCCTGCCTGATGGTATGGGAGAAGAGAGAGAGAGAGAGGGGGGGGGGGGGGGAGGCATTGGGTACACAACACGATCACCTCTGTCTGGTTCTTATAGCCGGTAATTTGGAGAGAAACTGCTACATTTGTAATGTGCTAAGGCCAGTGTACCTTCTAAATCTACGTGACGTTATTTTCCAACATGATAACACAAGTTCCGACCTACCTTGATACTGAGGGTGTTTGAATTTTGCCCTGGCCAGTACATCGCCAAACCTCGCAACCACTGAGAATATCTGGTCATGGATTTCAGAGAGACTAGCACTCCACCACTAGGCAGCCACTACCATTGATGAGCCCCAGCATAGAGCTGAAGAAGCATGTAACACTGTAACCGTATCTGTCATCCAAGCTCAGTTCGAATCGATCCCTAGCCGGGATTAAGTCGGCAGTGGCAGTTCCGGTTTATTACACTGTCGAGTCACATTATGACCACCTGTCAAAAGCCTGAATAAACACCTACTAAAGTGCTGACCGGTGCGAAACGTGCAGGAAGAGAGTCAACGAGGCTCTATAAGGTACCGACAGGGATGTGGAACCATGCCAACTTCAGTGCCGTGTTTCTCGGTTGAGAATCCATGCCGTGAACAGCGCGATCGAGGTGGTCCCACAGATCCTCGATTGGGTTTTTAACTGAGGCACTTTGGCAGGCGGGGGAGTACAGTACACTCATCCTGGTGCTCTTCAGACCACTCACGTACACTGCGAACTGTGTGAAACGTTTCATTGTCCTGCTGGTAGAGGCCACCGGGCCGAAAAAACGAACTGCATGCAGTGATGGATATGTTCCGCAACATTATATGCATACTTGTGTTAATCCATTATGCCTTTCCGAATGACGAGATCACCCACGGGATGCCACGGAAACATTCCCAAGATCATAACGTTGCGTCCTCCGGCCTGGACTCTTTGCTTTCGGACGTTTCACACCGTACACGCCAACGGCCATCTGTCCGATGGAGCATACAGCCTGATTCGTCTGAAAAGGCCACGTGTCGCCACTCAGCTGACGTACAGCTGTGGTGGTAGCGTGCAACTTCTAGCATTCCTCGCCGATGAACAGCAGTCAGCGTGGGTGCATGAACCTGGGAACTGCTGTGGAGATTCTTACGTAGCAATGTTTACTGAACGGCCGATGAGGAGACGCTGTTGGTAGCCTCTTGGTTCATCTGGGCGGTCAGGTGTTCAACAGTAGGACGTCTATTCGCCCGTACACATCTTCTCAACCGTCGTTGACTCCTGTCATCTATTGCCCGTGGTGCCGATTTTGAAACGCACCATTTTGCCGTGCATGGAATACTTTACCCAAGGCGGCACGCGATCAGTTTACGAACATATTCGTTTTGGACATGCTACCACCCTTGGCCCGAGAGTCAACGATGATGCCCATCCAGATAAATCGTTCCGTTTCCTCATTACCATTACAGCTGCACTGTTTTCCGTGACACCCCCGCCCCCGACACGCTTTATATCCCCTCCACTGCTAGTGCTGCCACCTGCCGTCTGTGAGTGGTTATTTGCACGTCGCCGTCAAAGATAGGCTGTGGTCACATTAATGTGACTGGACCGTGTATATTGCGCACCCTGTATGCCCCCAGATCGCCTACAAATTTAATCATGTTCGTTTGTACTGCACCGAATACGCGCAACAAATAAAATTTCGTTAATTGCTATAGTACTGGGTGTTGCAGTTTTAATTATCAGCATTGTAGATAACTGCATCATTTTCAAAAAGTCAGAGTTAATATTAACACGGTCCGATAAAATTCTAATGCACTACGGACGTCAATAAATACACGAAATCTCCAACACACAAGACAGCGCGCGAAGACTGCATCAAACAAGGTGAGATAGTTAGGGTCATAGTGAGGACGATTGTCGAAGGGGAGCTCGCGTTTGAAATGTGAAGATCGGCCTGTTCCTACTGTGGAAGCAATCAACGCAAATGTGGGAGCGGTGCGATGCTCGCGCCATCACTCTGCTGACGGCGCCGACGATCAAGAGGCACAAACCGTCGTAAATATGTATGAGCCGAATTTCCACCACGTCGATATTGCATATAATGTTCTCCACCAGCCCGCTGCCGTCTTGTAAGAGTGAGCTTTCGACGCAAGATAGCGACAAATAGTCGTTCTGACTGCGAAAGGGACTGTATACTGAGTGCAGAGGAGGAAAACGTGCTCATCTCAACGTGCCTTTCACCGCATACAGGCTTTAGCCGCACTCACAGCTGATCGTTGAACATCAGGAAGTTTCATCTACTTAATTTCTTGCAGTTCGACACTTCATTAGTCTTTTATTTTAAAAGGTCTGCGCTTGAATGTAACAAAAGACAGAGACAGAAATGATGCACCTGTAAAATGAAGTGGCCGAGCGGTTCTGAGCGCTTCAGTCTGGAACCGCGTGACCGCTACTGTCGCAGGTTCGAATCCTGCCTCGGGCATGGGTGTGTGTGATGCCCTTAGGCTAGTTCGGTTTAAGTAGTTTTAAGTTCCGAGGGGACTGATGGCCTCAGATGTTAAATCCCATAGTGCTCAGAGCCATTTGAACCATTTTTTGTAAAATAAAGTTCGTTTTGACAGTGCACAGATGGCTCACTTCCTTCAATATGTATCGATACAATAGCCAAATGTGAAATACGAAGGGATAGATAATGGTATGAAATATTAACGAGTGATAAGACATGACTTTAAATTGCTTCGCGAGGCGTGCGTGGATATTACGTTGTGATATTTTACTGTCAAAATCGATTTGGAATTCTGTGCAGTATCCAAAGTTAACTCGTCCCAAATGTTCATATAGAGGGCGGTGCAAAAATTCTGATATATTCTGAGAAGAATACTATGTCCGGAAAGCGTTATACACTCCTGGAAATTGAAATAAGAACACCGTGAATTCATTGTCCCAGGAAGGGGAAACTTTATTGACACATTCCTGGGGTCAGATACATCACATGATCACACTGACAGAACCACAGGCACATAGACACAGGCAACAGAGCATGCACAATGTCGGCACTAGTACAATGTATATCCACCTTTCGCATCAATGCAGGCTGCTATTCTCCCATGGAGATGATCGTAGAGATGCTGGATGTAGTCCTGTGGAACGGCTTGCCATGCCATTTCCACCTGGCGCCTCAGTTGGACCAGCGTTCGTGCTGGACGTGCAGACCGCGTGAGACGACGCTTCATCCAGTCCCAAACATGCTCAATGGGGGACAGATCCGAAGATCTTGCTGGCCAGGGTAGTTGACTTACACCTTCTAGAGCACGTTGGGTGGCACGGGATACATGCGGACGTGCATTGTCCTGTTGGAACAGCAAATTCCCATGCCGGTCTAGGAATGGTAGAACGATGGGTTCGATGACGGTTGGATGTACCGTGCACTATTCAGTGTCCCCTCGACGATCACCAGTGGTGTACGGCCAGTGTAGGAGATCGCTCCCCACACCATGATGCCGGGTGTTGGCCCTGTGTGCCTCGGTCGTATGCAGTCCTGATTGTGGCGCTCACCTGCACGGCGCCAAACACGCATACGACCATCATTGGCACCAAGGCAGAAGCGACTCTCATCGCTGAAGACGACACGTCTCCATTCGTCCCTCCATTCACGCCTGTCGCGACACAACTGGAGGCAGGCTGCACGATGTTGGGGCGTGAGCGGAAGACGGCCTAACGGTGTGCGGGACCGTAGCCCAGCTTCATGGAGACGGTTGCGAATGGTCCTCGCCGATACCCCAGGAGCAACAGTGTCCCTAATTTGCTGGGAAGTGGCGGTGCGGTCCCCTACGGCACTGCGTAGGATCCTACGGTCTTGGCGTGCATCCGTGCGTCGCTGCGGTCCGGTCCCAGGTCGACGGGCACGTGCACCTTCCGCCGACCACTGGCGACAACATCGATGTACTGTGGAGACCTCACGCCCCACGTGTTGAGCAATTCGGCGGTACGTCCACCCGGCCTCCCGCATGCCTACTATACGCCCTCGCTCAAAGTCCGTCAACTGCACATACGGTTCACGTCCACGCTGTCGCGGCATGCTACCAGTGTTAAAGACTGCGATGGAGCTCCGTATGCCACGGCAAACTGGCTGACACTGACGGCGGCGGTGCACAAATGCTGCGCAGCTAGCACCATTCGACGGCCAACACTGCGGTTCCTGGTGTGTCCGCTGTGCCATGCGTGTGATCATTGCTTGTACAGCCCTCTCGCAGTGTCCGGAGCAAGTATGGTGGGTCTGACACACCGGTGTCAATGTGTTCTTTTTTCCATTTCCAGGAGTGTATTTAAACCACACTGTATTACGAAAAAAGTAGAAAGGGCCGTTCTGCTAACGTAGATACGCCAACTAGACCCGTAAGTTTCATGGTTGGCGTTGCTCAAGCACAGATCCTCTGGCAGTCGTGCATTAGCCCGTCATGTTGGTCTTCTTTCACCTCTTGGAACTTCCTTGGTCCATCACCATCCATTCGCCTGACAACATGTGCTGGCCTTCTCCATTTCTCTTTAATTACAATTAGAATTACATTTTTCAGTCCAAATTATTCTCCGATTAATTTTTTTTCTTCAAGTAACTCTCAAAATGCTCTCTATCACTCGCTGAGAAACCCCAGGATTGGAATGCTTTTCAAGTTAAAAGTTTTTTAGACATGTTCTATTAACACTTAACCATTTTTCGTTTTCCCAGTTTAGGGATCTGAAAACTTCAATGGTTGCTGAGAGGATATGGAATCTCCTTTGGTGGCATCTCTTTCAAGCCCGAATTTTTCATCATCCTGAATGAAGACTGTGGAAGTTGTAGAACTGATGTATTTATTCTTCGGTATACTAAATGGTTCAAATAGCTCTAAGCACTATGGGTCTTAACATCTGAGGTCATAAGCCCTCTAGACTTGGAACTATTTAAACCTAACTAAGCTAAGGACATCACATGCATCCATGCCCGAGGCAGGATTCGAACCTGCGACCGTAGCAACAGCGCGGTTCCGGACCGAAGAGCCTAGAATCGCTAGGCCATAGCGGCCGGTTCAGTTTAGTAACCTATGTTGAATCAATGCCTTGTTTCTCCACGACTGTTCGTGTAGATCTGACTGAAATTGAGTCAAATGCTTTCGTAGAAACTTTGAATCCATAGAAAAGCGGCAATTCGTGATCACTGCTCCGGCCTCTAGCTTGGTTCACTATTTGCAAAGCGTCCTTTTTCTGTATCCATTTCTCTTCTAAAGCAAGCTTGAGGCTTAGCCTGACTAAAATCCAATGTTTTTCTTTTCTTTTTTTCTATGCGGTTAGTGATCATTTCAGTTAATAACTTCTTCGTTAAGAAAGGAGGTAGATAGTTTTATAGCCAGGCGCCTTTCTTTCGTCTCTGTTTTAAGCTGTAAATAAATTATTACATTTTTACAGTAACTTCATGGTGTGTTTTGTTACTATTAAGTTGTTGTAGAAGTAGATACTACTACAATTCTTTTGCAGAGATTCTTGAATGAGTGAATTACACAGCAACCTAATGTTTCATTTAACAAATCAAAAATTATATGGCTGCCTGTTTAAAGAGTTGAACGGGTCATTCCTCCATACCCCGTCAGTCCAAAATTGTTTCGAGATAATAAACAGAAAAAAGTTAAGATGGCAGTTTTAATGCTCCAGGTGTTCTACATAGTCTCACCCCACTTGAGTACACTGCATAGGACGCTCATACAATCATGTGAAACTATCAGAAAAGAGCTTTGGGATGTTGTTCAACTCCCTCGTTTCGTTGGCTTGAATGTCGGTTATGTCTTCACTGAATTTCAGTACGGTACTGTGTCATTGTAGAAGGTTCGTGGTGGTAATACCAAGTCTCGTCACTAGTGACGATTTATCACAGAAAAGAATTTACGCATTTTGCATTTTAATCAATTCGAGGCAGACGTCTACGCGTCGTTGTTTTTGTTCGAGAGCCAAGGTGGGCGGGAGAAGCTTTGTACACAGTTTTCTCTTCTTCAAAACATTCTGGAGAATGTCTTCAACACTTAACTTAGATATGTTACTCTATTGCGATTTGTGACACAACAACTTTGACACAATACCGCTACACGTCCACTACTTAACACTGCCTATGCTCGCAAGTGACTGGTCGAATACGTATTTTCTGTTATCTAGTCGTTAGTTCAAGCTGCCACCGTAGTAACTGAACTGATGTCACTTACATTCAAGGAATAAAATCAGCCTTCGAACTTTTTGGACTGACACTACACCTTTCTCATAACACTTCGGAGTCTCATTACTGTCTTTATTATTAACTATCTGTGTTTGTGATTTTTTCTTGAGCTGCCTAAACATTTAAAGAAGTATTTGTTTGATTATATAACATTCTCTCTGTTGTTAATTACTACGCTCCCTGCCATCTTCAGTTATTATTTGTGGGGTCTACTCAATACAAGGTTATGTTTTATTTTCTTACTACTCCACTTATTTTCTATTGTTTCTCTTGTGAAATTTTTATTGTATTTTCTCACATGCTGTCAGACACACATTTCAACTGTTTTATTTAATGCAGGGTATTCTATCATTATTTTATTGATGTTTAGTCGAAACTTCCGCCGTCTCTTCAATAGCTATCTTGTTCCATATGGGTCACCTCCATGTCTGCTTTCTAGTTGTCTCTTCTGGAAGCATGTGTTAAGTAACGACAAACAGATTGCTCATCACGGTGAATTTCACCAACGTATGACCTCTGTACTTTCTGGTATCACGCCTTTAATTGCCCATTTTCGAGCCATCCTTTAGTTTTTGTGCGACATTGGCATTAAAATCCACGACTATCATCTTTCAGTGAGATTTGCCGTCATTCAGCAGATTCTGCTATCTTTTGTAGACGTCTCCTCCTCATCAGAATGTGACAACGTTGGTGAAATGACTAGAATGACTTCCATGCAACATCTTTTTATTTTAAAACCAAGTGTTCCTTTCCAGCCTGAGATTCGTTCAGTGCCTGTAATATTGTTTTTAATTTTGTTATTTGTAGTAAAGCCTCCAACCGAATTTCCTCCCTGTTATATTCCTCAGTAGAAAAATAAATAATATTTTTAATTCTGCTTCGTATTCTTCTTTTTGCCACACATATCTTTCCCCGGCAACAACAGTAACACAATTCAAAAATGAACGACTTGAGATAAATCGACTTAAAGAATTCTATAAAACTTATATTGATGTAGTATGAGAGTTTCCAGTAAATTCCATTATAGTCGTTACAACAGTGATATGCACATTTAGTTCTGTTTTCATCGAATGCGAGGTGTTATCACGTAATTTTTCATTAATTCTTTGATTTGTGTCACTTTTCTTGCGTTTCTAATATCTTTTTTTGTTTTTGTTATGACCCTTCATGTAATACTTTCACCACTTTTCTGTCCCAAATAATACATGTCATGTATTGTCATTTAGGTTTTCGGCTGATTTCCTAAATCGAATAGCGTGTAAACGACACGGCCTATTTCCTTACACAATCTTGCTCCATCTCTAATGACAATTTCTTTGACAAGACATTAATCTTTCCCTCTTCCTTTACAGTGACTAAATGAATTTAGCGAGTACCATAGAAAATATTTCTGTCTTTGATGTTTCCACTACTTCCTTAATCTGAAAAGAAAAGAAGAGGGATGGAACTACTCTTGAGCCATGTTTTTATGTAATTGTTATTTAAATACTCACTTCTGTTAGAGGCTATTCAGCGTTTGATTAAAATAATTAAATATGTAAAGATCTTGAGACTTCTAAAATCGATTGTATTGTGGGCAGCTGGTAACACTCCCTAGGCGAGGGATCTGGATACAGATAACATTGAAGAGGAAATGATATGAAGAAAGGATGTGGGATGAGTATTGGGAAAGGTCAAGTGACGTCATATAGGTGGTAGGAGAAGGGTAGGACTGCTGTTATGCTGTGGAGTGGAACCGTAATTTGGAAAAGGAATAGGTAGAGTTGACTATAGTTGGTAGAATGGCTAGATCTTAGGACTGATTCCATAGTCAGAGAGGGAAGGAGGTTAAAATTACACTTAGAAAGGACATGGATTGTGAGGAGATATGGGAGGGGATTCGATATTTTTCGGGAGACATAGGTGTAGTGAAGGTATTCAGGGTGTTTGTGGAGATGTGGAAATTTTGTATGAGAAGGGGTTGGAGGGTGTAAATAGATGCAGAAAGCGATATGATGTGGATGATGTTCAAGGGCTTATAGAGAACAGTAAAACTTGGGAGAGACGGAAATTCATGCACCATTTGCAAAGGTGAGTATGGAACAGATGAATGTATTGTATGTCTACGTAATAGTCGAGGAGCGGTTATTAGTTTTAATCTTTCTTTTGGATGGTTAGTAACTGGGGGTGCAAGGTCAGCTTCTGGTCTCTAATTACTTCGAGGTATTTTAACGATTTAGTTTTTAACAAGGAATTGTAAACCCACAAACTAGAAATGTTACTGGGACGTGTGTGTGAGCCTTTCCGTTGTCATATCCGCCCGTAAAGCGACTGCCCGTTCCTCTTTGTTGCTCGTGCACCAGTTATGAATATTTCGCCAGCATTTGCTGTTAACTTCATCTACAAGAACCGAATCCGGTTTCGGAAATATATTTTCGGGTAGTGCACAATAAAGCGCCATCTGGTATTGTTTTGGTTTGTTTGCATGTGCCGCGCACACAGCGCGACTTTGCGCAGCCTGAAACACACACACACATAGCCAGACAACTTCTGCCTCTGCCTTTGTCGTCCGTCCTTTCCTCTCGCCGCCGTCGCTTCCATAGATTTTTCGCTATTCCTGTTTTAAGAGGCTTAATGAGCTTCGCGGAGAGTATTGCATTGTTCTCACGAAAACAGCGTGCCACGTTTGAAGTTTACTATAACTTTAGAAATAACATATCTTTGCGAGGCCGAGAAGCAGCAATGGATTTTTGCAGCCAAGCACAAAGTTAATTTTTACAGAAGATATCTAAACATTAAATGATCAGAGTGTTAAATGGACTGCCAAAGTAGGGAGTGGGTATTCAGCTTAGCAAAATTTGTGATATGCCGTGTTTATGAGTCGTTTAGCAGATACGCTTCGCACTGTGCTGTCTGAGGACTCTTCATGGAGTGATGCGCAAAACAAGCATCTTCCTACTTGCCCCACTCTTTTCTAGTCTTCGCAGAAGCTCTACTGCCAATTATAAAGGTCTTAAAGCTATGCTGCGGAGAGTGGCTTAACCAGGCTACTTCAAGAGCGATATTTCTTACAAATTGGAGTACTCCAGCTACTACAAAGGAGACAGCATTACAGTCTCTTCAGTGTAACGTGCTCGGATAGCCTACTTGAAACAGGGAGGATTTCTGAGTCCATTCCTGGAATCTTCTGTCCAAGTTTAATGCAGGACATGTGCCGTTAGTGAGCTGTGCCTTATGCTCAGATCCACATACTACTGAAATCGTGACATAAAAGCACTGCAATTTCCCGCAGACGGATAGCGCTTCGTTCCAGCATGGTGCAGTACTGATTAAGTCCTTGACATATCGGTGGAATGGTCAATCCAGAGAAGAAGTGAGGCACATCGCCTCGCATTTCATCTCTGGCTTTTTTAGCAGCTGTTCAACATCTCGGTTTCGATAGCTGCTGCATCAATTCGTTCATGCTATATTTACGGATAAGTCATGACGCATCACGGTGTTGCATTATTGTCTTGAATAATGAAACAGTTGAGTTAACAATACACTACTTTTGCGAAAACTGAAATACCAAGAATGATACTTCTCATTAAATTAACTTTACACCAAATATTCGATACATGTTTATATACAAATGGTCTGAATTTTGCTTCTATAGGCCGTTACCGGTAATCAAAGAGGGCTTATATACTTTCCTATGGAATCTCCTTTTTAGCGAGTCCATGAAGCTTCAACATCGTTTCTTAAAAGAGAGAAGTCTTGAGACGCAAATCTAGTTTCAGCAGTACCACAAGGGAGTGTTACAGTCTTCACAATATATGTAAATGACCTAGTGAATCACGTCGGAACCTCCATTAGGCTTTATGCGGATACTGTAATTGTACATGTTACTGGCAAACTGTGATATCTGGTGCTATGGAATGTCTAGGCAATATATAGAATACCAAAAAGCGTTGGGCTCTGAAATCCATCTTTTTTAATGCATTGTCTAGACATTTAATAGAATGCTGGTTACATTTAAGGCAAAGCAAAAGATAATTTAAATTTTTTCACAGTTGCAAGATTACCAGACATCATTGTTGTAACAATTTCAGTCCAGTTAGGTTGGAGTTCGGTTGTGTCTGTGTGTTATTTTCGTTAAAGTCGATACTGCACGTGATGACTGTGAAAATGTTGCAGTTGACGATGGCGCAAATGCAATGAAACGAAAGTCTTATAGAGAGTTACAGATAACGAGGAAGATATTCGTCAAGAAAAGTGTTTTTGTAACGGACGATAGCTATAAGGAAATAATAAGGGACATGAATACGGCTAAGACTGGAAAAGAAACAACCAGCTGCAACTCAGCATTTTTCCGGGACTACATAAGGATTCATGAAGTGCATGTGCAAAAATAAATACCAGAACTTCAGGTGTTTGTGTGTAAAAAGGAAAGATATTTGCAATTCAAAATATCATTTCAATTCAGCTTGCTGTTGTAAATAGAGCATAAAAGAAGTATAGCTTCTAAATATATAAAACTGAAAGTTATTTTTAGTTGTTGTTTATTAAAAATTTGTAATAATTTCTGGAAAACTGTTACCAACCGTGCACAGACAGGGTGACGACTCCAGCGAGCGACCAAATGGTGTATATTGCCCTGAAGATGATCCCATCGCGGGATGAAACCGGTTGGCGGCAAAATAAATAATACTATTGTGACTGTCATTTGAATAATTGTTTGTTTCATATCAGAATTGTTAAAAAATATTAAAACATATATACTTCAGAATAAGCCAGTTTCCAGACACACGTAATAATGACAATTTTCCTTAAATATATTAATTTCTAATTTGAATACGTTATTTCATTGTAATTTTGTATTTTTCTTGCGTCTGTTTCTCATTTTATATAACACTTAGTCATTTTATATATTATCTAGGAAAAGTATTAACATTAAATTAAACACCTTGCTAAAAAGTTGTAGACATTCTACTCATTTACTAGGCATTCTACACAATGCCTTCCGCTCGTTATTATTCGATTACGCGATTGCTGAGCAATCACAGTAGTCAGCCCTATCGATTCAATATCTGGGACTTCGCGTATGGGTTGATTTAAAGTCCAACGATGACATAAAACTAATAATAGGAAAGGTAGATGCTAGACAGATTCATTGGAAGCATCCTCAGAAAGCATAGACCACGCACGAAGTACGTAGTTCACAACACTTCCGTTCTACCGACATTTTAGATTTACTCCTTAGTCTATGGTCCTTATCAGTCTATGATCCTATGCCTACAGGAAACGCACCGAGGCCCAAACAGCAATAGACCTAAAATTGCGGGCATGAAACTGGCAATCGAACGGCCTGACGATCAATACGGAAGTGTAATTTTCATACGAGAGGGAGTAGCCTACGACGGGTTTCAACTCTCAGACAAAAACAACATTGAACTTCTCAGAGTTGAGACTAATCATATGACAATAACATCAATATATAAGCCTCCAAATACGCCATTCGAATATGACCTGCCGCGCAATATTCCCCTTCCCACGGGCAGTATTGTAATGGGTGACTTCAATAGTCACCATACACGCTGGGAATACAATGAATCTAATGAAGACGGACTCAAGGTGGAGACATGGGCAGATGCTGAATCACTCTGTCTCATACACGACGCCAAACTCCCCCCATCTTTTAACAGCGGCAGGTGGCGAAGGGGATACAACCCTGACCTCGTCTTCGTCAGCCAGAACTTGGTAACTGAGTGCGTGAAAGATGTCCTGGGTCCTATTCCACACTCCCAACATAGACCCATCAAACTCACAGTTACTTCAGCAGTGGTGCCAGTGCGGATTCCATTTCGACGAAGATTTAATTTCAAGAGGGCAAACTGGGAAGGTTTCGCAATTGGAATCGACGAAAAGCTGCAAACTCAAGAACCAACACCCAGCAACTACGATAAGTTCATAGAAATCGTCCAGAATGTATCAAGAAAGTCTATCCCTAGGGGCTGCAGAACGGAGTTTGTACCGGGCCTAACGAAAGACAGCCGGCAACTATACGATGCATATAAGGAAAAGTATGAGGACAACCCATTCTCTGAAGAAACTCTTGAACTTGCAAATGCACTTACCGACCAGCTAATCGAGAAGCACCGAGAAGAATGGCAACATCTGATTGAAAGTGTAGACATGAAACAATCTAGCCGGATTGCCTGGAAGACAATTAAGAAGCTAAGTAATGACCCTAAGCAGCAAACGGAAGTACCAAGAGTAACAGCCAACCAGATAGCGCACCAACTCGTTCTTAATGGGAAAACGAAGACTCCAGCAAAAACCATCCCAATAAGAAGTGGCGAAAGTGACACGAACTACTACAGCCGTCCATTTACCATCGGAGAGCTAGAGTCCGCACTTAAATCTCTGAAACCTGGCAAAGCAGCAGGGCTAGACGACCATAGGAATGAACAGATCCTTAAATTTGGCGAGTACACGAAAAACTGGCTGCTCCTACTTTTCAATACCTGTATCCGGCTAAACAACATCCCGAAAATCTGGAGAAAGGGCAAGGTCATAGCCATTCCAAAACCCGGCAAACCATTGGACGAGCCAAAAAATTTCAGACCGGTAACATTACTTTGCTGCTTGTACAAGGTGTTCGAGCGCATGCTGCTGAATCGACTTGTGCCTAATATTGATCATCAGATAATTCCGGAACAGGCGGGGTTTCGCCCTGGGAAAACTTGCACTGGACAGGTCTTGAATCTTACCCAGTTTATAGAGCATGGGTACGAGAACCGTCTAATTACTGGAGCCGTACTTGTCGACCTCTCATCCGCATTCGACACTGTAAATCACAAACTGCTGCTCACTAAAATATACGCTATGACTAATGATTTCGGGCTGATACAAATTATATCAACTCTTCTCAGCAACAGACGGTTCATCGTAAACCTAGGAGGGAAGCGAAGCCGATGGCGTACCCAGAAAAATGGACTACCCCAAGGCAGTGTCCTCGCACCCACTCTTTTCAACATATATGTGAATGATCAACCAGTTGCTCCAGGGACTAGGAGCTTTGCTTACGCGGATGATCTTGCAATAGCCGTGCAGGGTCGGAACTTTAACGACATAGAAATTAGCCTTACGAATGCCCTCAACGGTCTAACGCCATACTACGAAGCCAACTGCCTACGCCCGAATGCAGCAAAAACATTATCCTGCCTATTCCATCTTCGAAACCGAGACGCCAAACATACCCTAAACATCACGTGGAACAACCAACGGATTGCGTTCAGCAGCACTCCTTGTTATTTAGGCGTCACCCTTGATCGCACACTTACTTACAGACATCATGTAGACAAGGTCAGGGGCAAACTATCAACAAGAAACAACCTTCTGAGTAAGCTCATCTCCACAAAATGGGGTGCCGACCCACATACTTTACGTACGTCGGCACTTACACTCTGCTACTCGGTTGCTGAATACGCTGCCCCAGTTTGGGAAAGATCAGCGCATGCGAAACGAGTGGATCCTCTGCTGAACGATGCCTGTCGCGTAATCACGGGATGCCTAAGACCCACCCCGGTTAGCCAACTTTATTTGCTTAGTGGCATAGCTCCACCCAACATCAGACGAGCTATAGCAAGCGAAGCAGAGCGCCTCAAGCAGCTGCGAGACCAGCGCCATCCTCTCTTCGGACAAAACCTTCCACACACACGTCTAAAATCAAGACGAAGTTTCCTCACCTCAGTTCAACCGATCGAAACCTCAAAACAAAAGGCCAGATTGTCAAAATGGAAAGTAACACTGCCTACGGGAGACCAGGCACCTCTAATCTCACCCAACGAACAATTGGCCTCTGGAAATGAACTAAAATGGCCATTATGGAGAACCCTCAACCGCCTACGACCTGGAGTGGGCAGATGCAACGTAAACATGTGTAAATTGCGATACCGAGACGGGACGGACGCGTGCCAGTGCGGACAGACCCAAACAATGGACCACCTCCTGTAATGCAGCAACATGGGGGAAGTGTGCAGGAAAGAAGATCTGGCAAACGCTACGGCAGTGGCAGTTAAATGCGCTGAATTTTGGCGGGACGTGATATGATATATATACTATGTTTGTCTTTATATTGTAATGTGACTCCCCATTTTGGGTTTGTTTTACTTACACATATGTGTATTGTATTTGTATTTGTGTGTATATGTAATATGTGGGTTGTCTATGGCTTGGACACGATTAAATAAAATAAATAAATCAGCTACGGCTGATAGAGAAAAATAGAGGAGATCCCTACACGAGCAACGCGTATCGTCGCAGGTTCGATCAGTAAGTGTTCACGGAGATATTCAGTCAACTTCAATAGCAGACGCTGCTAGGCAGGCTATTTGCATCACGGTGTGGTTTACAGTTAATATTCGAAGAGCATACTGTCCTAGAAGAGACAAGCAACATACTGCTTCTCCATACATACACTGATGAGAGAAAACGTTTTGATCACCGTCCACCACCGGACTGAATGTCGCATTGTGGGCACGTAACTGCTGTAAGGAAAATATGTACACGCAGTAGAGACGAATGGGGGTCATCATAGCGACGTTTCGGAAATGAATTGACATTAACGACTTTGACAAAAGGCAGTTTGTTACGGCCCGGCGCCTAGGAACGAGCATCTAAGTGAGGGCAACTCTGGTCGGCTGTTGGCGTGCTACTATCGTGTGCATCTCTCGTAAGTGCTTGAGGAACCGTGAAATTACGAGTAAGCGACAAGGAGTTATATGTACTTTACACGACGATTCATCATGAACGAAACAGGTCTAGCGGCTGCCATCTGGCAGTAGAACGAATGGGACAAAGAGAATTAGCAGACACATTATCGGTGAGCGGAAACAGATATCAGGCCATCTATCGGTAGAACTGGGGGAACCAAGAGAATTAGCAGACTCATCATCGGTGCGCGGAAATAGACCAGTTTTAAACTGCCATGAAACAGCGCATGCGCACTAGATGGTAATAACGCGCGCATGCGCGGAAGGGAGTACTCAGGATGTGGTTTCTGATTGTTATTGTTTACCTTTGCTTTTGACAAGTATGGCCAGCAGCCTGTCTTCATGCTCACTTATTGGAGTTTTTTCGCATTTCTCAGTAAGAAAATATTTAAAAATGGAGTAATAAAACAAATGCATTATTTGCAGGCAGATTTCCTTTTTTATGTATTGGTTTTGCGTAAAGTGCTCTTCGTACTGATTGATTCATATCTTAGGAATGGAATGGAACAAACAAGGCTTGAGCATGTTAATCCAGGCATCTAGCGAGGAGAGGTGTCTGTATGATCCTCACGACCCGCTGCATCATAATAACGTACTTGCGCACTCATTTGTTTCTCGTTACACTTTACACATGTGATTTTCGATTTGTGTATGTAGCTCCTTTATTGATGTAAATTCACGTTTGATTTGATAGCGTTTTTTATTTTATTACAGCATTCCAGAAAGGAGAAGCTAGGAATAGTCGGCGAAAGAATCAGATCACTAAATATATACACAAAGAAGATCTTTTCGAGAAACTCTATTGAGATAGTTAATTCTTTCCTCATACTCCTGACAATGTGAAACTGCTTCCTTCATTACTGTTTCACTTGAGCGAATCCCTTCCTATATCATAGACAACAGCTTATCAAAAGTAGCCACGTCCATTCTAAGTTCCGAAATTCGTGCGGATCTTCAGGCCTCAGCTCCTTCATTAAATGTGGACGTATGTCCTTACCTTCGTCCCTTCTTCCTAGCCGGTGTCGAACCTAACTGCATCCCCCTTTTCGTCGCCGTCGTCGATCTGCCCTTCTCCATTGTCCACTGTCAGGGCAATAACTGCAAAAATAACTGTGTCCACCATGTGCAAAATACTGCATAAAAGTATATTTAGTAAACAAATGTTTGCGTAGGCAACTGTCATGACATAAAGCGGACAGATGATCCCATAGTTCAATACGGTAATTGCATAACTGCTTGAGAGCTCCACACGAGAACAACAATTACTTAATAAATGGGAGTAATAATTTCCAAGAAACTTTTAATATGACTGACCAACGACTGTACCAAAAATCAGACCTCCCCATTAGAGTTTTCGCAGCATGATTATCCTGCGCGTATCGTGGAATCAGGCGAAGTGAACAAGTGACCAGTTCCAAACACGTACACTTGGGGCGCTGATGCAGAGGTGTACTCCTGAGGTGCATCGTGTAATACGGCCTTGAGACGCCCACGCCTCGTCACAGAATAGTGACATTTTGAGGCTTGCCCACCCTGAAAAGCAGGACAGGTGGGGATCTATGGCAGATCAGACGACAGAGAACGATCCTGCCTCAGGCACAAGTGTTTCAGAGCAGATCGTTCAGCGCACATTGTAGAACATGCGGCTCTTCAGCAGACGACCCGTTATTGTTACCATGTTGACCCAACGACATAGTCAATTACGACTGAAGTGGGCACGGGACCATCAACGTCAGACCGTGGATCAATGGATACGTGTCGCCTGGTCGGACGAATCACTTTTCGTGTTATACAGGTCGATGGTAATGTCCGGGTACGCCTCATCCAGGCGAACGGATGCTCCAAACATGCACCGCACCATGAACACAGGGCAGTGTTGGCAGTATTTTGTTGGAGGGAGAGTAACCTGTGCGTTTATGGAACCTATGGTAGTAATGACAGGCACTATGACAGCTGTGGACTACGTGAACGTTATTATGGACCTCTTGCATCGGTTCGTGCTTGATGTCTTCCACCACGGTAATGACATCTTCCAGCACGACAACCGTCGGTGTGACAAGGCCAGAATTGTGCTATAATGGTTTGACGACCATGATAGTGAAATCACGTTGATGTCTTTGCCATTAATTTCGTCTGATCTGAGGCCAATACAGCACATTTGGGACGCTATCGGAAACTGCGTGACCTGTGCATCAGTACCTGGTACCACATGACTCAGGAAAGCTAGCAAGGACATGTTGTATACATGTCGCACGGAATTGCTGCTGTATTGGGTTCCATAGGTGGAGCAACACGCTATTAATTAGGTAGTCATAATGGTTTGGTTTACCACTGTACATCTCAGGAGAAGACCTTGAAGGTAAAATGACTGAGAATCGAACTCATGTGGAGGCTTACCAACAGCGTTCCTGTCACGCAACATTCGCGCCTGGAACAGGAAAGTTGGGGGAAGGGGAGAGGGAGGTACATGAAGAACCCTCCGCTACACAATGGAAGATGGCTTTTGGAGTGCACATGTAGTTTTACATGTAGATGTAGAACTATAGTTGCTGGAATACCATGACTTCGACGGATGATATGTTAGGCGAACGTTTAGCCCAGCGAAACAGTGACACTTTTTCTTCAAAAGGCTTGCATATTGTTCGGCACATGTACGCGAGAACTGCTCCGCTGAAACATGTCGGGCACTACTCTGAGCTCTATATCCTCCCCGATGTAGAGTTTCTGTTCAAATGGCCCTCAGAGGAATCGATATGGCATGCTGTGTTTCATAACATTCAAAATTATTCACTCATCGTTTTTTCGCTATCTCGGTCAGTAATTCTGGCTGCAAGATACCGTTCATCGCTCTAGCGACTCTATAACATGTTGAGAACACAACAATTTGCCACTCATCATGCCGGTGATGGCGTTACGTGTTCGTTGCAGTCACCAAACATTGTCGTTTCTGGACAATTGCAACAGACACGCTGACATTTGGACCACCAGTATAGTCCGGAGAAGACTGTGTTCAACCGTCAATGCAAACAGTTCCACTCATCTTGATATTCTCCAGGATGAAGCTAACGCTGTGGACTAAGTTTTACGGTTGGTTACGGCCGCGCTGACAACATAGTGGTCATGCCGTGATACGATTATCCTGAGCGGTACAGTATTCTCTCGTCGCTGCGGCTGCGTGTGGCATTCTTCTCTCCGCTGTGTCCACAACTCTATCCCTGTACTAGACGAAATGTCGGTTTACTAGTAACCCTACTTTCGAAGGACGATCGTTATAGCGTAGCTGAACCGAGTTAAACGCTAATACAGCGCTCTTTGATATCGAAGAGCTGTACAGGGAGTCTCTGGTTTACTTCTTTTGTTGGCTATTCGCATACTGAGATTGGCGAAACACTGACCTTTCCAGTCACAGATGAGAGAAGGCTTTTGGGCCTACATACATGCAACCCTGAGCGGGCTTAACCGCTTATTTCTGATACACACTTATACACATCCTCTATGCTGGGATTCATTCCGGCAGCCCTTTCTGGGTGCTGCAATTTTCACAAACGGGGTAAAGGTATCACTTGTCTCTGTTGTAACCGGCCACCAGGAATAACATTCGTACTCCTTTTCCCATCATCGGCCAAATCGTGTTTAAGACCTTTCCAGTTCCCTCGCACGTGCAGAGCTGTCAGCAACGCGTGTATTTCATTCTCTTCCTCTTCGAAATTTTTCGTGAAATCGTTCATGAGTACTGGTTGTCGGTTAACAACAAGCACTGCGGTATTCTGTTGATTGTCGTGCGATCAGTAGCCGATCAAAAGACAAATAAACAACAATTTCCCGTCGTTTCTGGCTCTATAACTTCTGAACTGGTTGTTCGCTACTATCATCTCTTCTCCACACCCGGCAGAGAGATCGACGAATGGACTAAATTTTCGCTGTTTAAGCCGAGGCTCTTTTTGAGCAGTTCCCGACTAATTCGAAGTATTATTCAGCCAGAGTTCGAAATCCTCATATAAGGAGAAACTTACTGCAGTACTTCTGGCAGGTAAATAAGAAAACACTCTAACCCTCTATTTTAAATCACCGCAACGCATTTGCTTTCTACGTCCCGTATAGCATGAATACACTGCGGTTCGGCTATTGCGATATACCGTAGGAACCCGAACTCGGTTGATTATTCAGATGGGATGGGCCTGCTCGCAGAATTCCACGCTTTCGGCCAGCACGGGATTACAGACGTTTCATTTCGCAGGCTAAGCTTCCCTCGCGGGTGTCCTAGCTATTAATGCTATAAAGACATGTTTAATAACGGTGGAAAAAGCGCCAGTGTTAATTGCACGCGAAATTCGCCTCGGCAGCAGAAGCTGCTAACGCACACTTGCGTGGTGGCGTTCGACTCGGAGGGAACCAGTTCTTCCTTGTGGTGGAAGAAATTTTCACTGCCATTCTTCAGTTGCCATGGGTAGGAGAGGTGGTGGTGTGAAGTTCTCGATCGCTAGAATTTGCGGAGGGGTTTCGAATTTAATACACAGTGTCGCGTGTAATGAGGGCATATGACACTGCCGATTGTGATCCGCGGGACAGTTTAAAGGTCGATTCACTCTTGATGCCACTTCAAAACATTCCACAATGTATTTGAAAAGGCAGCACTCGTACCAACCGTCGACAGAATAAATCGGCTCGGTACTTCATCGCCAGGGATTCTCTGGAAGAAAGTTTTGACATTGTCGGGTCGGTGGCTTTGCGTGACTGTGTGATCTAGTCCAGCCTGTAATCTGTTAACATCTTAAGTTAACCTCTTATCGTCACGCTTACTCATGCTATAGTAATGGTTTTTGTAATTTTATGGTTTCTTTGCCTTTTTTTATTGCTCGCTTTGTTTTCGTAAGTTTGCGTGTGTTGGATCGCGAAGGAGACCAAATATCCGAAATCGAAATATATTTTATGTTTACAACACAACAACTAACAACAAATCTAGACTAGACATAAATAAGAATTTTAATTAAATATCTTGTAAATATAATTCTCATGAAAATTTCTTCAACAAGAGGCAGGCGGTTACGTTGATGGAGTAAAATAGGCCGTTTGTGGCACCTTGGATTTTATTCCATGCACGGAAAAAATTACCTCGTAACTCAGAACAGGAAGGAAGGCAAGGTAGCGGTTAACTAACGTCGACACTGAGGTCATTACAGACGGAATATTATTACATTTGGGCAAAGACGCTCCAGGAAATATTATTTGGTGGAACTTCCGAACATCTAAGGCAGGACGGCACTCGGCGATTTTAATTCTATTCAGTTTTCGTGTCCAATTTCTTATCTAAAAATGTTTAGTCTCAACGAGTAAGATGCTAGGAAGTCGTTCATTTGAGAACATTTTTAATAGTAGCCTACATGTGTGGAGATTATGATGAAGAAAAAACATGCAGTCTACCAGTCCGTTAACTACTGCCAATTTGAGACGTGGTTAACGGCATGGAGCCAGCCAACAAAATGCTGTCTACATTATGGTCTTCAGAGATGAAGTAAAGAAACTTACTCGTACTCCTTTACATTAAGTTACTGACATTAGTCTTAAGAATGAAATTCATTTGAAGCATATTGGGGCCTGTCACCATTACGTATTCGATAATTCACACAGTACCTAAACTTTTTTTTTAAAAAAAAGAAAGAAGAGCAGGTCATCTCGCACTATTATTGTATGAATGCTTTACGAAACATCTTAGTATTTACGTCAATAAGCAAGGTCCTCGATAGTGCTGGCCAAGGGGAAGCGCAGGAGATGAGGAAATAGTTGTCCATGACGAACCGGGAACATTTCAGCTCAGGAGACGCAGCGGTCGTTCCTGGAAGGAGGAGTTTGTTAAAGTTCACGAACCTGAGATTCCGCCTTCTGGATGGGAACAGGTGAATGAACTCTGACTACAACAATAAAAAAAGTGTAACTTAATGAAATGCTTAAGATTTAAACAGTTCGAATTATGGTTTTTATCTGTTTTGGTTTCTGGCCCCAGGTCATATAGTCATACAGAAAATGTAACGGACATTTGCCGGAAATCACCTGATGCAACAGTATTTTATATCCTGCGTTCGAATTGGCAAGCTACAAGTGTATAATGGTCCACCCGAAATAGACACCAAGGATATGTTCGCCGAATAATGGTGGAAAGAGTATCACAAGATCGATTGTATGATAGATTTCAACGTCCCTTCAAGGCGGAGAGCCTGATAGAGGTTTCTGTTACGAACTTGTTACACTTTAAGTCACCACATATCCAACATGCGTTGCCACAGTTCACATTCTGGATACAGCAGCCACCACTCAACGTATGTTAATCACGTCAGCAGCTGCTAGTAAGTTAATCTTCCGTGTTCCAGAGGTAAATCTCAAAGCTAAAGAGAATTAATGTAGCAAACCAAAGTGACTCACGGGAGTGGAAGTAATATGTCAACATCTATATCTGGATCTACACTCCTGGAAATTGAAATAAGAACACCGTGAATTCATTGTCCCAGGGAGGGGAAACTTTATTGACACATTCCTGGGGTCAGATACATCACATGATCACACTGACAGAACCACAGGCACATAGACACAGGCAACTGAGCATGCACAATGTTGGCACTAGTACAGTGTATATCCACATTTCGCAGCAATGCAGGCTGCTATTCTCCCATGGACACGATCGTAGAAATGCTGGATGTAGTCCTGTGGAACGGCTTGCCATGCCATTTCCACCTGGCGCCTCAGTTGAACCAGCGTTCGTGCTGGACGTGCAGACCGCGTGAGACGACGCTTCATCCAGTCCCAAACATGCTCAATGGGGGACGGATCCGGAGATCTTGCTGGCCAGGGTAGTTGACTTACACCTTCTAGAGCACGTTGGGTGGCACGGGATACATGCGGACGTGCATTGTCCTGTTGGAACAGCAAGTTCCCTTGCCGGTCTAGGAATGGTAGAACGATGGGTTCGATGACGGTTTGGATGTACCGTGCACTATTCAGTGTCCCCTCGACGATCACCAGTGGTGTACGGCCAGTGTAGGAGATCGCTCCCCACACCATGATGCCGGGTGTTGGCCCTGTGTGCCTCGGTCGTATGCAGTCCTGATTGTGGCGCTCACCTGCACGGCGCCAAACACGCATACGACCATCATTGGCACCAAGGCAGAAGCGACTCTCATCGCTGAAGACGACACGTCTCCATTCGTCCCTCCATTCACGCCTGTCGCGACACCACTGGAGGCGGGCTGCACGATGTTGGGGCGTGAGCGGAAGACGGCCTAACGGTGTGCGGGACCGTAGCCCAGCTTCATGGAGACGGTTGCGAATGGTCCTCGCCGATACCCCAGGAGCAACAGTGTCCCTAATTTGCTGGGAAGTGGCGGTGCGGTCCCCTACGGCACTGCGTAGGATCCTACGGTCTTGGCGTGCATCCGTGCGTCGCTGCGGTCCGGTCCCAGGTCGACGGGCACGTACACCTTCCGCCGACCACTGGCGACAACATCGATGTACTGTGGAGACCTCACGCCCCACGTGTTGAGCAATTCGGCAGTACGTCCACCCGGCCTCCCGCATGCCCACCATACGCCCTCGCTCAAAGTCCGTCAACTGCACATACGGTTCACGTCCACGCTGTCGCGGCATGCTACCAGTGTTAAAGACTGCGATGGAGCTCCGTATGCCACGGCAAACTGGCTGACACTGACGGCGGCGGTGCACAAATGCTGCGCAGCTAGCGCCCTTCGACGGCCAACACCGCAGTTCCTGGTGTGTCCGCTGTGCCGTGCGTGCGATAATTGCTTGTACAGCCCTCTCGCAGTGTCCGGAGCAAGTATGGTGGGTCTGACACACCGGTGTCAATGTGTTCTTTTTTCCATTTCCAGGAGTGTATATTCCACAAGTGACCTTACGGTGTGTGGCAAAGGGTCTTCAGGTACAACTATATTTCCCTTGTTTTTCTGTTCCATTCGCTAATGGTGCGCGGCGGAAAAATGAGTGTAGGTAAACCTCAGTGAATGTATAATTTCTCTGATTTTCTCGTCGTGGCATTTCGCTGAATGTACATGGGAGTAAGTAATATGTTGCCCGACTCTTTTTGGAACGTATGTTCTCGAAATTTCAGCAGTATGGTACAACGCCTCTCTTGTAGCTCCTGCCACTAGAGTTTGTTGAGATTCTCCATCGCCGACCAAACGATCCCTTGACAGAAGGCCCTGCTCTACGTTCGATCTTACCGAGAGATGTGGCGCAGTGGACTCGCATTCGGAAGGACGACGGCTGAAATCCTCGTAAGGGCCGCCAGATTTTGGTTGTCCTTGATTTTCCTAAATCACTCCAGGCAAAGACCGAGATGGTTCCTTTAAAAAGGGCACGGCCGATTTCCTTCTCCATCCTTTCGAAATACGAGCTCGTGCTTCGTCTCTAATGACCACGCTATCGGCGGTACGTTAAACTATTTGCAACATTGATCATACATACCAAGTAAAACTTTTCTTAGAATGGATCTTGCCTGAAAATACGTGGTGTGATCTTTATGGTTTGGGATTAGTGGTAATAATGAACGTGCACATTAGGTATCAAAATAGTCACACGTTTGATATTTACTATGGAAACTTAGAGAAATACTGAACAATTTACATACTCAGACACATTACATCTTCTCCATGCACAGTGGTATTCCATCGTTGAGTAGAAAGAAGTAAGTTAGAGTTTATCGTTGTATTGAGATCAATGTTATCACACTAATCCTTACTCAGCTGATGGACTCTAACTACCTCGTTGTCGACGGGGCGCTGCGCGCTAATCTTTCTTCATTTCTTCCTTTAAATCAACTGAATAAGGATGAAGGGAAAACTAGCCATTGATGTGTATAAAGACCCATCTCATAATTCAGCTCAGATGGTTCAGGGAAGCCAAGAAAAACTTGAGTCTCGATAACTGCACGCAATTTTAAACCCCATTCCTCCCGAATATGAGCCCGATGGCTTTACCTGCAGCATCTCCTCTCCCGGCGCTAGAGAAGGGCGGACAACTCCTTTAGTCCGGCTAGCTGCAGCGGAATCCCAAACACCTCATTGCTAGATGATATCTGCGGAGAAAATTGCTCGCGCTGCCCTACAAAAATTTCTCGGCAGGCTGGGGACCCTATATCAATGCTCTCTGGCTTCGAAGTTAATCGTGAACTTTTTCCGAAGAACATTAATAAATTGCAGTCCAATCCTCTTTAGACAAAAAATTACTGCAGAAATGGGTAATAGGATCTGACTCGCAAAATATTGAGAACGTGGCTTGCTCATTCTTACATTTTGTGTGAAAACACCACTACATAAACGAAATGATTGTGGAAGACTCGGTACTGAGCGCAGTGTATATCTTCATTGCTTATCGGTGACTCGATATGAACAACACGTTGAAACGTCCAACCATAAAAGTCAACGGTATTATTTGCGACGTTACAGATTTTGACATCATTTCTACTCAATCTTGCATGAATCTGCCCGGCGAAGACGTTAGTTTCGTGATAAATTCCCTGTTCTACGTTTACATCAAATCTTTTCATTGTCCATCGGCAAATAATACTATTTAAAAAGAACATACCACAAAAAAGTAATAACGCTAGTTTATTGGTTATCGTTCCGACTATGTTAAGGCCATTACAGACGGAGCACAAGTTCCATAAGGACAGGGAGAAGATAAGAAACTGCCCCAGATTTTTTGAGAGAACAATCCTGAGTTTCTCCAAAAGTGATTCAGAGAGACGACGAACAACATAAATCGAGGTAGCTGGATGGAGATTTGAACTCGGTTCTCCCGAGTACGAGGTCAGTGTTTTAATTATCGTAAAGATTGTTCCACGTATTGAGATCAGCCAGTGGTTGAATTCTGGAGGGTCGGAGATCGATTCCTTATACGTTAATACAGAGACAGATTTTCTATAGTTTCCGCAAATCACTTAAGGCTACTGAAAACGACAAGTCCTATAGTCTTCCAAGTTTTCTCCCAGTACGAACTTTTGCTCCAATCCAGATGACCTGCTCGACGACGAGACGTTAAACGCTAATATTCCTTCTTTCGCCTTTGGCTATTCATCCAGAACCAGAAAAAATCGTTTCGTAGGGTAGAGGAATTAGTTAAGCAATACGTAGCGTCATATCTGACGAACATACCCTCGTGTGAGTGTTCATGTTAGAAACCAACGCCGGCACACCGACTTGACCGTACGGTGCTCGGCGGAGGGTACTCTGTACCACAACTACTTGTTTCCTTTTCTGTCCCAGTCGCAGACAGGGCGAGGGAGAAACGACTGTCTATATGCCTCCGTGTGAGCCCTAATTTCTCGTACCTTATCTTCATAGTCCCTACACGAAATGCATGTTGGCGGCAGCAGGATCGTTCCGCAGTCAGCTTCAAATTCCGGTTCTCTAAAGTTTCTTAGTAGTGTTCTTCGAAATGAATGTCTTCTTCCCTCCAGGAATTTACACTTGAGCTCTCGAAGCATATCCGTAACACTTGTATGCTGATAGAACCTACCGGTAAAAAATCTGCTAGCTCGCCTCTGAATTGCTGGGATGTCTTCTTTCAATCTGGCCTGGTGCGGATCACAAACACTCGAGCAGTACTCAAGAATAGGTCGCACTAGCGTCCTATATGCGATCTCCTTTACAGATGAACCAAACTATGCTAAAATTCCCCCAATAAACCGAAGTTGACCAGTCGCCTTTCCTACCACAATCCTCACGTGCTCGTTCCTTCTCATATCGCTTCACAACTTTACGCCCAAATACGTATTTAAACTATTTGACTGCGTCAAGCAGGACACTACCAACGCTCTATCCGAACATTACGGGTTTGTTTTTCCTAGTCATCCTCATTAACTTACATTTTTCTACATTAAGAGGCAGCTGCCATTCATCACACCAACTAGAAATTTTGTCTACGGCATCTTGTATCAATCTACAGTCACTTGTCTTCGACACTTTACTGTACACCACAGTATCATCAGCGAGCAACCGCAGATAGTTGCCCACCCTGTCTGCCAAATCATTTATGTATAACAAAAATAGCAACTGTCTTATCACACTTCCTTGAGGCACTCCTGATGTTACCCCTGTCTCCGATGAACACTCGCCGTCGGGGACAACATACTGGGTTCTTTTATTTAAGAAGTCTTCGAGTCAGTCACATATCTGGGAGCCTATTCCGCATCCGCGTACCTTTGTTAGCAGTCAACAGTGTAGTACCGTGTCGAATGCTTTTCGGAAATCTAGAAATGTGGAATCTGCCTGTTGCCCTTCATCCATAGTTCGCAGTATATTATGTGAGAAAAGAGCAAGCTGGGTTTCGCACGAGCGGTGCTTTCTAAAGCCGTGCTGGTTCGTGGACATGAGCTTTTCGATCTCTGGGAAATTTATTATATTTGAACTCAGAATATGCTCCAGAATTCTGCAGCAAATCGATGTTAAGGATATTGGTCTGTAATGTTGCGGGTCCGTTGTTTTACCTTTCTTATATACAAGAGTCACCTGCGCTTTCTTCCTGTCGCTTGGAACTTTGCGCTGGTCGAGAGATTCACGATAAATGTAAACTAAGGAAGGGGCCAATGTCGTAGATTACTCTTTGTAAAACCGAATTGGAATTCTATCCGGACCTGGCGACTTATTTGTTTTAACTCTTTCAGTTGTTTCTCTGCACCAGGGACGCTTATTACGGTGTCATCTATACGGGATGGTCAAACTACGGTACGTTTGCACGATTCTCCTGCGTGAACGATTTCTTAAACGTGGAATTTAAAATTTCGGTCTTCCTTTTACTATCTTCTACTGCCAAACCAGACTGGTCAGCGAGTCACTGGATGGAAGCCTTAGGCCCGCTTAGCGATTTTACATAGTACCAGAAATTTTTCGGGTTCCCCTCCCCATCTTTAGCCAAGGTATGACGGTGGTGGTTGTTGTATGCTTCACGCACAGATATTTTCACAGACGCAAGAATCTCTACTAATCTTTGCCTGTCGTAATTTGGGCGTTTTCCGAATTTCGTTATTAAACCACGGTGGTTTTTTTTCCGTTCTTAATCCATTTATTATGCACATACGTGGCTAAATGATTGCATTTCACTGTCTGAGTGAGATGCTAACAGCTGCTTATCTGTTCAGAAACATTCTCCTAGCCCTCTTGACTGATTTATTAACTTTCGTAACCATAGTCGCTATGATATCATGATAACTAATCCCTGTCTCTATATTGACATCGTCCATAAGGTCCGGCCTCCTTGTAGCTACAAGGTCCATGATACTTCCATTGAGTGTGGGCTGCCGAACTAGCGGCTGAAGACAGTTTTCGGAAAACATGTTTCAAAGTGCTTCACAAGACTGTCCAATCCACCGGAACTCTAGTTACTCCACAAATAACAGATTCAGTCTGACAGCACGTCTCTTTATACAGTGTGCACTCCACTGTAGAACGAAAGCTTACTTTTGATTGCCTTGTGAGCACACTGAGCAAAAAAATAATTAGCGTACCCAGGAGACATCACACTAACACGTCTCCAGCCTTGATAGTGCGCACCTCCACCCTTAGCTACACTATCCACAAACTCCTGATTAAATGCCGCATTCTACCGTCGATACACTTGACGTTTGGCACTGTTTGAAAAGAGGCAAAATCGTTACTCTGCGGACCACATTACACATCTCTGTTTAGCTAGAGTCCAGTTTCTGTGTTGTTGTCCCCTTGAAGACGCGCAACATTATGTGCCTCTATGAGGAAGGGTCTTTTGCTGGGTACCCGGCTCCAAGTGTCCATCGCGTGAAGACGCGACAATCATCTCCAGTCCCTGTCGATTGGCATCTTTTAACAACCGCTCTTTTTGGGCCGTGTTATATGGCTGCTGGTGGCAGACCATTCCTTGTAGATAAGATGGACAGTCCACTCTAATACTCAGACAAATAGGGCAATTTCATTCACGGTTTTGCCATGGGCACGTCGAAATACGCTAGCTATTTTCTGTGATTCTCTCACGTATCCACATCGATTAATCTTACTGCGCCGAGTTCATACGATCGAATGGCACCCACGGAGAGTGACATCACCGCCTGGTACCAGTTCTACAGCATCTACAGCGCTCCCAAGTGACCAATGTCCTCTTTTAAGGGGGTAACTAATAGCCTGTGAGTGGGCTTATATTTCAGTCATGTAATGACGTATTGTTAGTTAATACGCATTCAGTTCCAGATTACACCACGGTTAAGACGACATAACTAAGACTGCCAATCCGCGGGCGTACTTCTCGCGGAAGTCTCGTTGCTATACTTTTCACAGACTTCAAGGGGCTGTAGAGGGTGTCTTGAGGAACAAATCTTGAATAGGAATCCATTTCATCCAACGACGCTTCAGAGCGCCGAAAGCGGCACCTGCCAGTAAAAACCCCTTCGGCAGCAAACGTGACTTTGTACGCTGACGATCCGTAGGCGGAACGTTTCGCAATGTTGTCTGTTATTAAGTGATCGCGACTGATTGCCAGGAAAGCTATTGGAGAAGTGGAGCTAGCTGCTGCGTAGGAAAGCTTTGTCTCAGTGGATGGCGATTTTGGACACAGGTTTCCATCCGCAGTTTATTTTTCTCATGGAACACTCTAAAATCTCCAATGACTTCCGATACACAGGGGAAAAATAAACAGCAGATGAGGCCATGTCTCAGTGGATGAGGATTTTGGACACAGGTTTCCACCCGCAGTTTATTTTTCTCATGGGACACTCTAAAATCTCCAATTATTTCCGATACACAGGAGAAAAATAAAAAGCAGATGAAAACTGCGTCAGAAACTGTCATCCAACAAGAAAACACAGGATCGCATTCATAGGAGACAAGACCTATCTACGCAGCAGTTAACTACATGTACTCCACTGGCGATCGTGGCAATCAGCTGCGATCACTAAATAACACACAATATTGCTAGACATTCCGCTTAGGGTCTGTCCAGCATATGAAGTCACGTTTGCTGCCAAAGGAGTAGCCTAGTGGCAGGCGCCAGCGTCTATAGCTTCGAAGCTCTGTAGCGTCATTGGATGAGGTTTCCAGACAAGGGTTCCTATCCTCGATTTTTTCCTCAAGACACCTTCTACACACCCTCCAAGTTTGGTATACCCTGTGTATAAATGACCTAATAGATAACGCCAACAGATCCATGAGCCTTTTTGAAGATGACACTTTTGCATAGGAAAACGTCGCAGTGCCAGAAAATTGTAGCAAAATGCAGGACGACCTGCAGACGATTGACGCTTGGTGCAGGGACTGGCAATTGACGCTAAACATAAATGTAACGTAGACAGAAAGACCTTTCATTGTATGACTACACGATTGCAGAAAAATCACTGGAAGCAGTTACTTCTATAAAGTACCCAGGAATAAGTGTACGGAGCGATTTGAGGTGGAAAGACCATATAAAATTAATCTTAGGTGAGGCAGGTGCCAGACTGAGATTTCCTGAAAGAATCTTAAGGAAATGTAGTGCATCGAGAAAGGAAGTAACTTACAAAACTATCAGTCAGTCTTCTTGGATCCGCACAAGATAGAATTGCTAGAGAAAATAGTGAAGATCCAAAGAAGAACACCATCTTTCGTTACAGGCCCACGTTGTAAGCGCGAAAGCGTCACAGAGATGCTCCGTCAACTGCAGTGGCAGACGCTGCAACAGAGGCGCTCTGCAGCACAGTATGATCTACTGTCAAAATTGCGAGAGTGTACGTTCCTAGAGGCGTCAACCAATATAGTGCTTACTCCTACTTATATCTCGCGAAAAGGCCACGAAGATAAAATTAGAGAGACTCGAGCCCAGGTGGAGGCTTACCAGCATTCGTTCTTCCCGCAAATCATACGCGAGTGGAACACGAAAATGTGCAAGTGACAGAGTTACACAAATTATGCTCCGCTACACAAGGCGGCTTGCGGACAGTATAAGTAGATGTAGATGCACCAGGAAAAACGGAATTCAAATAAACTATTGGTGCGCAGTAGGTTAACGCCAGCAGTTATCTCTAACTTAACAAGTTGAAAAAGAGGTTTTTGGCATCAACAAGGATTTGGCAAATTTTTTCTATAGTGTAGCAAAATGGTGTGACGGCAGCCACAAAGCAATATTTACTGCCATTATTTTTAGTTATATTAAAATTATTTTAATAAACTAAGGTCACCGAGGAAGAATAGCGAGAATGAATTTAAACACAAAGATATATGGGTAGCGTATTGGTAAAGAATGACTGAGATTGCAGGGAGATCGAGTTTACGTGTGCCCGGTAGAACAAAACAAAACATAGCTCTAAATATTGATGCAAATGACTAGCTTCACGAACAGTGAACACAATACATTGGACAATTTATGTCTAAATATCTTACGTTCAAGGAAAAAGGACTGGTTAAAATATTTTTATACGTACAAATTAAAACCTACACCTGAATGTGTTACACAATATACTATCATCTTTTGTTATGCGATGATGATCTAGGTGTAATAAGCTCTCATCTATCATGCAGGGGCAGCATCGTAACTTAATTATTACTGTAAATAACTGTGAAGCGTGCAGCCTCGGGAGCACAATGGCAGCGCTGATGCTTCAGCCGCGGTAATCCCAAAATCGATTATCTACACGATATTAATCAACGCTGCCCTCGCGTCATCAAGACAACTATAGAAGCACTGAAGCGAATCCCACAGGTCTCTGTACCAGATTAAGAGCGACCGAACGCGATACTTTGGCTTGGTTGAAAATTCCGGCGGTTGAACAGATAACCTTCCCTAAATGTGTAATTGACTCTCCTCCTCTTTTAAGCCCTATTTTTTTTTTTTTTTACAGATATGTGGACATCGTTCCGTGACATATATGGGATTATCAGAACTTGGTTGTTATTGCTACAAAATAACCACAAAAGTCGTAACAAGAATCTCCTTAATCGGACAACTCAAGTTTTACATTCTTTTCACATATCCTGTGCGCTAGTAAACCATCTTCAACGGTGAACTATTCCACACGTTCCCTGCGCTTCGAATTCCATATCTTAATGGCAAGTGAGTAATAATATGCAAAACGACGGACAGTCTACAGACAAGACGATGTCATAATAAATGAGTCAGAGATCCAAAGACTCTGTAGCAACCGTAATATCCACTTCATTGCACGGTATTCCAAGTCTTCTACATAATAGCTCCAGTTACTTACGGCTATCTTTCTGAACAGTATGAGGACGAACTCTTTACATCAATTTAGATATTAGTGTAATATTTGTCCTTCTCTGTTGACATCGTCTTCGATGGGGTGTCAAAAACTACTCCTCCTTTCTCGGTATCTTCAGTTAGATGAACGTAATTTGAAATATATAAACTAAACTTTCAGGAAATAGACTTTGCTGTTAAATATCGCAAATCGCAAAGTGCGATGCTTTCGAAAACTAGAAGACATTATTTCTGGTTTGCTGAGGAATGAATTCGCTTCAGCGTCAGTTGTCGAATAAATCTCTATTGGAATTCGGGCTTTTGGAACCAGACGCATGACATCAGGCACAGTTTCAATCGTAGTAGGAGACCCACCTCACATTTTTATAAATCTCTCTTTTGCCCCTAGCATTTATTTCGTCACACGGTGGCCCCTGTTTTTTATGATTTGGAAATTTCTTTTATTTTAACTTTGTGGACCTTCCTGTCCCCATTGTCGTAAGTTGCCATAAGACAGGGCAGTCTCTCTAAAGCAAGGCAGCGGTGTTCGACATCTGTTGCTGAACAGTGTAAACTTTGTTCTGCGTGTTATCGCATTTTAACTGTTTGTGTATTGAATTTTATGAGGCGGAGATTCACCATCATCCCAGCATTTATCTAAACGAGAATGGAAAACCTCACTCAGGAAGACCAGTGTACCAAAACAACAGGTACGGCACACCTTGTCTTGCAAGCTAGAGCACCTCGCGAAATGAGCGTATCACTTTTACACTACTGGCCATTAAAATTGCTACACCAAGAAGAAATGCAGATGATAAACGAGTATTCATTGGACAAATATATTCTACTAGAACTCACATGTGATTACATTTGCACGCAATTTGGGTGCATAGATCCTGAGAAATCAGTACCCAAAACAACCACCTCTGGCCGTAATAATGGCCTTGATACGCCTGGGCATTGAGTCAAACAGAGCTTGGATGCAGTGTACAGGTACAGCTGCCCATGCAGCTTCAACACGATACCACAGTTCATCAAGAGTAGTGACTGGCGTATTGTGACGAGCCAGTTGCTCGGCCACCATTGACCAGACGTTTTCAGTTGTTGAGAGATCTGGACAATGTGCTGGCCAGGGCAGCAGTCGAACATTTTCTGTATCCAGAATGGTCCGTACAGGACCTGCAACATGCGGGCGTGCATTATCCTGCTGAACTGTTCGGTTTCGCAGGGATCGAATGAAGGGTAGTGCCACGGGTCGTAACACATCTGAAATGTAACGTCCACTGTTCAAAGTCCCGTCAATGCGAACAAGAGGTGACCGAAACGTGTAACCAATGGCACGCCATACCATCACGCCGGGTGATACGCCAACATGGAGATGACGAATGCACGCTTCCAATGTGCGTTCACCGCGATGTCGCCAAACACGGATGCGACCATCATGATGCTGTAAACAGAACCTGGATTCATCCGAAAAAATGACGTTTTGCCATTCGTGCACCCAGGTTCGTCGTTGAGTACACCATCGCAGGCGCTTCTGTCTGCAATGCAGCGTCAAGGGTAATCGCAGTCATGGTCTCCGAGCTGATAGTCCATGCTGCTGCAAACGTCGTCCAACTGTTCGTGCAGATGGTTGTTGTCTTGCAAACGTCCCCATCTGTTGACTCAGGGATCGAGACGTGGCTGCACGATCCGTTACAGCCATGCAGGTAAGATGCCTGTCATCTCGACTGCTATTGATACGAGGCCGTTGGGACCCAGCACGGCGTTCCGTATTACCCTCCTGAACCCACCTGTTCCATATTCTGCTAACAGTCATTGGATCTCGACCAACGCGAGCAGCAATGTCGCGATACGATAAACCGCAATCGCGATAGGCTACAATCCGACCTTTATCAAAGTCGGAAACGTGGTAATACGCATTTCTCCTCCTTACACGAGGCATCACAACAACGTTTCACCAGGCAACGCCGGTCAACTGCTGTTTGTGTATGAGAAATCGGTTGGAAACTTTCCTCATGGTAGCACGTTGTAGGTGTCGCCACCTGCGCCAACCTTGTGTGAATGCTCTGAAATGCTAATCATTTGCATATCACAGCATCTTCATCCCGTCGGTTAAATTTCGCGTCTGTAGCACGTCATCTTCGTGGTGTAGCAATTTTAATGGCCAGTAGTGTATAAATTTCCGCAGCAGAAAATAAATGAAGTGTCATCATTACTGAAGATATGCATAGGTACCATTAGTAGTAGGTCTCATGGATAAAGTGATTTCTGAAAGTCCTGAAATTAATATCGTATGCCACATTCACATTTTCTGGAGCAAGTACACTAGCTAACAAGTTTAAGATCCCATATAAATTTTTCAGCAGCTGAATTTGAGAGAGGGTGAGGTGTCGTCAGATCTTCTATTGGCCATCGGCGTAACAGTCGAGTGCAGGCTGCGGAAGACGACCGAGGTCGGGCAGATGCTGGACTGTACACGAGCCACACTGTCAACCTCACCTTCCTTTTGAAGAAAACTGCCGCCGCCGGCATCAACTGCCGTGGGCCACAGGGCACAAAATCACTGGCCACTTCAGTGCTGGACAATTACGACTGGTGAGCTGTCACACCATTCAGAACCACCTCCCAGCTGTGGGGTGTAAGAGCCACCGCTCATGTGTACACCTCTGCTCGCCGTACGTCACAAGGCGTGACGCTCGAAGCGTGGACAACATTGCTTCGACTTCAAAGCAGAATTAAACGTCGGTACACACAATTCGTCGAAAACAGCGTGAGGTGATGCAATCTGCTTGCCAACAGCGAACCGTTCGGTGGTATTATCGTGTCGGGGCCGTTTATATGGGATGAAATGGGGACCCGATTACTCCTGCCGTTACCTCATCGGCAAAAGATATAGCAACCCACTATCTGATCGTGGGCATTTACATCTACAGTTACGTCTACACCTACATGATACTCCTAAAACCACCTCATGCTGTGTGGTAGAGGGTACTTCTTGTGAATTTCCCCGATATTCTGTTCTACTCGCGAATGCTGCATGGAAAGAACGATTGTCGGTAATCTTCTGTATTGGCTCTAATTTCTCGAATTTTCTCGTTGTGGCTATTACGTGAGATGTTTGTGGGAGAATGTAATATGTTGTCCGACTCTTCCCGGAAAATGCTCTCTCGAAATTTTAGTGCTAAACCTCTCCGTGACGCACAATGCCTCTCTTGTAACGTCTGCCAATGGACTTTGTTGAGCATTTCGATAATGCTCTTGTACCGACGAAACGCCCTCTCGACGAAACGCGCCGCTCTTCGTTGGATATTCTGCGTCTCTTCTATCAGTTCTGCCTGGTAAGGATCCTATGTTGATGGATAATACTTCAGATTCGGACGAACAAGTCTCTTAAAAGCACTTCCATCGTCTATGGATGACATTTCCATAAGTTTCTTCCTTTGAATCTCAGTGTGGCATCTGCTTTTCGTCCTACTTGTTTTATGTCGTCATTCCACTTAAAGTCGCTCTGGATAGTTACTCTTAGTTGTTTTGCTGTAGGTACTGTTTCCAGCAGTTTCTCGTCAATAGTGTAGTTGTACAGTAGTGGCTTTCGTTTCCTATGTATGCCCAATATGTTACATCTACTGACGTTCAGGGTCAACTGCCAGAGCTTGCACCATTAATCAGTCGTCTGCAGGTCGTTCTGCAAATCGATACTCTCTTCTGGCATTGCTACTTCCTTATTGACAAGAGTGTCATCTGCGAACAGTCTCTAGGAGCTTCCGACGCTTTCTACTAAATTATTTACATACATTGTAAACAGTGACGGTCCTATCACACGACCTTGAGGTACTCCGGAAATTACCTCTACACATGTCGATTTTGTTCCGTTAAGAGCGACGTGTTCAGTTCTGTCTGTAAGGAAGTCTCGAATGCAGTTGCAAATCTGGTCCGATACTCGGTAAGATCGTAATTTTTTTCTCTAAACGGCAGTGCGGGACGGTGTCAAACGCATCCCTGAAATCAAGGTAGACGGTATCAACCTGAGTTCCGTTGTCTACCGGCCTGTGGATCTCATGGAAGAACATAGCGAGCTGAGTTTCGCAAGATCTCTGTTTGCGGAATCCATGTTGGTTTGTATGGAGGAGATTTTCGTTCTCCTATAACGTCATAATTCTTGAGCGTAAAACATATTCCATAATTCTACAACAAATTGATGTCAACGATATAGGTCTATAATTGTGTGCATCTGCTCTACGCACCTCCTTGAAAAGTGGAATGACCTGCGGTTTTTTCAGTCGTTAGGTATTCTTCGTTGTATCCACCGAATGAAGTGGCGCAGTTGCGCTCTCAGTTGTATTCGGAAATACGGTGGCTCAGACCCCCATCCGGACATCCAGATTTAGGCCTTCCCTGATTTCCATAAATTAATTAAAGTAAATGGCATGATGCTTCCTTCGAAAGGGCATCGCCAATTTCCTTCGTCGTTCTTCCCCAATTCGAGCCTTTGTTTTATCTATACCGACCCCGTTATCGGCGAGACATTAAGCACAGATCTTCCTCCCATTCGTGTGCATCCCTTTGCTCGCCTGCAGCACCCCACATATGACTTGCACCTTCAGTAAGACAATAGAATACCACATCCCTTCACGAACGTTAGGATTCTTGCGTCGACCTCTAGATCACCGGATAACAAAACTATTTAATATGTCTGGGGCGCCATCGAGCGAGATATACGCACCTTCGACACAGATTAGGCTAATTAACTTGATTTGTAATAGATGGTAGAGCAGCCCCAACACTGTCAGTGTATTTGTGCAGTCCATCGCGTTATGAGTCACTGCCTTCCTCTGCTATCCTGGTATCTATTTCAGTTGGCCACACGTGTATGGTTCAAATGGTTCTGAGCACTATGGGACTTAACTTCTGAGGTCATCAGTCCCCTAGAACTTAGAGAACTACTTAAACCTAACTAACCTAAGGACATCACACACACGTGTATGCTGCGAGAAGAAAGCTAGAACTTAATGACCGTCGAGAGGCAAGCCACAAGATGTGAAGCGGTAGACCATTCAAAGTAGAACGAAAGAAATGACTGCCATGGTCTCTTACGCAATACATTCTTGAATTACCTTAAAGCTAATTACGAGAAACCACTGAAAATCTAAGCGAGCGTGTTGAGATAGGGATTCCTGCCCGTTTCTCCGGATTACGACTTCAGATTCACTCAGAGATGCACCGGGATTAAAAGCACTTTGAAATGCGTACAACAAGAAGATCAGTTCTAGCTGTGTGTGTGTGTGGGGGGGGGGGCTGTTTTAGATTGCATGTAATTCTACTTTGTTTCCTAGTTTCCTAACTACTGATCGGATTCTGATGTGACCTACAGGCCTCGTCCCCTTTTTTTTGTTTTTTTTTAAAAAAAAAGGACGACAAATATTGCAAAAAACACATTTTACAATATGGAAACATTGGGAACGAATCGACAGTATGGAGCATGGTTGTTTCACATTACATTTGAGTCTTCGCTGAAATTATACAGCAGCATTTGTCATTCGTCGATGACCTGATCCTGATGTTTGAAGATATAGCGTTTTCGCCAGTGACGCGGTATAGTGGTAGTTAAATATAAAATGTTGAAGTACACATCAAGAACTTGTTTGCTTTACAACAAAAGCTCACCGCAGATTTAAATCACACATGCGAACACGACGGACAGTCCTGTTCCGTCAGTCAGGTTCGTTAGAATTCACACGGCGATAAAGACCTGGGGTTTCACTCTGGAATCTTTGAGGCTAAGGCATTACCATTGCGTTATACAATTGTTGCAGTAATTGTAGCTCATCTCCTGACCTCCTCTGACACTCATCCGTCCCAGTCTTATATTAGATACGAAAAGCAATGAGAGGTGTCTATAAAGTAGAAAGAACCTTCGTTTATTTATACATTTTCGTAAGTGTAAATACTGTACACAAATTGCGAATTAACGTCTTTTACAAATTAATTTTAATGTTAATTTAACACATAACTTGATAATACATACACTGCCCGGCAAAAAAAATTAAAACACCCAGAAATCTTAGTCGGATGTCGGTGTAAGTTCGTACGCATACGCAAAATGGTTCAAATGGTTCTGAGCACTATGGGACTTAACTTCTGAGGTCATCAGTCCCCTAGAACTTAGAACTACTTAAACCTAACTAACCTAAGGACATCACACACATCCATAGCCGAGGCAGGATTCGAACCTGCGGCCGTAGCGGTCGCGCGGTTCCAGACTGTAGCGCCTAGAACCGCTCGGCCACCCAGGCCGGCACGCATACGCAGCATCGGCGGGTATGTAAATGAGTAGAGTTGCAGTTCTCTGTGGCAGGCAGAACGGCCACCAGAGTCCGTAAGTGTTGTTCGTGTTTAGTGTTGTGGCAAATGGTAGAAATGGCTCTGAGCACTATGAGACTTAGCATCTATGGTCATCAGTCCCCTAGAAATTAGAGCTACTTAAACTTAACTAATCTAAGGACAGCACACAACACCCAGTCATCACGAGGCAGAGAAAATCCCTGACCCCAACGGGAATTTTAGTGTTGTTACCAGGCATAGTAGGGTGGTGTATAAGAGGCACGAACCGAGTCATATGTTGAGTGATGACTGTGAAGGATGCGAAAATACCTAATTGCCGCCAACTTACATAGGGAGAATTGCTCATCACAATAAAATAAGAGATCAGAGCTCGTACGGAAAAATTTAAGTGTTCGTTTATCCTACGCGCTGTTAGAGAGTGGAGTGACAGAGAAATTGTCTGAAGGGGGTTCAAAGAACTATCTTCCAGGCACTTAAGTGTGAATTGCAGAGCAGACGTGTAGATGTAGAAGGACAAGAAGATACTGCGTACACGAGTGAGACAGCATTATCAGTACCTGACAGGCTTTTTGCGAGGTAGTTATTATTCCATGTACAAAATTCGGTTGAATTTAGTCCATGCGTTTAGTGTTGTGCTTCCTAAGAACTAAATGTGATTAGGTTTATCACCAGTCAGCTTAACGATCCCGAAAACCCTGGATTCGTCACTAATACAAACTTTTCAACAATGTGTCCACCACCTACATATCTTCGAACGTATGTGGGCTAAGTTTCAAGAGAAACATGAATTACAGAATTATCTTTATGGAAATGACAAAACAGAAATAATAATCAAAATAAAGCCAGTCTGTTCAAAAGTGCACATCTTTGTAGAGCTGTCAAATGAATATCTTCTGCTGGGTGACACTCAATACAGTGTTCCTCCCACCGTCCCCTGCGACATACTTGGAACCTCTTTGGCATGCTTTCCGAAAAGTGGCCCACACATTCCTACTAAGGTGTGTTCCACTGACAACAACCCTCCTAAAGTCAGCCAATGTGTGCGTGCGATCCTACGACGCCGCGCTAATAGTTCAGACACGCTCAGTCGAGCCATACCACCAGATTCCATTCAGTTGCAGTGTGCTCGTGCATTATCTTCATGGAAGACAAACTCAGTACGTAAGTGTTGACTGTAGCGATGGACAGTTTACTGGAGAATCCTGTTCCGATGCTGTACAGATTTCAGATTACGCTCAATAGTAATGAATGACGTCTGACATTCGTCTATGATACCGGTGCATAAAATGGGCAACCCATCTGTCTGCTTAATCCTTTTGTCTGCATGTCTGAGAGACGCTTAGGTATCCGGTCGTTTTCGCGCTCTTTTACAATTAACATGAGGCGTTAGAAAATCCTGCACTCGTCAGTAATGGAAACCCAACGTCATTGATCCAGTTTCGATTCCAGGTCTTCCCTTGCCCACCCCTTTCGCACAACGCAGTGGTGGTGGTATGTAATGTTGTTTCTGCTGAATACGTAGAGGCCAAATTGATCGCTGTGTTGACACAGCCCTCGCGCTTGCCTCCATAAAAGATGCGCACATTGCTGTTACCGCCCTCCGCGGCGTACCTACGAGCCACAATTTGTAGGTAACTGTAATAAGCTGCTGCTGTTGACCACGGGAAACCATTACCGGGAGACCTTCAATATCATATGTCTCAAGACAGCGGCTGAATGTTCAGATGACGTCGCTGTGGTGTACGCCAATTCGACAGCAGTTTTTCGTGCTGAAAACTGTTCTCGCTGTAAAGCGACAACGCGCGCAGAGGTTAAGCTTGAAATAGCCATCTGAGGTATTTTGACGGACTGAGCAGTGTATTGCACCGTTCAAGATTCGAGTTGCTACGTGCTCAACTGAACTATACATATTATGTAGGTTTACTTTTACCTCCATTATACGGGTGGCTGTTCATAGCGATTTCCTGTGGTCAAAATAGAAAATGTTTCCGATTTTTTTTTAAAAAAAAGCACACAAACTGTGGGTCGTGCAAAACTTTGAGTGGTTTAGTTTGTTTTCAGTTATTCTGACATGTGAGCCCTTCGCACTCGCACCCGACCCTTAACGGTAACACAGACAATTATCCACATACAGGGTGGCAAAATAAAACTGGCACGGAAAACATTTTATGCACCTTAAACTAGGCAACCAACTTACATCATCTGCAGCTTCGGCACATTTACTTTGTGCAATGGCGTGCAAAACTTACGCATGAAAGCAATATCGCACGACGTGTCCCTGCCAAATAACTTACTTCGATGAAACTTGGACAATACATAGTAAGAACTGCTATAATATAATACAAAAGCGAACTGAAAGAAATTCGCAATGATATGAACAGAAATAACACTTTTATTCGGAGACAATAATTAAACTGAAGCCCCAGAATTTATAATGCCCCCCTGGACATTTCAAAGGACGGGACATGATTCTTAATACAGATTGTGATCACCACGCACGGCAGTGCATGCTCTTCAACGTGCTCCCATGCTGGCTCCAAGGTTGGTAAGTTCTTATGGTAGGGCGTTAAATTCCTCCACCAGCACTGTTGACACCTGCTTGTGTGAAAGCGCTGCGGTACGTCACCCCAACGTATCACACACGTGCTCGGTGGGATTTAAGATGGGGGAACGGGTAGGCCGACCATTCGCCGAATATCCTCTCGTTCCAAGAGCTCCTACAGCCCCGTTGCTCGATGCGATCGCACATTGTTATCCATAAAAACGAAGTCCGCACCGAATGTACCCCTGAAAAGACGCATCCGGGGAAGTAGTACGGTGTCACAATAACGCTGACCCACGAGTGTTCCGTGGTCAAAGATTTGGATATCAAAAGGCCCACGCAAAATTAAGTCTCCTCATTTCATAAAACCTTGGACCACCAAAACTACACTACTGGCCATTAAAATTGCTACACCAAGAAGAAATGCAGATGATAAACGGGTATTCATTGGACAAATATGTTATACTAGAACTGACATGTGATTACATTTTCACGGAGTTTGGGTGCATAGATCCCGAGAAACCAGTACCCGAACAACCACCTCTGGCCGTAATAACTTCCTTGATACGCCTGGGCCTTGAGTCAAACAGAGCTTGGATGGTGTGTACAGGTACAGCCGTCCATGCAGCTTCAACAGGATACCACAGTTCATCAAGAGTAGTGACTGGCGTATTGTGACGAGCCAGTTGCTCGGCCACCATTGACCAGACGTTTTCAGTTGTTGAGAGATCTGGACAATGTGCTGGCCAGGGCAGCAGTCGAACATTTTCTGTATCCAGAAAGGCCCGTACAGGACCTGCAACATGCGGTCGTACATTATCCTGCTGAAATGTTGGGTTTCGCAGGGATCGAATGAAGGGTAGAGCCACGGGTCGTAACACATCTGAAATGTAACGTCCACTGTTCAAAGTCCCGTCAATGCGAACATGAGGTGACCGAGACGTGTAACCAATGGCACCCCATACCATCACGCCGAGTGATACGCCAGTATGGCGATGACGAATACACGCTTCCATTGTGCGTTCACTGCGATGTCGCCAAACACGGATGCGACCATCATGATGCTGTAAACAGAACCTGGATTCATCCGAAAAAATGACGTTTTGCCATTCGTGCGCCCAGGTTCGTCGTTGAGTACACCATCGCAGGCGCTTCTGTCTGCAATGCAGCGTCAAGGGTAATCGCAGTCATGGTCTCCGAGCTGATAGTCCATGCTGCTGCAAACGTCGTCCAACTGTTCGTGCAGATGGTTGTTGTCTTGCAAACGTCCCCATCTGTTGACTCAGGGATCGAGACGTGGCTGCACGATCCGTTACAGCCATGCGGGTAAGATGCCTGTCATCTAGACTGCTAGTGATACGAGGCCGTTGGGATCCAGCATGGCGTTCCGTATTACCCTCCTGAACCCACCTGTTCCATATTCTGCTAACAGTCATTGGATCTCGACCAACGCGAGCAGTAATGTCGCGATACGATAAACCGCAATCGCGATAGGCTACAATCCGACCTTTATCAAAGTCGGAAACATGGTAATACGCATTTCTCCTCCTTACACGAGGCATCACAACAACGTTTCACCAGGCAACGCCGGTCAACTGCTGTTTGTGTATGAGAAATCGGTTGGAAACTTTCCTCATGTCAGCACGTTGTAGGTGTCGCCACCTGCGTCAATCTTGTGTAAATGCTCTGAAGAGCTAATCATTTGCATATCACAGCATCTCCTTCCTGTCGGTTAAATTTCACGTCTGTACCACGTCATATTCGTGGTGTAGCAATTTTAATGGCCAGCAGTGTATCATGTTCGGCAATGTTCCTGGGTGCATTACGTGTTCTCACCTCTCGCCATATGAGGGTACGTCCAGCATTGTCGAACATGGATTATTTTGAGGTCCAGGTGTTACGGTGTGGGGAGGCATAATGTTGCATGGGGGTACTGACCTAATCTTTGAATACGGTACACTTACCAGTCGGTATCATTGTGACACTGTACTTAATCCCCGTATGCGTCTTTGCAGAGGTGTATTCAGTTTTGCCTTCATTTTTATGGATGACAATGCGATCGCATCGAACAGCGCAGGAGCTCTTGGAACGAGAAGATATTCGGCGAACATCGAGCTATGTCACTTTGTGCGACAACACGGTACACTTACCAGTCGGCATCATTGTGACACTGTACTTAATCCCCGTATGCGTCTTTGCAGAGGTGTATTCAGTCGTGCCTTCATTTCTATGGATGACAATGCGATCGCATCGAACAGCGCAGGAGCTCTTGGAACGAGAAGATATTCGGCGAACATCGAGCTATGTCACTTTGTGCGACAACACGGTACACTTACCAGTCGGCATCATTGTGACACTGTACTTAATCCCCGTATGCGTCTTTGCAGAGGTGTATTCAGTTGTGCCTTCTTTTTATGGATGACAATGCGATCGCATCGAACAGCGCAGGAGCTCTTGGAACGAGAAGATATTCGGCGAATGGACTGGCCTGTCCGTTCCCCCAACTTAAATCCCATCGAGCGCGTGTGGAATGCGCTGGGTAGACGTATTGCATGCAGCAACGACCGTTCGCCAGTTGTCAACCGCCGTGCTGGCGGAATGGCGCGCCCTGACACAAGAACTCGTCACCAGCCTTGTTGCCAGCATGCGAGCACGTTGCAGAGCGGTGACCCCAGTCTAAATATTGCCTTTTAATACATGTGTTATTTCTGTTCGTCTCATTGCGTATTTCTTTCATTTACCTTCTGTACTATAATGTAGCTGTTCTTTCTACTATGGTCCAAGTTTCATCGAGCTATGTCACTTTGTGCGACAATTAATGTGAAAGTTACTTTCGTCCTCAAATTTTGCGTACCAGTGTACAATTTCAATCGATTACGGTTGATTTTCTTACTAAACTAAGGAACAAAGAACTGAGAACTGTCTAGAGACGACGCACTGTTCGGTTGAAGAAAGACAGCCATCAAATCGGCCACAGCGCAGTCGAAGCAACCTTGTCGGCATTTGCCGGATACGATATAGAAAACATGAACGACGTGTTCACATTGGCGTTAGATCGCTGCTGCTATGTCCCAATCAATTCGCAATTAGCTTCAGTCCCAACCACAGGCGAGCTGTTCAGTCCTCCAAACATACCGAAACTTTTTAGAATAAACAGTAATTTAATAAATGTTACCTGTATTTGCGATCATTTTACATCTCTGCTAACTGTGACTATTTAGAATATAAATTGAAATGCACAAATACCTTTGAATAATCACTTTATTTTAACGTTTGTCGATACTTTTCCGAATATACATCCATCGTCAGGAGGAGTCAGTCAAAATGAATCTAACCTATCTGTTCATTTTATGTATATAATTTCGCTGTTCAAATGCAGACGTCGTCTCAGGTTGCTTGTAAAATCTCGCGTAGTCGTAAAATAAAGTAACTGATTACATATGGTAAGAGGAATTCAATTACGAACGTTTCTCGATTCCATCTGTATGGCTGAGTGGAATGAACCTAATAAAGAAGTAATGGAAGTTCCTTAGGTTGTCAAGAGAAACTTATTTAAGCATTGTACGATGCAGTTTGAAGTTTTCAGAGCCTCATCTTCAAATGAAAACGAGTTTTATAATGTTCATTTCTTTCTGTGTGTTTTACTGTCAAAGTATACCTTCAGTCGCCACTCATCTCGATTTGACTTCTAATGCATTTCATTGCCACGACTGCAGATGGACGTGTGAAAGGAATTAACGTAAATAGGGCGCGTAACCAAGTACAGAACGCAGGAAGTCTCGAAACGCTTCCTACAGTGGATGAGTAATGCGTTTGTGACTGGTTGCAAGAATGGAAAAAAACATTTGAAAAAAAAAGAATTAACTGATAGTATCTGTTCATTTTATTTCTGTCCTTTCGCAGTCCACGTAAAGGCATTACCACTGGCTACCCACAAAATTGCCGCAGAATCGTAAAATAAAGTGAAGTTACAGACGAACAAAAAAATAATCGAATTCGAAACTTTTTGAATTCTATGTCTCACAAATAAGAACAAATTATAAAAAAATAATCGGATTTTCATAATCTGTCAAGAGAGCTTTATTTATGCACTGTACGAATGGTGTACATGTCTTCAGAGCCCCATATTCACGTGCACATTTGTTTTATAGTGTTTACTTCTTTATGCATGATTTTCGGTTTGATTGTACTTGTAATCGTCATCTATCTGTTTTTGCCTTTTACAGCTTTCAGTTGTCAGTGTTACAGACGGAAGGGATTACCGTAATACGATTACGTACCCGGAGATGGGATACAGAACGTTTGAAACGCTTTCTAGTCCGTTGTCGACGTTTAAGGATTGCCACAGGTTGTCCACAAATGGGTAATCGAAATCGGATTTGAAAAAAATTAAATTCCATCTCCAACGACTAGAAGAGAGTAAATTTATAATCGAATAATCAGATTTCCACAAGTTGTCAAGAGAGCGTTGTTTATTCCATGTGCGAAGCGTTTCCATGTATCTAGGGTCCCATCTTAAAGTGCACAGTCGTTTTAGAAAGTGTACTTCTGCTTCACGTCTAACTATTGTTTGTACTTTCAATAGTCAGTTAGCAGTTTTTGAAAATAGAGCTTTTAGGTTCGCGGTTATCGACGAACGCACGGAACAGATTAACTTAAAAAAAGAGAGCGACGCGGATATGGGGCATAGGAAGTCCTGAAACACTTCGCCAGTGCACGAGTAAAGCGTTTATGACTGGTTACAAGAAGAAAATTCTTCATCTTGAAAAAATAACATTTTTATATGTTCCTTCTGTGTGTAAGAAATTATTCTCCACAAGTTAACCACAAAATCGTTGCATAATCGTGGAGTAATGTGAGTGATTACGGATTAGCTAGACGAACCAAATCAGATTAGAAAGTTTTTTCTATCGTTCTTCCAAAGATGAATAAGATCAAATGTATAAATTAATAATGAGAGAGCCCTATTTATGCAGTATAAGACGCGTTTCCGTGTTTTTACAGCCCCATCTTCAAGTGCACATTCGTTTTACCTTGTTTGCTTCTTTACGTTTGTTTAGCTGTTTACTTTCAATTGTTACTTATCAGTTTTTGTCTCCTAGAGACTTTCGCCGTCGCCGTTACAGACGAAGATGCGGAAAGCATTAATGTAAAGCGAGTGCGTACCCAAATGTGACTCACAGAAAGTCTCGAATTGCTTACGAGTTCATTGTCCACGTGCGACGATTGCTACAGGTTGCCCACAAATTCGTCGCGGGAACGTAAAATAAAGCGACTGGTTACAGATCGACAAGAGTAATTCAAATTCGAAACTTTTAGAATTACAACTCCAGTGAGTGATTGAGCACAAATTAATAAAGGGAAGTTTTCCATAACCCGTCAAGAGAATTTTACGCATTGTAGGACGAGTTTCCAGGTTTTTAATGCCGCGTTTTCGAGTGTACAATCATTTTACAGTCTTTACTTGCTTTCGTGTGTTCAGCTGCCGAACTGTGCTGTCATTTACTACTTAGCTGTTTCTGGCTCTTTGAGATTTTCATTAGAGACGAAAACTCGGGGGCAATTATCGTAAAAAGATCGCGTACTCGGATGTGGGTCACAGAAAGTCTCTAAACGCTGCGTACAGTGCCCGAGTAAAGCGGTGCTGACTGGTTACGGTAAATAAGTTATTCGTCTGGAAGGACTAAATGTAGAACGGCGACAGTGGAGCAGCGCAGCGCAGCCGCTACGCTCGAATTTGGCGCCGGCGGGCGGGCCGGGGCTGCCCCTCCCCTCCAGCCGTCCTGCTCGGTTGGTCGGATCAATCGGTGTACGTATGACGTAATTTCCGGGCGGGCGATGGCGGGAGGCGGCGGCGGCGAGAGGTCGATATGTAGCGGGGCCGGGCGCCGGCGCCGCACCGCCGCGCCAAGCCGCGCCGTGCCGCGCGCTTCCCGCCTCAGTCGACCTCAACTATGTGCGATAGAGGCGGCGCGGGATGTTTCTTTACGCGTAAGGTAAGCCTCCTGCAGCCGGCCGTGCGGCGGCGTGCGCCTCGGCGCGGGGGCGGCGGCGGCGGCGGGCGCGCCACCCGGCGTGCCGGCCCGCGGCTGCTGTCGCCTCCGCCCCTAATAAAAACCCTTATAAAAGCCGTGCCGTCCAATTTCGCGAATGCCGGGAGGGGGCGCTCCCCTCTCGGTCGGCAGCCGCCGGCGGGTCATTCACCCCGGCCGGCCACTCGGCTGCTGTGCTCCGTATCCCCTCCACGCTGTCGTACACCCTCTCCTTTTGCTCGAGATTTTTGCGAGTATCTGTTACTCGTCTCGTAGCTCGCCGCCGTGGAATAACAGCGGAGTACGGAATGAGACGATTTTTATTCTGTGGCGAGAAAGCGTGCCACGGCCGTGGGAGCGGAGTGGCGCGCGTACGCTACGCACGGCACGGCGCTACTACCGTATTACGGCCCCGTGGACGAAGCCGCGGCGCAGTTTTTGAAAACCGGCGCACGCCGGGCCGCCGCACGCAGCCCGGGCAACTTTTCCCGCGTCCAATATTTGCTGTTTTGACTATATTACGATAACCATTTATTTAAGTACGTGTGATCATTGTTGTTATATTGCCTTCTCCCGTTTGCCAAAAATATTAGAATTCGTCTGTTCACTGCACGATGTTGAAACTGACGTATGCGTATTTCCAGATTCTTTCTTCTTCTTTTTTTATTTACTTAATCCCACACGCTTTCTTATATAAAGTACAATGATATTTTTTTTGGCAGTTTGCTAATTTAATTTATTGCCGAAAACATGTTCGGCGCAATTTTAAGCGTATCGGGTTCGGACGGTTTCTCTGGTTTGTCCTGTGACATGTACTCTCTTAGGCCCAGGACAATACGCACGTTTTTTTCTTGTCGATTACTAGATTAATAAACTATATATTACACGGCGTAAAATTAGAACATAGACTTCAAGAGGCATACAAATTATGTTCATCACCTTGTTTCGTGTTGAACGTCTATAGTTGATACAATAGAAACCACAGTATTTAAATTTGAAGAATAGAAGAGATTTTTACTCTAGTGACATTTTGTAATAAAATGTTCTGACTTTTAATTATTTTATCCCAGAAAATATTGTACGTTTCTCGGGTAGCATTCGTGACTCAAGTGTCATTTCGGAGCTCTGTAAATAAATAAACTGTGCCTGACCATGAAGTCTTGAGTTGTAGCTAAAATGAAATTTCGAGACGAATCCGAAATAATCGTTTCATTTTATCGTTAACCACTGACCTCCTCCGCTTTTTTTTTTTTTTTTTTCAAGCTACTTGGGACCAAATATCTGTTCTGTTGCCCTGCTTAACGGTCATGTTCGTACCTTTATATGTCTCCTACGCACCCACAGTCATGACGTTAGAAACACAGCGAAAAATATTGGAGCAAAAATCATCTGTTTCGGTATAACGTTTTTAATATTATTTTCAGCCATAATGGCTATGTTTGTGAACCGTGAGTGGGTGGATAAAAACGTCTGAAGATGAACAAAACATATTCGAAACGCGTTGCATTATGTTAGATTAAACATAAAAGAAAAAGTGACTGGTAGCAGAAACTTGAAATAAATTGTTATTAATATTTTTCATAAGATGGAGATAGGAAATTAAATATTCATAAGATAGCTGAAGAAATTTGTGTTTCTGATTTCGATTATTCATTTGCGCACGTAGTATACGTCAGATGAATTGTTAATTTTCATAGGAATGCGAAGGCTCGCAGAAACGATAGGCATTAACTTAGGTATGAAGCTGGTGGCGAGACTGCTACTGTTAGAATTGTTTATGTCATTATTTTCCGGGTGTTGTTTCTCGGGTCTATAAATTTTGTGTAGAAAGACTGATGCATTAGTTGTTGTCAACAGTCCATCAGCAATAAATTAGTAAAACTGTTAACACCAGAGTGTTTTCTAGGTCACAGAAAAACATTCTGTATTTTTTTATGTTGACAGTTATATCTGTCTTCCTCCCCGCCGTATTGTGAGTCGTCCCTGATCGAACTTGACTAATGACGTACCGCCATGCGAAGTAAGGTGCTCTTTATGCTGTCCACTACATTAAAATCCATTTCTTGCACAGCTAACATTTTTCACCACGTTATTGATAGCGCGTGAGGTAAGGAAAACTGAATTTTCTCGTCTGGTCAGATTGAGTTTAGTTTTCAGGAGGATCGCTTCGGTGAGTTCCTAATGTGTGATAGGAAGTGTTCGGGCAGATCAGCGCTTGTCCCCATCTAGTCACCTGTGCGCACTTTTATGCCGTTTTGCTAACACCGTCCCCATGCAGTATCACTTTTCACGCTTTTCTGTCATGTTAACCATTAAAGAAACTATTCTGTCATTGATCACACTTAACAATTCAGTATTGTGAGTCGGGAAAGGGCTCAACCCAGAAGGAAACCTTTTGCTGGTACATATAGGTACACACCTCCTGGACTGCCTCAAAGCCCTTGGCATTGACGCCTTCCGTTCCGGGACCAATGTCAGAACTCATCGTCGCGTCTTAACCTTTGACGAGATCGAGGCATCTACACCTAATATCGTGCCATTGATTATTCATCGAAGACTTTACGTTAGGACGCATGTAAACCAAACAGACGAGTGACCTGTTGTGTTGCCTCGGTGAGCGCGCTTCCTTACTCCGGCGCTTGTGTCGTGGATCCTGCGTTGCGCCATTCAGCGAATTCCACCCACCACAGTCCTTTTCTCGTAACGTCCATTCCTAGATAACGGCCACTGTTTCTAAATAAGTGAACAGCCGTCGTCCCTCTTCTTCTCGTAACCTTTCGTCACGAGCCCTCTTTTCACCTGCTGTGCTCATTTCACGAGACCTCCGTACTTCCACCTGCCTCTCCTACTGCGAGTTGTAATTCCTTATCCTGTATCTCGTGTATGTTTCGGTCTAATGTCCGTATATTAGCCTTGTAATCTGCTGCGGTTTCAAATGCCCACATTAAACCTACATCGGGAAGAGTTGTCGGCGTAATTTAACGTACCTCGCTTGCACGGAATATTTTCGCTTTTGGCCACTATTCCTACATTTACGCTCGCGAATTTGTTACGCTCACTTCCTCTGCTAGGTTTTACGACTGCTTGTATCGAATGCGAATAGAACGCACAGACTGAACAGTCACTGTGTAAAGAGGAAAACTGAACGGATTCAACGCGTGCCGCTAATTCACCCCCGCCTCGTTATTTTTAGATTTTGTTTATTTTTCCCATTTTTTTCTTTAGGAAAAGACGAACAGAGGTAATTAATGTGCCCGAGGCCGGCACTTGCTGGTCAGAGCAGGCGCTGGAAGCCACGGACAAGCTAAAGCGTGCTGGCTGTAGCGGGTCGCGCATTTGATGCGAACGTGAATCAGTGCGGCCGTATCGAGCCGCGCGCCAGCAACAGGCGCCGTGGCCGTCCCGTCGTCATAGCGACTCTGCCGCGCGGAGCAACACGTGAGCCGCCGTCGGCGCCCCGCCCCCGCACACAGCCTTCCTTTCCGTGTCAGTCCTTCTCTTCCTGCCTGACACAGCACACCTGAACTGTCCTAAGCTTCAGACTTCTCCTCACACGTCACGTGCCCCTCACCTCTAGTTAGGGATCGGAAAAACGGACCGGTTAAAATCAGTACAGGTATTTTAGGTCTAAATTACCGATATTTTTGGGTATTTGTTTGGCCTCGGTTATAACAAGCGTTTCTTTTTATTTTTTACTAATAACCGAGTAAAACACCGAAATATCAAATACCATAACAGTAGTGCAAAAATTTTTCGTTTTTAAATAAACTTTTTTTAAAAAAATGAGTAATTTTAATTCGTAAAATCTGTATTGGTTTGAAATATTCAGTTATTATAAAAAATGGAAAACCGATCACTGTTTAATAACAATGCCGACAGAAATGAGCAACAACCGCAAGACAGAAGAACTGGTACAGCGTTGCTGAGACAATAATGTCCATGTTGCCGTGTGCTGTGCCTAAGGTACGCGTGTACGTGCAGCGTGAAAGACATCCCCAACCTGGTCTATACGCCCGTTTTTCGCTGTCGTCGCCGGACTTCCGTTGTGTTGCAGAATGGCCCCAACCCTAGTTCAAATGTTCAAACGTATGTGAAATCTCATGGGACTTAAACTGCTAAGGTCATCAGTCCCTAAGCTTACACAGTACTTAACCCAAATTATTCTAAGGACAAACATTCACACCCATGCCCGAGGGAGGACTCGAACCTCCGCCGGGACCAGTCGCACAGTCCAACCCTAGTCTAGAAATATATTTGCGAAGTGACGTAGCCATAAACTACAATGCTTCATTTGTTTTAAAAGATTAAAGATTTGTCTGTCATTTCTATGAAATAATAAAAGATGGAGGAAATGGCGGTAACAGTAATAAATTAATGACTTACAACAGTTGATTCATAGCACACAATAAAAATAGAAAGTAGCTGATCTACTGGCTGTGTCTACATAACATGCCTTTATCTGCTTGCCTTCATCTGCTTGAAAACGGACAAATTAACGCGCAAAACAAGAGTTCTTCGACCTCAGTTTTCATCCTTTAACACAAACGATTCGTAATGCCCAAATAGACGCTTGACGCCCGCTTGGCCGGCCGGAGTGGCCGTGCGGTTCTAGGCTCTTCAGTCCGGAACCGCGTGACCGATACGGTCGCAGGTTCGAATCCTGCCTCGGACATGGATGTGTGTGATGTCCTTAGGCTAGTTAGGTTTAAGTAGTTCTAAGTTCTAGGGGACTTATGACCTCAGCAGTTGAGTCCCATAGTGCTCAGAGCCATTGGAACCATTTGATGCCCGCTTGCGACATGACTTTTCAGCAGAGTTTGAAGAAATTAGAATCAACAGGAGAATGCTTGTGATTTTTGTAGTATTCGACCACTTATCACTTTTCGTGAAAAGCATCAAACGGTAGACGGATTAAGTTTTCTTTTATTAGCCTGTTATATTAATATTTTGATTCGATGTATCTTGAACCTGAGAGCGACAGAATTTTTCAACGTCTAATCAATTTCTAAATTTTTTACAGGAAATATCTGGAGTAAAAAACAGTTTATTTCGAGAGGTTTTAACTGTCATGTTAAACTGATGTGGAAAAAACCAGGTGTAACCTGAAACCGGTTGCTTCAGCGATAACCGCCATTCCTACCTCTAATTCGGTTTTCCCAGTAAGCACTCCGTCTTCAGACCACAAGCGGCCCATCGGGACCATCCGGCCGCCGTGTCATCTTGAGCTGAGGATGCGGATAGGAGGGGCGTGTGGTCAGGACACCGCTCTCACGGTCGTTATGATGGTTTTCTCTGACCGGAGACGCTCCTATTCGGTCGAGTAGCTCCTTCATTGGCATCACGAGGCTGTGCGCACCCCGAAAAATGGCATTAGCGCATGGCAGCCCGGACAGTCAGCCATCCAAGTGGCGGCCACGCCCGACAGCGCTTAACTTCGCTGATCTGACGGGAACCGGTATACCTACTGCGGCAAGGCCGTTGCCAATTCGTGCTTAGGGTCATCCGTTAAATTGTGGATATCTCGTAATAAGCTTCTATCACTGCCTCACAGCATTTCCCACCGGCCAACCCGCTCCTGTGTCACAGTTTTTCTCGCGAGACTTTTTTTACCACTGATTTTATTTAAAGCTTACCATTGAATTTAAATAGTAGACACAGTGGGAAAGTTAATAATAAAATCCGTCCAGTGTCTTTTCAATAGCGTTTTTAATTTACCATTGTACATTGGATGTCACAATTTCATTAACAGGGCGCAAATTGTAATGTAACAACGTTCCTTTTAATTTCAGCACGCCAGAAACGCGTATCTGCGAATTTTGTTTGTGGAATTTACTTCACTGTGATGTCACATACAACAGATGTCAGCAAAACTCGAAGATACACGTTTTTGATGTGTAGATATCCTAATAAAAATATTCACATAGCAACGTAAGCCCTGATGATGAAGCTGTGATTCCGAAATGTACAATGGCGAAGTAGAAACGCTATTGAAATGAGAAGAGACTAATTTTATTATTAAGTTCGCTATCATGTCTAGTATATTCTGCCAAGAATCGTCAGTACGTCTACCATGAAAGAATTAAACGCAGTTTATATCTTTTCGTAACTGACCCGCTATTCTTTCGGAAGTTCAGTTACTATTTATTTTAAATCACGACATTTTGTACTTCTCCAAATGGCATCTTTGTTGAAAGTGTTGCTTTACCTTTTTGTGTTGCAAAGAGTATCCGGAAAACAACTTCCGTTTTTTGGAAGCATGGGAACAGTCGCCACACTGCCTTACATGGCAGGTCACTGTGCTTATAACTATAATAGCGAGAAGGATACGCTGCTTTTCGTTCGCGTACAATTTCGGTTCAATACGAGCCATGCAATAGAAAATTCCGGAAAATATGAAATCCATTCTATAATACAGTTTTCAGCATTAGAAAATTTGAGACGTAATTTATTAATTAAAATGTCCGTCAGAGTTGCAAATAATATTTTTATTAGTGACTTGTTTCGAACATGGCTCTGAGCACTATGAGACTCAACTGCTGAGGTCATTAGTCCCCTAGAACTTAGAACTAGTTAAACCTAACTAACCTAAGGACATCACAAACATCCATGCCCGAGGCAGGATTCGAACCTGCGACCGTAGCGGTCTTGCAGTTCCAGACTGCAGCGCCTTTAACCGCACGGCCACTTCGGCCGGCTTCGAACATGTAAAAACCGGCGTATTATGTACAGTGAAACATTACAAATGCAGGTATGTCATAAGAGATTTATTGTACTGCTGTAATCTATGCACACAAACTGTTTGAAAATGTTGTATTTCATGTTTCGGTAATAGCATTGTACCTTCTCAAGTAGGTAAGGGTTTGTGAATGGATGAAAGTGTTCTAAATTAGTCACAAATAAAAATAATATTTGCAACTCTGACGGAAACTGTAATTAATAAATTAGAAATATAATGATGTGCTGATACTGTTACCAATCAATGTTGGAATTATGTAAATTTGAGACGTGTTGACATTCGTCGCAAAATTTGTGCTGCATTGGGCTGAATATGATGAGGGAAGATGTTATGTGTCAATGGCGCCGTTACTTTTAGAGTGAGTGGACTAATAATATTCATTACGAAAACAGAAGTGATCGTCAGTCTGTAACTACTAACGGACCAGTGCAGAAAATTGGCGAAAAACTTAGTGAAAAGCAATGTTTTGCGATATCTCAACTGTCGGAAAAATGTTCGCAGATCTCCCAGTGTGTTTTACATGAGATCGGGACCAAACAGTGAGGGTACCACAAGTTCTGTGCTCAGTGGGTTCCAGAACGTTCAGACACTCTCTGCTTGTCAAGAAAGGCGCCTCAGTTTGGAACTGCGCGACCGCTACGATCGCAGGTTCGAATCCTGCCTCGGGCATCGATGTGTGTGATGTACTTAGGTTAGTTAGGTTTAAGTAGTTCTATGTTCTAGGGGACTGATGACCTCAGACGTTAAGTCCCATAGTGCTCAGAGCCATTTGAACCATTTTTAAGGAAAAAAAAACTGTTGCGTCAGTTCAAATGGGACGTCTTTTAACATCCGTCCTACAGTCTAGACGTGGCTCCGAGTGATTTCCATCTCTCTGTGCGTGCATCAAGCCTCCGCTAGCCATGTTATGGTGTGTGGCAGAGGGTACTTTGTGTGCCACTTCTTTCACATCCATTCTATTTAACATTTCATTGTTTCTTACTTTTTCTTCTCATGAAATTCTTGCTGATCTCTTCCGACAGCCCATCTCTAATATTTTCAGCTGGCTAATGTGTTTCGCTATGGGCTGACTGGAATCTCAGGTGACAGAATGTTATGCAGATGGAATTTATCTACTCGTTAAGAGTAATGCTAAATATTTATGCCTGAATGTTGATTATGTAGAGAGCTAATAAAAAGATGTTTTAATATTGAACTAATAAATTTCACCGCTAGATGTATTTATTTATTTGCCGTTCCATAGGCATAGAAGCGTTGGCAAATAAATGAATGTATATCAAGAACCGTGATTTAAAATTCGTCACAATAATATTACAGGAAAATGATTAACAAATTACAGATAGTTATTGTGCTGCTTGAAATGGTATAGTGAGTTGTGAAATAAGATTAAAAGAGGAGATGATTAATAACTGATTGGTCTGTTGCAATTACCAGTACCTACCGATATTGCAAGCAACATTGAAGCGATGTTACACACATGGTATGAATTACTCCGAACTTGAAACGCGCGAATGAATTTAAATACTCTCTGCTGGTAATCTGAAATAGAAAACGTTGTAAATATAATGTTAAAATAAATTATACATTAGTATTAGAATTAGCTACCTTGGTTTTATAGAGTTTTATTTCCCTGCCTCGATCTTCTGTGCTCAGAACCATAAAACTACCGCAGACTACCATAAACTATCATAAATAAGCGTATACTACGGTAGTTTGCCGGCCTGAGTGACAGAGCGGTTCTAGGCGCTACAGTCTGCAACCGCACAATTCCTGCCTCGGGCATGGATGTGTGTAATGTCCTTAGGTTAGTTAGGTTTAAGTAGTTCTAAGTTCTAGGAGACTCGTGACCTCAGATGTTAAGTTCCGTAGTGCTCAGAGCCATTTGAACTACCGTAGTTTTCCTTGTAGCTGTGGTCACTTAAGTTCGTAACTGCGCTACCTCTACGTTAGGTGCGCTGCATGCCTCTCGGACGTTATCTCATTTTGGTCGATTTGTTTGCGTATGTAATCAGTGTCTTACTAGAGCCCACTAGAAAACGGAATTGTCTAGAAACTGCGTGAAGGTATGCGAAGGACTGCGTAACCTACAGAACATTTTTGTTCTACTTATAATTAGTTATCATCCCGTCTGTTTCTTAAAAATCAACAGTATTTATAGTGAAACTGAAATTGTCGAAGTTTAATTCAGGTTTTATTCGAAAATAGTTGATTTTTAACGTGAAACATATGGATTTTTCCGTAAAAATAACAAGCAATACAGATCTATCGAGTAGCGCTAGAAATCACAATTTCATAAAAAATGATAAAATTAAAGAAAAAGCACAAAACAAAAAATTATCAAACATCACTTCAATACTTCCTCGAGCTTATATAAAATACGCTTAGGTTATTCGTAAACAACGATCACACGTATCGATAATAACAGGAAACGCTTACTTTTGCTTATGATGAATAGTCTGTTGAGTACGAAATAACAACAATAATATATAGTTATTGTTGTTATTTCGTACTCAACAGACTATGCAATTTTTTATGTTTATGCATATAAATTGTATTTGCAGGAAAAGTAATTGTCTGCATAAAAGCGGAGAAGTTACGCGTTCAAGTAATTTTTACTAATCATGGAGAGCTATTTATATTTTGCAAGGATATAAAATACGTACTGAACTAACACTGAACGACGAGCAGTTGTAATTATGTGCAAAACAAATAAACAATAAATAAATAGAGAAGTCTTCGGCTTCCACTGTCTCACTCTCACGTTACCTATGTTTCTCTCCCTACCAACGCTACCACCATTACCGGTAATCCTACCATTTACTACTTCATTTATGTACTGTACCAAAACTACAGAACCATCGTTTTGATAGAGCACAACTTTAGCTGTGCTTGTATTGAGGAACACGGAAGTGAGGTAGACGTGGTTCGAATGCGCTCCTCGGCTTACCGACTGAGGGTGTGCGTCACTGGCTAGCCTGAATTGAATACTGCATAATTCCACATATCTGCTTCACATCTCCAATCCGCAAACTGTTAAATATGAAAAGTCACAGAACAGATGCTACGCTTTCACAAAAAGAATGTTTTCCGAATTCACTCTAGAGTTTCTCTAGAAACGTTTAATATATATGCAGGATGATTCAGATGCTTCTGTCGCTGTAGTTTTATAAAACCCACAATGTTTTATCTGGCCTTCAAAAGCCACGCGCGAGATTTTCATTTTCTCTCGCTTGCTACGTGTTTCCCTATTAGTCCTACAGAAAAAAATGAACATGACCTTTTTTTTGTAGGAAACTTAATGCAGTTAAATTTTGTACCGGCCAACGTTTTTGCTAGTGCCTGTAGTTTTCGAGTTATTCACGAAAAACGTACAAAAGGGACTTGAAAACCACATCTACCCCCACACTCAGCCCCAACCAGTCTGGACTTCCAGTATGTTGTTCATGGCACTGTACGAAAATATGCGACTGCACCAGTTATTTCCCAAATTCGACCTTTTTTGTCTTCAGTGACTGGCCTTATTGCCCCGCCGGCTCAGTCGAGCACTTACAAATTGTAAAATTGACTTTTGTGTAAATTTTACCTAATAGTTTAGTGAATTTTAACAGCATAAAATAAACTGTTACAACGTTATATTCGTCAGGATTCTGACTTCGAAACTACTGTGCTTGTAAGGGTTAAGTTTGGATCGAACTGTCAACGTAATTACTTTTAGCGTAAGGTTTACAAAAGTCTTTTCCTTTCATTACCCTCGCCGGCACGTTTAAATTAATAAAGTTAACGAAACAGCCGTCTATTCTGGTGGCGTAATAGCCCAGTCAATAGAGACGAAAAAAGATCGAATATCGGAAATAGTTCGTGTAGTTGGAAATTTTTGTACGTTGATGGGGGGAGTGCCACGGACAACGCAGTAGAAATCCGGACTGTGATGAGTGAGGGATGGAGGTACGATTGAAGAACACTTTTATACTTGTTTCCTGAATAACTCGAAAACTGTAGCCTCCAGCGAAAACTTATCCCACTACAAAACTTAATTACATTAAATTTTCTAAAAAAAATGTCCTGTTCACTTTCTCTGAAGGACTAATAGTTTACGCATAGCGAGCGAGAGAATGTTGATTAATGGTGTGCTTTTGGATATTCAGCCCAGTTGTTAATTCCATTTCACTGGAAGATAGTTCGACAACCCACACAGTCACCTTCTTCAGGTGCTGTGATTTGTCTTATTACGCGTAATACCACTGCTTGCAGCATCTGAAGAATACGACTGGGCCGCTCTTCGAAATATCGTGCAGAAAAGTGGAATCAGCAAATCGGCTGAACATCCGAAAGCATAACATTAAGCAGTGAAAATCTACTGACCCCCAAGATAGCCTGACCTATCATCCTATGATTTTAATTAATGGAGAAAATTGAAGGGCTATCAGTACTAAAATAATCCTCACGCAATGGAACAGCTACACCAGGACATCGGAAACGCTACTGATGCCCTCTTCTAGGTTGAGTTGCTATGCGTGTTTCACAGCTAGGTAAATCCTATGATTTTATTTAATGGGTAACATTGAAGGGCTATCTGTACTGAAATAATTCTCACATAATGGAACATTTACAGTATCTTCTCTACAATAGTATTTCTTCTGTTCACTAACTGAGCCAGTGCCGGCCGGGGTGGGCGAGCGGTTCTAGGCGCTACAGTTTGGAACCGCGCGACCGCTACGGTCGCAGGTTCGAATCCTGCCTCGGGCATGGACGTGTGTGACGTCCTTAGGTTAGTTAGGTTTAAGTAGTTCTAAGTTCTAGGGGACTGATGACCTCAGAAGTTAAGTCCCATAGTGCTCAGAACCAATTGAACCAATTGTTCACTAACTGCAATAAATTACAAGCATTTTCTGGGGCATTTCAGAATTATTTTTGCCACCCTGTAATTTTTGTTGTTTGTACGTTTCTTTTGCTGTTGAAGACACTCATCTGTAAGTGTACATTTCGAACCTGTAAAGAAAGAAATTTCTTAAATATCCTCATTCGATATGACGCCAGTATTTGTATAGGGCGCGGATAATTTATGGAACGTGTGAACTATACAACTGACGATTCTACATTTTCCGAGCGCTTCGCTGTCTTCTTGGCTAAAGGGTGCTGGATTTTCTCTTCGATCCACTCTGACACGTGGGGATCTCCACTTTTATTACGAGCTAGAGGACTTCAGTGGGTGTAATTGGTTTTACTTATTGCATCATCGTTTGTCTCTGTAACTATCAAAACCTATTATGTAACCAATTGAATCGCGACGGGATCAATGTAATTACTGCGAGTGACAGGTGCCCGATTGCTACATCGTGTGATAGACAGATTAACAGAACCGTGCTGTGGACGTCCTTCTTATGTGATACATTTAGAAGGAAATTCTGGACCTCTGTTCACATACGGTCGTTTAAGAGACAGGCACCTCACTTTTCACTCAACTTTTCAGAAGTACGTATTACTGCAACTCAGACTGAGTAATATGAACAGAAATTAGGTAATAAGCATCAGATTCAGGGAAAGAAGGTAAAGGTTTTTTGTCCCGCCCGCTGCTGAGCACAAGATCAAATATGAACAGGATAGCAAAGGAATTGGGCTGTGTACGTTTGAAAGGAACAGTCGCGGTATTAGACTTAAACGATGTAAGGAAATCTCGGAAAACATAAATCAGGATACCTGGACGAGGATTGGAACTTCCGTCCTCTGGGATACGAAGCCAGTATCTTGCGACTGCGCCACTTGGCCCGGTGGAACATCAAATTTAGTCAAGTGGCTCTCTGAGCACTATGGGACTTAACGTCTGTGGTCATCAGTCCCATAGAACTTAGACCTACTTAAACCTAACTAACCTAAGGACATCACACGCATCCATGACCGAGGCAGGATTCGAACCTGCGACCGTAGCGGTCACGCGGTTCCAGACTGAAGCGCCTAGAACCGCACGGCCACACCGCCGGCATTTAGTCAAGTGATAGACCCTCTCATGAGTTGCTCCTTTTATCATTTGTGTCGAATACAGATCATAGAAAGTCGTCCGGCGAGCGCGTTGTCACCCCTACAAATCCTAGAGAAAAGGTTGCAAAAACCTTATTGTGGAAGCGACTTAAATGTTATTGTGCTCATACTCGAAATGGAAGAACACCTTTACGCAGGTTTTACAACCTAAATGCTGCTGTTGGCACAAAAAAACTGTTTCATTTACATGGCGAATGTGCCGGCCGCGGTGGTCTCGCGGTTCTAGGCGCGCAGACCGGAACCGTGCGACTGCTACGGTCTCAGGTTCGAATCCTGCCTCGGGCATGGATGTGTGTGATGTCCTTAGGTTAGTTAGGTTTAAGTAGTTCTAAGTTCTAGGGGACTGATGACTACAGCTGTTAAGTCCCATAGTGCTCAGAGCCATTTGAACCATTTGAACCATGGCGAATGTGTAAAAACAAATGTTCTGAATAGTTAACTTGGAACGCTTATTTTACATACTAAGGGAACGCGAGACTTACTTTCCGTTAGACCCATTCAGTGTATTGACGACATGCCGAACTGTATGCCAGGTGACCAGCTTTGCAGTAAGCGCGTTTGACCTTCAGTATAATGGCAAAGGCAATTACACCCTTTCGGAATAAGGCTTACTTTGCGTCAACGACTCTTTTATTTAAAGGTGAAATGGTAACCAAGGCATACAGTCGTCCGAGCAGACCTGTCGTCCGGGCTTTCGTCAACATTCTGTATCTCAGTTCTATTGCTACAAAAAACATTCAGTGATATGTCTGCATAACTTATACAGACCGCAGCGTGTAAAATGAGAGAGGTTAAGGCACATACAGAGCTACAGAGACAGTCATTACTCCAACACCATTCTCTAACAGGATAGGAAAAGCCTGACTGGTCAAGGCATGAAGAAAACTCAGCAAAACACACTGTTCAGTTTGGGAACGACAACGAAAGCTACAAGAACTGTGCTGTTTGTGAAATGTGTAACGCCATAAATGACGAGTAAAATTTATAATAACTTGAAGAACATTCAAATCAAAGTACGTCATGTAAATATTAGAATTTAAAAGTGACAGCATTTCTGTGGGTTCAGTAGAAGTAACATCCGTGTACACAAACAGTTGAGAAGGTGGTCTTAAGAAGGAAGGAAGAAAGGGTTTAACGCTGTAGTGTCTTACTTACTGCATAGTTATCTGTCAGATGGTAAAATTTGTATATGGCGTCGCTACGCTTTAATGTTACGGAGTTAGACGGGGAAGAATTGCCGTTATTTAGAGAAAGTTGTTAATCCTAGATTGAACTTACGTATCACACAACGTATAAAGTACCTACAGTAATATCAGTCTCGATGAGGTTAGCGAATAGCACACAAGAAGTCATAAACTCGGAAGTGGTCAGCCGGCCGGGGCGGTCCAGCGGTTCTAGGCGCTACAGTCTGGAACTGCGCGACCGCTACGGTCGCAGGTTCGAATCCTGCCTCGGGCATAGATGTGTGTGATGTCCTTAGGTTAGTTAGGTTTAAGTAGTTCTAAGTTCTAGGGGACTGATGACCTCAGAAGTTAAGTACCATAGTGCTCAGAGCCATTTGAACCATTTTTGAACCGGAAGTGGTCAATGGGACGCTAGCATGTCATGATAGACACTTCGAAGGTATGCCAGTGACCTTCCTTGCGTCCGCAGCTCGTGGTCGTGCGGTAGCGTTCTCGCTTCCCACGCCCGGGTTCCCGGGTTCGATTCCCGGCGGGGTCGGGGATTTTCTCTGCCTCGTGATGACTGGGTGTTGTGTGATGTCCTTAGGTTAGTTAGGTTTAAATAGTTCTAAGTTCTAGGGGACTGATGACCATAGATGTTAAGTCCCATAGTTCTCAGAGCCATTTGAACCATTTGAACCTTCCTTGCGCAGAATACACGTGACGCAACAGCGAAGGCGTCTCCTTCTACAATGAGCTCTTCAATACACGCAGTGACGCATGGGCTAGTATTCTTGAGGTGCAATCCACGTCCCGTCTTTAAGGTGCATTTACACCTGTGCGCCTTGCGCCTAGGCACCGTGCCGCTGTGCTTGCCCTACACGCAAGCAGAGGAGCGCGTGTATGTTGCATGTCTGTTGCTCAACATGTACGTGGAACTGATTCCATTCACACCTGTGTTCACACTGGCGCCTCTACATCAGCGAGGGGCAAGCTACAGACACACAGCGACTGGTCGCAAGTCGCACAGGTGTAAATGCACCTTTATAAGGGGACTGCACCTACACGTCATCACCGATTTCGTCCAGATTTATTGTACATGCAGGGCTCAGCCAGAAATAAAAGTGACAAAAGTGGAAATTCCAGATGACCAAACGCTGAGAGAAAATAGCATTTTTGGCGAGGCTACAGTCATTTATGCTAGCGTAGTTTCTAGACACCAGCTGCCTCCGAGGAAAGAGTGTAGAATGCTAGTCCAAGGGTCGTGGGGTCGAGTCTCTCTGCGGATTTTTCACTGAAAATAAAACGAAAAAATGTTAAATACATCGTATCTATTAATATTTTCATAAAATTAGCGAAAAGAAAAAATAAAGGAAAATCTGGGATTGGAAATAAATTTTCCGGACGGGATTATAAGGTGTACACGAGAACTCCGTCCGTAAAATTAGATACTTTTATTGTTTTACAGTTATGACTTACACGTGCTGGGGTAATATTCATCGTAAAAGCAGAGGAAGCAGTAATGTTCTTGGTATCTTGCACACGTTATGAACGCCACATTTCCACAATTATATGTCTGTTTTAAAGTTTGTATAGAAAAACGAACTTGGTTTTCAGTCATAAAAAGTTCGTTCTCATCGCACAGTTGGCAGAAAACCACACATAACTCATTATTTCGCCAAATATTGGCGAGGATAGCTGCTGACGTACAGTTGAATGTGTATTGATGCAGTCTTCTTGAGATGTGATTTCTTTTCCTTTCTCGATGGGATAAGAGCAGTTTTGAAGCTCTTTGATCAAATTCTTTAACTGACAATAAAAATAGACATCGCAGGACACTAGCGGAATGCGTTTGGGGCGAGTCATTTTAATATTGCACGATGGCAGTAACTGTTCATCTTCAAAAATATCGTCGTATAATTGAGGATTTACTTGCCTTTCCCACGAGTCAGTTAACAGAAGAAATTTGTTCTCCTACACGTAGGGCTTTATCACATCATTCAAAAAAATTTATAAGTGGGTGTTGTAAGTGTCCCACAGTTTTAACAAGTACTGACGACATTCCTAAATTTTGCTGCATACTCATCCACCACTTTTTCAATCCTCGGTCCAAAAGAGCCAGTGCTCTCGTGTAGGCCGTTGCCAATAACTTACCAGGAAGTGTTACAGCATATTGCGTTGTATACGAGTGAGTTACGTTGTTCATTTTCGATATATTTGGAGTGTAAGTAACGTGAACATTGAAAGTGAAAAGAAAGTTTCTGTATATTCGCCCCCACGACCATCGTATTACCGTTCTGTAGTCTTTCCGCTGCGACAACCACTGTCTTGTAGCTGTGCTAACGTAAATGGCTCACGTCTCGCTCACGCTTTCTAAAAGCTTGGCCACCTCGAGCTCACACATCTATTACGTTCGTTTCTGGCCAAGTTCTGCTTATACCAAAATCTGAACGAAATCGACCATGACGAGTATGCGCGATCCTCTTGTTAGAGAGCATTCTTCAATATTGTAACGTAGGAACACATGATCTTATGGACTGGGACAACATAAGATGAGGCAGATGTTACTAACTGTCCCACATTGCGGGTAATCTCAACAGCAACCACAGCTGCGGAGAAGGTTAACAGCCTTTAATGCATTATTGGAGCTGTATTTCTGTAGAATGACGCTCCTCCAAATATTACAACGACCATTCAAGTAGTCTTCTCTTCCCAAATGCTATTGGTTTTCCTTGGCCTGACTGGTCACGTGACATCGCTGGGGTCGAGATTGATACAGAGGGAACTCTTTCTTAGTTGGAAACAGATGATGGAAAGGAAATGGTCATTCAGTTTTTATAGAACAGTCATAGTATTTTCATGAAATGATATAGGTAAGCAACAGGAAATCTAAAATGGTATAGTGCATCGAGGATCTGAATCATGCTCCTTCCAGTATATGTCCAGTGCCTTAGCTCTGTGTCACCTCATTCAATATCATAGCTACAATACCGGTTTCATAAATTAATGCAAACCACATAAATAGCAATAACTCAAAACTTTGTCTTCTTAGCTTATAACATTTGGAGTTGTTAGTTATGTGATTTGCCTTCGTTTGTGAAACCTAGTGTATTTGCTTATTGTATAATGTAAATGGAATTTGCTTCATACTTGTGTGAATATGAGAACGAGTTGATTTTTTTGGGTCTGTTTTCAAAAGAAAAGATAATGGGAGTGACACACACGGAAATGTTGAGTAATTTCGACGAACATATCTGACAAAGATGATGGGAGTGCCGCTCAATCAGCATTGTACATATAAAAGATTTGACAGAAATTCTATTGAACATAAAGAATATGGGAAAGAATAGCTTCATATTAGTGTTTTATGTAGCTACAATACCCATGCTACATGTCATACTGACAATATAAAACATGTGATTGTTTATGAAAGTAATTTGCCTCATACCAATGTCTTTCTTCTATTGAGGAACGTACTTAAATTATATAAGTTAATCAAAAGTTTAATGTAACTTTCGGGGATGAACCAAATTAAAAATTTCATAGAGGAAATCTTCGTGCGATCATTTATCAGAACTGGCCTTCAACATGTCATCAGCCAAGGCAAATTCTTGAGGAACATTCTTTGCACTAACGTTCGCGTTAGGTGCAATACCTGATCTGCAAAATTCTAACAGTTTCAGTACTCTTTACAATACTTAAATCCACTTTTAGATTACTCTCAACTACAATTGTCCATGATGATTTGTTTTCAATGACAGAAATATTCAGTTAATTTGTCTAAATTAATTTATTTCGGAACTGGAAATCATTCTGTATAACTGATGTTGCAGTTATTGTACCAGCACAATACTGTAGTCTGTTATTTTAATTAATTATAGATATCTGAAATTAGTATGAAACCTTACTTTCTTAAACACACATCTTAAGTGTTTATTATGTGTTATCATTTTTTGTTGAAGCCTTTGCACTGGATTGGAATAATTATCATATGTATTAATTATATAAATGGATGATACTGACTGGTAGTCAAGAATTAAATTAAACCAGCAAATCATCCAAAAGTTTAAATCATCCAAGTATCGTAGAGATGTACAAATATTGAAAGTGGTACCAGTGAGGAAAGAGATTAATTTTTTTTTAAGACACAAGTCGATGAATATATCTACCTAGCTCAGACACACGCAAAGTTACTTATGGGAGAATTGAGAGCATATATAAACTTCTTGTGTATATTTCAACAAGATGTTACATATTTCAGTCATATCTGTGAAATATTTTTGGATAATTCAAGAAAATAAGCAGAATGTACTAGGCTGACGACTTTAGATTCATCACCATAAAATTAAAGAATGACTTTAACATTTTCGAAAACATTTTGTAAAACCCAGCAATTAATTTTCACAATTTTATTTAGAAAAACAGTCTACATTGCAAAAGTCGGATTTATTGGTGACCAGCTCAACCAAAAGGCAAACCATCTTCAGACTGTAATCTAAAGTTGATGTGTGGAGACTAGAGTTGCGCTGTTCCAAAACTACGGTTCAGTAGTTTTGGCACAGTATATAAATGGCGTAGTAAATGATAGGATTATCAGTAGCACTGGTAACATTGGAAGCGAAAAAAGCATAAACGAATGTGTGTGTGAGAAACTGGGAGCCGCGGACTTCTCTCTCTTTTTTTTTTCTCACATAGTTACAAACGCGTGTTGTTCAGTGTTAGTCCCTTGTGTATTTTATATCCTTACAAAATATAAATTGCGTTTGGTAAACAAAAAAATTTGTTGATTGCGTAGCTTCTGCGCTTTTATGCAAGCTATTACCTTTGATGCAAATATATTTTACATGCATAAACATAAAAAGGTCTGTATAATTATTGTTATGTTGTACTCAGTATAACGCTCTTCATCATGATCGAAGGCAAGCGTTTCCTGTTGTTACTGATACTCTTGATAGTTGTTTATGAATAACAGAAACATATTTTGTATAATCTCGACGAAGCACTGAAGGTATGTTTGACAAGTTTTTGTTTTGCGGTTTTTCTTCAATTTATCTTTTTTTTTTGAGGAATTTGCGTTTTCTGGCGCTTTACGATAAATGTGTATTGCTTTTATTTTTGCTTCAAAATCAGTGTTTCACGTTACAGATCAACGATTTTCAACCTGAATTAAACATTGACAGTTTTAATTTTGGTAAAATATTGTTTATTTTTAAGTAACAGTCAGGAGGATAACTACGTAGAACAAAAATGTTTCGTGTGTTACGCCACCCTTTACATACCCTCACCCAGTTTCTAGACGGTTCCAGTTTCTAGTGGAATCTGATAAGACACTGATCACATATGCGAACTAATTAATCGATAGGTATCAAAAAATATCTACATACAGGTAATGTAGTTACGAGTGTAACTGAGCAAGGCTACTAGGAAAGCTTCCGTAGTCTACGCTTACTTGTGATATTATACGGTAGCCTACGGTACTTTTACGACGCTGGTGGAGACGGATTCATGAACTGCAGAAGCCTCCAGATGTTGTCAACTACTGCCAGAAACTTATCTCGATCAAACTTGGGCCATACAGAGACAGAACTGCCACAATATAGTACAAAAGTTAACTGAGAGAAATATGCAAAGAGAGGAAAAGAAATGACACCTTTATTTAAAGGGAGGACGACGCTCCAATCCCGCGTCCGGCCATCCTGATTTAGGTTTTCCGTAATTTCCCTAAATCACTCCAGGCAAATGCCGGGATGGTTCCTCTGAAAGGGCACGGCTGACTTCCTTCCCCATCCTTCCCTAATCCGATGAGACCGATGACCTCGCTGTCTGGTCTCCTTCCTCAAACAACCCAACCCTTTATTTAAAGACATTAATTACACTAAAACCACCGCGATTCATGATCATCACATGGGCATTACAAAAGGCGTGACATGGCTCTTACTAGGGAGTGTGATAACCACCGAGGGCAGTGCATTCCCTTCAGTGTGCTCCCATGCTGGCCACAAGTTTGTTAAGGAGTCCTTGTGGTGGGGGGTTCCATTTCTCCACCAGCGTGGTTGATAGCTGCCGGATGGACGTTGGTGCCTGTGGAGGTCCTGCGATACGTCTCTTCCAAATCGTTCAAATGGCTCTGAGCACTATGGGACTTAACATCTGAGGTCATCAGTCCCGTAGAACTTAGAACTACTTAAACCTAACTAACCTAAGGACATCACACACACATCAATGCCCAGTGCAGGATTCGAACCTGCGACCGTAGCGGTCGCGCGGTTCGGGACTGAAGCGCCTAGAACCGCTCGCCACGCTGGCCGGCGATACGTCTCTCCAACGCATACAACATGTGCTTCGTGGGATCTAAGTCGGGGGCAACGGGTAGACCAGTCCATTCGTCGAATATCCTCTCGTTTCAAAAGGTCCTTCACCTGTGCTCTCCGATACGGTAGCGAATTGTCACCCACAAAAATGAAGTTCACGCCCAATGCACCCATGAAATGACACAACAATGTTGACCGCTGAGTGTACCGACTTGAAATATTTGGAGGTCAGTATGCCGGTGCAACATTGTGCCTTCCTACACCATGATACTTGGACCACCAAATCGATGTTGTTGTGTGTATTACGTGTTCCCACCTCATGCCATAATAAGGTACTTGCAGAATCGTTACTCAGACTGAATCTACTCTCATCAAAGAAGAACACACGACTCCACCCCTCGTTGGTGCAGTCCCTGTGCTCTTGGCACCATTCCGAACAGTGCCGGTGTCAACGGAGCACAAAGTATAGGTCGTCTGGCAAAGTGACCACCCCCATGCGGTCGCCGTACCACTGCGACTCACCAGACTGCGTGCCTTGCAGTCCTGTTACATGTGGTTGCAATTGCACCCGCTGTTTGTCATATGTCCATTACTGTGTTGCACAATTTAGCTGCTGATCGACCTGTGGTTCGGAACGCTCACCATGCACGTGAAACAATACTGTGAGCATTACCAAACTCCTGGGCTACACTCGTCACACCTCATCCTTCTTCAGATTTCCCGATGATTCTTCCCCGTGTGAAGTCATCCAGATTCTGTCTCTGGGCCATGTTCTATTGTCACCCACTGTCTTTTTCCAGTTTCTTTAACTGCCTCGAGTTGCAGGGTCAGCCCCATTTTGTGCTATAGTCACGCCGACCTCACGCCATGTGATGCTCAGTCATCTCACCCCTGGCAACATGCTTCCAGACTTTCACTCATTTCCAACAAGTTGTTAATACGTTATAATAAGTTTGTTTGCGTAGCCATTCTCCGCAGCAAGCACATCTATCTCATCCTTGCGTTTTGCAGAGCAGTGTATTTTAGGAGGTTCTCCTACTGCCCCTTGTGTTCCGCACGTTCGGCGGACCCTGCTCGTGTGGGAGTCTTGTGACAGTGCCGGGCTTTTAGGCCGCCAACGCCCCCTCGCCCGCCTCCGCCTTGCGCGCTGACCTTTCCTCCCCGCTACGCGTGATCCGCCGCTGTGCGTAGCTGACCGGTGTTTACTCTGCTGTAACGTGTCGGCGCTCCACAAAGGCTGCCCGTCCACTTTGGCAATTTTTGGCCAAATAACCTCGTCTTACTGTGATGCTGCGTTCCTGGAACGTCACTGTGTCAACTGTGTATGACTCCTAAGCGTGATGTCTCGAATGACACTACCTGCCTTCCCTCTTAGCACAACCTCGAGAAACATTGCTTGTCATTAAAATTATAACACCGTCATGTGTTATAAATAACGAATTTTACTTGTTGTGCTTATACAGTACGACAGGACGTCAGCGGCACAACCCCGTGACCGGGCTATTGACCTGATTGTACGTACGCAGAGTTCATACTTTCTTCGCCGCGACACTAGCACGAAGAGGGTGCTGGCCCATCGCCCCAGTTAGGGGTGACAGTTATCACTGAAACAACCGGTTTACGGTTCTACCGGTTTTTTCATTTCCATTTTAACACGGCTGTTGAAACCGTCCAAAGTAACCGTTTCTGAAATAACCAGTTTTTTTTTTAATGTTGGGCTCCATAAGATTCCCTTTCTGTGCAGCGACCGTGGAATATAAAATTATAAAGATATCAGTCGAAATCGATTTGCAACAAGACAAATAAATTATGTTTCCGCGACTGGTTGCTACATTATTTATAATTTTATAACCAGTTTTCTGTTTTTTATTGCTAATATTTCCAAAAATAAACGCAGACATCGAATAAACCCAGAAAAATCCTAAGACTCGCTTAGACTTTTACATTATAAGTTCCAAGACACACAGAAACAAAACACCAAATAAATTGGTAAATAAAAGAAAAATTAGTCCGATCATCGTTCGCCATTTTCTCGAAAGTAGTGAGGAGATGAACACTACAAAGAAACCCATAGCACTCTCCTGCTGATTCTAATTTTTTTTTAATCTCTGCTAAAAAACCATGTTGTAATCAAAGATAATACCACTATTTCGTCTTTACCAATAGTCAGCGCTAAAGGCTGAAAACTGAGGTTGAAGAACTATGTTTTTCACTTTGGGTTTGGCGTTTCCAAGGGTTACAAGCAGATAAAGTCATATTATGTAGACACAGGCAGCAGATCAGTTGCTTTCTGCTTTTATTGTACACTAGAATGAATAGTTAGGTTTTTAATTAATTATTGTTGCCATAGCTTTCTTTCTCTTTTAATATTTCATGGAAATGACGGACAAATAATAAACTTTTTTGTAAAATTTATAGCGTTCTTTTTCTTTAATTATTTCGTATCAAAAACCCGTATAAGTTAAATATACATCTTTAATTTTTCATGGGAATTTGAATGCAATGGTTTTTTATTGACAAAACCAAAAGTGCTCATTCAAAAAATTCGAATGAACAATTTAGGTAGTAGACAAAATATAGCATTTACCAGGAACAATTAAACGTCAATAGTTAAAATTTCAATAATGAATCAATATAGTGGCCAATATTTATGGTCCATTCTGTTCATAAATAATCGTTCTATCATGTGTTGATCTGCAAGTTGACTCCTTTCATCAATATCATTCAAAGACGATACCAATCTTTCAGAAGCAACAGAGCTTCCCGTCAAACTCATTTAAAAAAAATTAAAAACCAAAAATTTTAACACCATTGCTATGGCAAATTAATATATTAGTTATATACCAAGTTACAGCAAAAAATTAAAATACCTTTAAAACCGAGATCTAACAAATACCGAAAGGTACCAGTTATTCATAACTAAAATACCGGTATCGGTTGTAACCGGTCGGCTCTTCCCATCCCTCCACCCAGCCACCTTTTACCCGCGGAAAAGATCCCCGGTGCTCATTTGATACTAGGCTGAGTGGACCTGGGGCCGTCCTGGAAGGGCTGGAACGAGGAAAAAATTCCCGGCCCTATACAGGATTGAACGTGGAACCATGAGGGCCCCAATATAGTGCTCTACCCGCAAGACCACTACCGCCAATATAATAGGAAGAAAACATAATTAAATTGGTAGATAAATGTAAATGTCGTGTGACTGGGGCCTCCCATCGGCTAGAACGTTCGCCGGGTGCAAGTCTTTCGATTTGACGCCACTTCGGCGACTTGCGCGTCGATGGGGATGAAGTGATAATGATTAGGACAACCCAACGCCCAGTCCCTCAGCGGAGAAAATCTCCGTCCTAGCCGGGAATCGAATCCAGACCCTTGAGATTGACATTCTGTCGCGCTGACCACTCAGCTACCGGGGGCGGACAATTGGTAGATGATTTGAAGGTATATATATCGGGTGCAAAGAGGCAGCGACAATGACTCTAGCATGGCCGGATATCGAGTCGAACTGAATCTCCATCATATATACGAGTAAATCATTTCATTTGCTTCAGCTCGATGCTATTGTTCAACTGTAGTGGCTGGCAAGTGGTAGCGTGCTAGACACTAGAAAATCCAAGACCAGATTTTTTCAGTTGGTGAAAGGCCAAGAGAACGTTCTGGCCACGACAACATTCGCACATCCCCTGTAGCGAGGTACATCAGGACAGCACGATAAACATGCGGTCTTCCTTCATGACGTTGGAAAATAACGTCACGAAGATCTCGACGACAAAGCACACACACTGGCCTTATTACGTTAGAAATCAGGTTTAATTCCATACGGAAGGGATGCGCTCAGAGACTGCGTTTATTTAAAACTGAGAAAATGTATAGCAATCAGTCGCAAATAATCGATTTATTACAGATCTAGATTTCAACCACTGTGTGGTTATCAGCAGTGCTAAAAACTTATAAAAATAAATTGCAACAAGACATGAACACGAATCAAAACATATTACACACGATCCAACCACATTAATGTGACCACCGTCTACGTTCGACGTCAACTTGTATTAACCACTCGCAGACGGCAGGTTGCTGCACTAGCAGAGGAGGGTGTATAAAGCGTGACGAGGGGCACGGAAAACAGTGCAGTCGCTGTTGTAATGTGGAAGCGGAGCGATTTATCTGACGTCCAAAAGGGCATGATCATTGCCTTTCGGGAAAGGGTGGAAGCATTTCCGAAACGGCTAAGTTTGTAAAATGTTTACGTGCTCCCATGGATAAAGTACACTGTGCATGGCAAAATGGCGCTATCCAAAAACAGGTGCCGAGGCAGCTGAGGTGGACCACGGGAGGATAGGAGATGACAGGAGTGAATGACGGCTACAAGAGATGTGTACAGACTAACAGACGTCCAACTATTGAGCAACTGGCCGCCCAGATGAACTAAGGAGCTGCTAACAGTGTCTCCTCGACGAGAGTTCAACGAACGTTGCTGCGTACAAGACTCCTCAGCAGATGCCTTGTTCATGCACCCATGGTGACTGCCGTTCATTATCGATGAAGGCTGGAATTTGCACGCCAGTACCAAAACTGGATGTCGACTGAATGGCGACAGGTGGCCTTTTCAAATGAATCACGTTTTTTGGCCCGTCGGATAGATTGCCGTAGGCGAGTACGGTATGAAACATCTGAAAACATTCTGGGAGGCACAAAAGATCAACACAAGTATGCATCTGTCCTTGGGGACCATTTCCATCCCTACATGCAGTTTCTTTTTTCCTCGGCGTGATAGCATCCACCAGAAGGACAATGCAGCGTGTCACACAGCTCGTGGTATACGTGCGTAGTGTGAAGAGCACCAGGACGTGTTGACTGTGCTACCAACAGCATTTCCTCAACGGCCGTTCAGTAAACGTTGCTACATAGGGCCTCCACGGCAGACGCCAGGTTCAGGCACCCACACTGCTGTTCATCGGTAACGAATCGACGCGCAAATCGCCGAAGTGGCGTGAAATCGAAAGACTTGCACCCGGCGAACGGTCTACCCGACGGGAGCCCTAGTCACACGACATTTACATTTTATTTATCTGTGACGAAGGCTAGAAGTTGCACGCTAGTATCACAGCTGGTCGTCAGCTGAGTGGCGACAGGTGGCCTTTTCATAAGAATCAGGTTGTCTGCTCCGTCAGACAGATGCCCTTCAGCGTGAACGGCGTGAAACGCCTGAAAGCAAAGAGTCCAGGACGGAGGAGAGAGTGTTATGCTCTGGAGAATGTTTCCGTGGCATTCTCAGGGTGATCTCGTCATTTGGTAAGCCATAATGGATCAACACCATAGTGCATATAACGTTGCGGACCATATCCATCGTTGCATGCAGTTTGTTTCGGCACGATGGCATCTATCAGCAGGACAATGCAACATGTCACAAAACTCGCATGTACGTGCGTGGTCCGAAGAGCACCAGGATGAGTGTACTGTACTCCCCCGCCCACCAAACTCCCCGGATTTAAGCCAAATCGAAAATCTATGGGACTACTACGATCGGGGCGCTCGCGCTATGGGTCCTCAACCGAGAAACCTAGCGCAGCTGGCCACAGCACTGGAGTCGGCATGGCTCCACATCCGTGTCGGGGACCTTACACAACCCCACTGACTCTCTTCCTGCACATCTCGCGCTGCAAAAGTGGTACCCAGGCTTTTGACTGGTGGTCACATTGATGTGACTGGTTTAAAATGGTTCAAATGGCTCTGAGCACTATGGGACTTAACATCTGAGGTCATCAGTTCCCCAGAACTCAGAACTATTTAACCCTAACTAACCTAAGGACATCACACACATCCATGCCCGAGGCAGGATTCGAACCTGCGACCGTAGGAGTGGCGCTGTTCCGGACTGAAGCGCCTAGAGCCGCTCGGCCACCGCGGCCCGCGATGTGACTGGATACTCTGGTTGTATAAGCTTTGTACATAAGTAAATTATAAAGTAAATAACCGGTAAGATGCCAGTCAATTATAATTAATGCTTGTCTATACAAATAGCCCCTACTATACTATCCACGTCAGTATTTCAGTTCACACTGAGGTCGCTGTTTACAAATATTACACAGCTAACCTCGGTATACGTCATAATGGAGTGCAGAGCCCTCTATACGTATGTAGTTTACGTTACAGAATTTACTGGCCTTGTGCGTACAGTTTTGGCTGATATTTGGAAAACATTAAATACAACGTACAAAAACATTCCTAAAAGTAGCTAACAAAGGCGCTACTTAAAAGGCAGTCTCTAACCATTTGGTGATCGATCTTCGTGTTAACTGCTCCGTAAAACTAACAGTAGTTTGTACCTTTTGCTGTGTAAACCGCAAATAAATGTTGAAAAATATAATATTATTCTTGATTATCAGAATAAAACTTAATTAAAAATTATTTATTGAAACACAATTGGCTCTATTTTAAAACCAGCTCAATTTAAAAATAGACACCAGAAGTTTCAGGCACTTGCGTGCCAACAGGGGTACGTTATAAGAAACAAGACACATTACACTTTACAGTGCATTCACATTCACATTTCCCATAGGACCATAAATTATAGGTTGAGTTTGGTGTTAAATTCATTAAGCTTTAGTATTCGCTGGCTATTGATGTAGAAAAGCCGCGCGGGATTAGCCGAGCGCTGGCATGGTAGCTCAGCGTGTTCGGTCAGAGGGTTAGCTGCCCTCTGTAATAAAAAAACTGAGTTAATGGATCAACGGCGAACTGAAACGGGTGTCTTCCGACGTCCGCCCCAAGCAGATTCAACGAACAAAAGTGAGATTAAAAAAAATAAAAAATAAAAAAAAAAGCGGTCTAAGGCGCTGCAGTCATAGACTGTGCGGCTGGTCCCGGCGGAGGTTCGAGTCCTCCCTCGGGCATAGGTGTGTGTGTGTGTATGTTTGTCCTTAGGATAATTTAGGTTAAGTAGTGTGTAAGCTTAGGGACTAGATGACCTTAGCAGTCAAGTCCCATAAGATTTCACACACATTTGAACATTTTTTTATGTAGAAAACAACAGAACCGGGTCTTGTCTGGGACATACTGTATCAATTGTTGGCGTTGGGTCAACTCCGTGTATTGCTGCGTCAGACAAAGTCACAGTAATGTCCCCTGTGCCGGGAAACCGTGTTGCTCCACACGTTGTAACACTGCCCATGTGGATATTTATCTTGCTGCATACAAATCTGTTCAGTGACCAAGGTATGAGACGTGATGTGGCTGTACGATCCTGTACGGCTGAGTGAACAATACTTCCAATCTCTCGGGTGCTAGTCTTGTGGGAACGCTGAGATCTTGCGTGCCACCGAATATAACCCTCCAATACCAATCGATTCCATATTCGCATGACTGTCATGTGATCTCAACAAACACGGGCAACAATATACTGGGACGATAAACTGCGGTCTGAAAATGACCTTCTTACAAAAAAAAAAAGAAAGTCAAATGCGATTTCTGAATGAGAAATCTGCTGCGTAATCTTTACTTGTATACAAAATGTAGATGACATTATTACGGTACTGCTTTGTGCCTATGCGTTGAATTACTAATAATTTGCATAGCCTTGCACGCTGTACACTTCATGATAATTTGACGTTTGTTGCATGCCGTCATCCCATTGTTGCAGTTTTGATGGCCAGGAGTGTGATTATTAGAGACAGATCGTACACATGGACAATACGGTAACTAATATTACACCACTGTGGCGTCCAAGGCAGAGGTAGCCAGTTGTGATCTTCATGGTAGTAGAAATTGTCATTAAGTGTATTTGACCAGTAGGCGGAAGGCACAAGGTGTGCACCGTTCGTGATTAAACCGCTGTCCGGGACGTCTCCAGACACGTCTTGAGCCGAGAATCTCATTGTCTGGAGTAGAACTGTCTTCAGTGATGAGTCGCGCTTCAAAATGAGCCCCGATGGCCAGTGAAGATGTGTCTGGAGACGTGCCGGACAGCAATGGGATATCAACCTGATTCGCCCGCCGTACAGCCCTACAACCAGGAGGGATGGTCTAGGGTGCCCTTTATTTTCATGGCATGACCACTTTGTTTGTCATCTGCGGCACCCTTACAGCACCGTTTTGTTGCCCTTCACGGCAAGCCATCCCAGTATTACATTTCAGCAAGATAATGCCTGCTCGCACACTGCGAGAGTTTCTACTGCTTGTCTTCGTGGGTGCCAAACGCCACGATGGCCTGCAAGGGCGCCGGATCTCGCCCCTATTGAGAGCGTTTGGATCATTATGGGAAGGGCCCTCCGACCAGCTCGGGATTTTGATGATGTGACGGGCCAGTTGTACAGAATTTGGCACGATTTCCTTTAGAAGGCATCTGACAACTCCATCAATGAATGCCAAGCCGAATAACTGCTTTGGTAAGGGCCAGAGGTAGACCAACACGTTTTTGACTTACTCAGTTTGTGAAGTTCTTTATCTTGAATGAATCATCTAATTTCTCTGAAATTTAATCTTTTGTTTGTCTGTGCATGTACATCACATATACCGTTTTCCATGCCATTCAGATAATTCCTTCGTGGTTCGTCTTTCCTTTTTTTCTTCTTCTTCTTAAAGTGTACAAAAGTAATCAGAACTAACAGAAATGAAATTGGCTGTAAACTTCACATTATAGCTAGGGACGACGAAGTAGGCGAAGTGAGGGAAGTCTGCCACCTTGGAGGAAGATAAACATATGACAGACGAAGCAAGGAGGCCACAAAAAAATCTAGTACTGGCAAATAGGTCGTTCCTGGACAAAAAATGTCTACTACGCCCAAACAGTGCCTTAAATTCAAGGAAGAAATTTCTGAGAATGCACGCTTGGAGCATAGCACTGTATGGAAGTTGATTATGGACTGCTGGAAAACCGAATAACAAGAGAATCCAAGCGTTCGTGTCGTAGTGCTATAGAGGATACTGAAAATTATATGGATGATAAGATAGAAATTTAGGAGGTTCTACGCAGAATCGGCGAGGAGAGGAACATGACCCTGATACTTGACGGAGCTGTAGACGGTAAAAACTGTAGGGGAAGACAGAGATTGGAATGTATCTAACAAATAATGGAAGATTTTAGGTGCAAGTGCTACTCTGAGCTGAAGAGTTTGACACAAGAGAGGATTTCATGGCGGGCTGCATCAAACCAGTCAGAAGACTGACAACCCAATCGAAAAGGGAAGGAAAAAAAAACTTCCTTAGAATATGCCTGCTTCCGTAACCCAGATCGCTAACGTACGCTTGTGCAGTGAGAGCAGGGTCAGATGTAACCTGTCTCAGTTTTGACTGAAGCCTCGTCAGTTCCCGCTGCCGGCACAAAAATTGGGGCCGATAGTTCTATCATCACCACGATCCAATCGGCTGCATTAGAGTCGAAAGCCATGATAATGATGAGATAAGAATTCGCAGTTTTTTGATCATCTGCGTCTCTGGAGTCAAGACAAACTTAATTTATTTTATGAGGTGAAAATAAATAGCCCCTACTCCCTTTGGAACGACTTTCTGAGTACTCGAAAAACTTCTCGTTAATACGGCGAAAGGCATATTCGAAAATGTCACGCACACATTCTAAAATAATTTGTCGCAGCCTCTGGAACACGTCAAGTTTGTTTTGGAATGGGTATCCTTTGAAAAAATTTGATATACTCTTAAGACAGCCGGCCGAAGTGGCCGTGCGGTTAAAGGCGCTGCAGTCTGGAACCGCAAGACCGCTACGGTCGCAGGTTCGAATCCTGCCTCGGGCATGGATGTTTGTGATGTCCTTAGGTTAGTTAGGTTTAACTAGTTCTAAGTTCTAGGGGACTAATGACCTCAGCAGTTGAGTCCCATAGTGCTCAGAGCCATTTGAACCATTTGAACTCTTAAGACATCATTACCACAGAATTTATTTCCCCAGTTTTGCATAAGACTACACAAAATCTTTGTTTATTCACTTGCAGTGTTTGATATTGTATCAAGCAGAGCTTAACATACCAAATGTTGTTGGTCGTTGAGAAAATGTCGCGAAAGATGGAAACAAATTATCTGCAAATTCAGCCACACTTCGGACTCATTTTTGTGTATGTATTGTGGCAAAGATTGTGGTGTAGTGTCATTCTAAAAATTCCAGAGACAGACACTCACAAAATATCTATTTATTGAAAGTGCAGAAAGGAATGTTACGTGTAATCTCCTTTCTTGCAATTTCTCGTTGAAAAATTGTAAATCATACACAGGAGGAAATACAGCCGGATATTATTGAGAAACTTCTTCTTGTGTTTATTTCAGGAGTTGTTGGTCATAAGAAATAGTAAAGAGCAAAACGTGCGATTACTGTAGACTGTGCAGATTAAAAGCGAGATTATTTGAGCGCGCCCCATTCACGAGCCGCTCCGTCATTTCGGGCCCGCGGCGCGCCTTTGGGCTCGTTGACAGCCAGGTCATTACGTACGCAGCCCTTGTGAGCTCATTTCCAAGATAAATTTCACCGTCGCTTTCTTTAACACTCATTCTTGTAGACTGTTTTGCTGTGACTGTTTGCAAAATGAATCAGAGCAGTAGTTACATTTACCGAGTTTTACATCTAGTTTGAATACTTCTAACTACATTCTTCCCGGGGCACACATTTGCCTCGGGGGCACAATTTTTCCTCCAGCAAGGCCACAGTTGGATTTCTCTTCCTCATGCTGACCCGATCAAACTAATATTTCACCTTCCCTATTCTCGTCGTCGACGGGAAAATAAGTTTTCGAACAGTCATAAAGTAATAGTTTGAAGACTTGAGAAAAATCAAATATTTTAGCTGTTGTAGATCACAGGCTATCACTACATAACCTTTGACATTAAAAATATTTTGATATTTGTAAAGAAAGTTTTCTGTCACTAAATTCTGTAAACGACTAAAAAGAGACGAAAACAAAGCATGGTATACCACTTCCTACGTAAGTTAATGTCACAGACGTTAACTGTACATTTCGAAGGGAAATCGTATCTTTTCTTTACTGTGGGACCAGTAGCATGTATTATGCCACAGTAGGACATTATCCAAAGACTTGGTGGACAATATGCTGCTTGATATTTTATTTTAGTATATAAGCTTATTTCTACTTTATTACCTTCATCAGTACATCTCCAAACAATCGCATTTATTCATATTTTACATGATACATAATTTATAATGGTTTTTTACATTGCTTGTTGTACCCACGTCCTGACGTTGTAAATGGACATATGTCAGCTTTCAACAAACTTTTACTGCTGTCTGTAGTTCTTGGATGTAACATTTTTTTCAGGGACATTTTAATGTTGTTCTATAATCTGATGTTGCACGTATATTATAACATTTTTTTATTTTTTATTTTTTTAAACTCGTAGAAATTCAAGTTTGACAGCAAGTTGTTTGCTCCCCAAACACTCAAACTGTGGAATCTACAAAATTAACTGAAATAACTGTACAAAATTTTATGTAGGACACACCGGAAGAAATTTCATCTTCCGATTCAGAGCACACACGAGAGAAACAAATAACAACCAATCCACCTTCCTTACACATATCAGAAATGAAAAACAGGGAGTTGGCAACGTTGGAACCACACTACAAATCCTGCACAAAATCCCAACAGGTCCAAACACGAATGAATTGGAGGAATTTGAAATATGCATACACACTAGGGATTATCCCTACGACACACTAAATGAAAAAAAAAAACGATTTCAAGCACATACAGTTAAAAAAAATTATTGAAATTTTATATCGGGATAACATGAAACCAAAACACCAGAGATTACAAACACATCAATAACAGTTCCATAAATACATGACCCACAATAAAATAAATAAGCTTGAGTAAGGAACTAGCTGTCAAACTTGAATTCATAAGGCTGTCCAAATAATAAATAACGTATTATAATATACGTGCAACATCTAATTATCGAACATCCTTAAAACGGTACTGGAAAAAAATATTACATCCAACAATTACAGACAGCATAGTAGTTTACTCAAAGTTGACAGATGTCCATCGGCAAAGACAAGACGTGAGTACAACAAGAAATGTAAATAACCTAGATAAAGTATACGTGATGTAACATATAAATAAATGCGATTGTTTGTATATGTACTGATGAAGGCAATAAAGCCGAAACAAGCTTATATACTAAAATAAAATATCAAGCAGCATATTGTCTACCAATTCTCTGGAAATCGTATCAGTACTGAAGTTTGTAAAAACAATGTTTCAGTCAAGATGTGCGACCATATAAATTTTTTTATATAGCCTCAATTTTCTCGTAGATAAAATGTAACTCACTGGAAGCAAAAGACGCAGAAATTGCTAAAACGTGTAATGATAAAGAAAAACTGAAGAACTGTGCCTAGCATGAGTCGAAATTTTGGTAGTAAAGCAAAAGCCGCCTTAGTTCCCCAGAAAGTAGACTGTGGAGCCAGCAGTATATAGAATTGTACACTGTTTGACACATGAATCCTAAGACAATGACGTTTGTAACAACTGCAGTACTGCAAAGGTCAGACGACCAAGCCGGGCTTGTTACTGCCACGGAAGGTACGGAATCCAGTTACCTTCGGCCCACTGCGGACGATTCTATTCATTGTACATGAAAACGGTCTGGACGCAAGGTTGCGCTAGGGGCGTGGAGATGACACAGTGTGGTGTCGAAACTGGTAGCATGGTTTAAAAAGAATAAACGACATTAGATTAAAATACAGGTGCTGGTTTTGGCATCGTTATTCAAGTAATACGTGTTCAGCTGCAGTCCCACTTGAAATTCTTGGAAATATGTCTCTCTAAAGACACGTCGGTTTTCGTCGGACCACCGATCTGTGCAGAAATTCTGCGTGTGCTTATTGAAGCACTACGGTCAACCAACTGAATAATATCTACTGCTTCTATCACGCTCTGTTCGTTTGAACGTTCTGATGAAATATGACTGCTAGGCACTGCATCAGTCTCACACAGTTCAGTAAACACTCTTGAATCTGCTACTCTGCTGTTAGCAAATCGTCTACCGTGTTGTCTATAAGCAGCAACAGAGTTTACATTCCAAAGCCGTATACAAGTGCCACATCGGAAATTTCAGTATTTCTAAATACTTGCGACATGCTTAAACAACACAGTAGAATTAGCCAACAAATCACAGTCACAGTTGAAAAATTCAGTTATGTAAATTTAAGCAATACTTCACAACTTTAACTTCAAATCAAAAGTTACACTCGATAAATAAACCCACAGCAGTTGGAGTACTAACGATGAAACTGAAGAATTATCGCAGCTGCATCTCTGTACAATAAGACTAGGACACATGTGATATGGAATGTTATATTCGTATTAGTCTAGAAATATTTACTGCTTGTCATGAAACAGCGTGCATAGTACACAAAATCGCAGTCGGAAAAAGTTTTGCAACCTGACTTCAGGCATGATTGTGTAGTTTAAACCTGTCGAGTGTGGCTTAGCCTTGAGGTTTCGCGAGATCTGCGGGTGTTATATGTCATCAGCGAATTTCGTAATGTTTCCTTGATTCTTGGAAGAATTTATCCTTGATTCTTGGAAGAATTTATCTAAATGAACGGGTTTGAACCTTTCCTTTTTCAGACAAGGTGTAAAGAATATACGAAAAAATAAGAAAGACAGATATACAACACCATTAACGAAAATTAAGGAGAGTGAATCGAGTAACACGGAAGACATCTTGTAATGGTTCAAATGGCTCTGAGCACTATGGGACTTAACATCGATGGTCATCAGTCCCCTAGAACTTAGAACTACTTAAACCTAACTAACCTAAGGACAGCACACAACACCCAGCCAGCACGAGGCAGAGAAAATCCCTGACCCCGCCGGGAATCGAACCCGGGAACCTGGGCGTGGGAAGCGAGAACGCTACCGCACGACCACGAGATGCGGGCCATCTTGTATTTATAGCTTCAAAACAGCATGTTAGCTGAAGAGTAGTACAGTATTTGGATCAAGAGGTGCTCCTAACGGTCATGGAAACGTTTAAAAAAAAAACGTGGTCAGGAAGATAAACTTGTTTTAACAGCAGAATCATCGCCTTGACATTAAGAAGTCTTTCAAAGTAGCAAATGCTCGTAGCTGAAAAACTGCTTACTGAGACTTTGCTTAAAGCTGAAGCCGACTGCTTAAATTTATCCCAAAGGCTACCCAGTAAGTGTTGGGCACATGAATAGCAAGTGATCCACTAGAGATATCTCTACTTGCTCTTCCAGCCCAAGACCAATACATGCACAAATTCACCAGCATTGTCAACTGCAATTCATATGCAACCGTCGAGATAGCTGCATGTTTTATACTAAATTTTGACGAGTGCATGTAACTGGTATTTTATACGTTAAGTGGCAGTATATGAATGAACAGTAGTTTGAAATTAAATGAATTTGTACCGATGTTTATTTAATACAGACTAAAAATTTCTTTGTGATTGGTACATTAATACACTAAATATATGCATACCGCACTGTATTAAGATGATTTGATTAAATAAGTGTTATTATTATAATAGTGTATTAACATTGAAACAGTTACTTTATTACCTTCATATGATCATTAAGGAGAGACTCAAAACCAGCCTCGTATCTTTCCTGGTATTATGTAAATGAGAGCAGGAGGAGAAATATTTGTTAAAAACTGAAGATCTTTTTTATTGTCTCTCCGAGAAGCCATGCCTCTCAACGCCGCAGTCTCATCGACGGAAATGGCTGCCACATAATAGTTTCTTTCTTTTTTTTCACAATACAAGGAGTGACCAATAATATGAGATGAAATCAGATATCTCCTCCTACTCTCAAAGAATCATGAAATCTTTCAGTTCTGAGAGAAGGTTAATTTCGCAGACTTTTCTTCTCTTTAGTAGCCATTTCTTGCAACTTACACGTGAAGGCTCGACCTATAAAGTTTCAGTTGGTGTGAAGCTACGAGACGTGGGTGCCACAAGATTACCACGGTTAGTGTATTCTTAGAACTCCGTTGAAAATACGCTAATGAGAATATTAACTAGACGAAGTTGCTATATTGGAAGGAATGCGTTCCTATCATCAGAGCGAATGAAACGGTATATTAAGTCACTGACTGTCGTTTGATCATATAGTAGCCTTCGGCATCACAGTCAAGCTCAGTATGGACAAGATGCGATACCAGAGCATTCAATGGCCGTCAGATCGACGCTGCGGTATGGGCCTTTCATGGGCTTGTGTGTCAAGGGTGTACCGTGGTAAGTATAGCAAATCGCTCGCTAATCCATTTCTCTAAAAGAACAGCCGATGAGCAGAGATGCCACCAGAACAACTTCCTCGCTACGAGATACACAGATCCGCCCTGATAGGTATGCTCCTTAAAGTTTCCGCTTCCAGAACGGGGAGGAGGGTCGGCCTTGGTTCGAATTCGCCCGTCGGATTAACGACAAGTACCGGTTTGCCGCCCACCCTGGAAGTGGTAGTGGTTGCCCACATCCCAGTAGGTGAATACCGAGCTGGTAACCACGGCCCACGTCAGATACCGGCTACGCTCACATTTAGAAAATTTTCTCACTATTGCACATAGAAGTTACTGTAGGCGCAGACAGATGGCGTTGAGAAGCAACTGAAAGAGTTGAAAGTAAATAAATCATCAGGTCCTGATGGAATCCCAATTTGGTTTATAGAGAGAACTTTACGGCGTTGGCCGCTCACTTTCCTTGTTTTTATCGCGAAAGTCTTCCTTAGTGCATAGCCTGCATTTATCGCGAATCTTCCACCCAGAGAAAACTGGAAAGAAGCGCAGGTGACTCATGTATATAAGAAGGGAAAAAAACTGATCCGTAAAATTAACGACCAATATCCTTAACATCGGTTTGCTGCAGAATTCATGAACATATCTTAGTCCGAATATAAGAAATTTCCTTGAGACGGAAAAAATTCTGTCCTCAAATCAGGACGGATTTAAAAAGCATTGCTCGTTCGAAACTCAGCTTTCTCTTTTCTCACATGATATACTGAGAACTATGGATGAAGGGCAACAGACGGATTCCATATTTCTAGATTTCCAGAAACCATCTGACACGGTGTTCCACTGCAGGCTGTTAACGGAGGTACGAGCATAATGATTAGGTTCCCACGTATGTGACTGGCTCGAAGACATCTTAAGTAATACACTGAAGAGCCAAAGAAACTTGTACACCTGCCTAATAGCGTGTAGGGCCCCCGCGAGCACGCAGAAGTGCCGCAACACGACGTGGCATGGACTCCACTAATGTCTGAAGTAGTGCTGGAGGGAACTGACACCATGAATCCTGCAGAGCTGTCCATAAATCCGTAAGAGTACGACGTGGTGGAGACCTCTTCTGAGTACCACATTGCGAGGCACCCCAGGTATGCTCAATAATGTTCATGTCTGGAGAGTTTGGTGGCCAGCGGAAATGTTTAAACTCAGAAGAGTGTTCCTGGAGTCATTCTGTAACAATTCTGGACGTGTGAGGTGTCGCATTGACCTGCTGAAATTGCCCAAGTCCGTCGATATGCAAAATGGACATGAAAGGATGCAGGTGATCAGACAGGATGATTACATATGTGTCACCTGTCAGAATCGTATCTAGATATATCAGGGGTCAGCCGGCCGGAGTGGCCGTGCGGTTCTGGGCGCTACAGTCTGGAGCCGAGCGGCCACTACGGTCGCAGGTTCGACTCCTGCCTCGGGCATGGATGTGTGTGATGTCCTTAGGTTAGTTAGGTTTAATTAGTTCTAAGTTCTAGGCGACTGATGACCTTAGAAGTTAAGTCGCTTAGTGCTCAGAGCCATTTGAACCATATATCAGGGGTCCCATATCACTCCAACTGTACACGCCCCACACAATTATTGAGCCTCCACCAGCTTGAAGAGCCCACTGCTGACAAGCGGGATCCATGAATTGATGAGGTTGGCTCCATACCCGTACACGTCCCTCCGCTGATACAATTTGAAACGAGACTCTGCTGACCAGGCAACATCTTTCCAGTCATCAACAGTGCACTGTTGTTGTTGACGGGCCCAGGCGAGGCGTAAAGCTTTGTGTCGTGTAGTCAGCTCCGAAAGCCTATATCGATGATGTTTCTTTGAATGGTTTGCACGCTGACACTTGTTGATGGCCCAGCACTGAAATATGCAGAAATTTGCGGAAGGGTTGCACTTCTGTCATGTTAAATGATTCTCTTCAGCGGTCATTGGTCCCGTTCTTTCAGGATCTTTTTACGGCCGCAGCGATGTCGGAGATTTGATGTTTTACCGGATTCCTAATATTCACGGTACACTCGTGAAATGGTTGTACGGGAAAATTCCCACTACATCGCTACCTCGGATATGCTGGTCCCATCGCTCGTGCGCCGACTATAATACCACGTTCAAACTCACTTAAATCTTGATAACCTGCCATTGTAGCAGCAGTAACCGATCTAACAGTTGCGCCAGACACTTGTCTTATATAGGCGTTGCCGACCGCAGAGCTGTGTTTTGCCTGTTTACATATCTCTGTATTTGAATACCCATGCCTATACCAGTTTCTTTGGCGCTTCAGTGTAGAACCTAGTACGTTGTACTCGATGTAAGAAAATGCAGATGAGCTGGAAAAACAATCCCGTAATATTCGAATACAGCATTAGTAGTGTACTGGATGACACAGTGACGTCGATTAAATATGTAGGATATCTAGGCATAACGTTGATAAGCGATATGAAATGGGACGAGTACGTGAGGATGATAGTAGGTTAGGCAAATGGCCGGCTTCGGTTTATTGGGAGAATTTTAGGAAAGTGGGGTTCACCCGTAAAGGAGACCGCGTATAGAAATAGTGCAAACCAGTCTTGAGAAATGCTCGAGTGTTTGAATCACCACAAGGTCAGATTCGAGAAAGACATCGGCGAAATTCGGAAGCCGGCTGCTAGATTTGTTACCGGTAGGTTCGATCAACACGCAAGTATTATGGAGATGTTTCGTCGACTCAGATGGAAATCCCTGCAAGGAAGGCGACGTTCTTTTCGCGTAGTACTATTGAGAAAAGTTAGAGAACCGGCAGTTCACTGTAGAACGATTTTACTGCCGCCAACTTATACGGAGCGGTCAAAAAGTTTCCGTCTGAGAGCGTTGCTGCAGTGTACAAGCCACGTAGCCCTGCTCCCATGTGGGAATGTAAGCTCACACAGGCAGGCAAGGGAGTAGTATGACATTCGTGTCTTTATGACCTGCGTGCGGTAAATGCGGAAACATGAACTATAGCGACGTTATTAACTAATGCGTCTAAACAGGAACAACGTGATGTTATTCTTTTCTTGGCTGCTAAAGGACGAACACCGGTACCCACCCATCGGAGAATGAAAAATGTATTTCAGACAGCATTTCCGTCGAAAATCACTATTGTGGAATGGTGCGACAAGGGAAGATGCTGCTGCTTCACAAACATCAACAAAATGGTCTGTTGTTGGGAGAAATGAGTTTGTCATCAGGGTGACTTTGTTGAGCAATACATGTGTAGGCATGCAGACTAAAAATATAGAATGTTAATAAAGTCTGTTTTATTTAAAAATGTTTAAGAGTTTTCACATAAAAAAATTCAGAAGCATAACTTTTAAGCACGCCCTCGTATATACACGTTTCAGTCAGATCAATGTGACCACCGTCTATGTTCGACGTCAACGTGCAATAACGGCAGGTGGCAGCACCAGCAGAGGAGGGAGAACGCGGAAAACAATGCAGTTGTTGTCGTAATGCGGAAACAGTGCAATTTACGTCACGTCCAAAAGGGCGTGATTATTGGGTTTCGGGAAAAGGGTGGAAGCATTTCCGAAACTGTTCGCGTGCCGCCGTGGTTAAAGTATATCACGCATGGCAAAATGGCGCTATCCAAAACCAGCGCCGAGGCAACTGTGGAGCCATTGATGACAAGGAGATGTGTACAGGCGAACAGACATCCAACTGTTGAGCAACTGACCGCCCAGGTGAACCAACAGGCTATCAACAGTGTCTCCTCCAACGACCGTTCAGCGAACGTTGCTGCGTATGGGGCTCCGCAGCTGGTTCATGCACCCATGTTGACTGCTGTTCATCGGCGACGAAGACTGGAATTCGCACTCCAGTTCCAAAACTGGACGTCCACTGAGTGGCGACAGCTGGCTTTTTCAAATGAATCATGTTTTATGCTCTATCGGACTTGGCCGTTGGCGTGTACGGCGTGAAAAGTCTGAAAGCACACTCCATGCAACCAGGAGGGAGCGTTATGGTCTGGGAAATGTTTTCGTGGTATTCCCCGGATGATCTCGTCACTAGGAAAGGTGCACTGGTTCTGCACAATTGCGCATTTATCATTGGGGACCAAGTCCACCCCTACATCCAGTTTGTTCTTCCGTTGCACGATGGCATCTACCAGCAGGACAACGCAACGTGTCACACAACTCGCAGTGTACGTGCCGATTCGAAGAGCACCAAGATGAGTTTACCGTACTCCCCCGGCCACCAAGCCGGCCGGAGTGGCCGAGCGGTTCTAGGCGCTTCAGTCTGGAATTGCGCGACCGCTACGGTCGCAGGTTCGAATCCTGCCTCGGGCATGGATGTGTGTGCTGTCCTTAGGTTAGTTAGGTTTAAGTAGTTCTAAGTTCTGGGGGACTGATGACCTCAGATGTTAAGTTCTATAGTGCTCAGAGCCATTTGAACCATTTTTGAACCTGGCCACCAAACGAGAATCTGTGGAACCACCTAGATCTGGCTGTTCGCGCTTTGGATCCTGAACCAAGAAAGTTAGCGCAGCTGACAACGGTACTGGAGTCAGCAATGCCCCCACCCCTGTCGGCACCTTCCAGAACCTCACTGACTCTCTACCTGCACGTCGCGCAGCGGCTAGCACTTAAAGCATTCTAAGACAGTTTTGTGTTATCATGTGGTTTGTTTTGCTGTCGCCTACACTAAACGTTTAATGGTATAACTGTGAATTAACCTTTAAACATACATTGCAATTTAATGCATCTTCTGGATCACGGTGCCAGGACTGTTGGGAACGAATTTTACTCCTTTGGAGCACAATTTATAGTAATCGATGCTATTGAAGCTAGGATATGCATATGTAGTGTATTAACTGCATGTGGTGCAAAAATTTCCAGAATATTGAGAGCAATATGAACATGTAGCGGAAAGGATACAGTGAAGTTGTATTAAGGACTATTTCTACTGATTGTTTCCATATTTCCTAAATATAAATACCAAGACTGTCGTGAAGTATTTATTTGTACCACAATGCTACCAGTCGCTTTACTGTACACGTTATGTTATATTTCAGTGAATAGCTCCGCGATTCTAATTAGTTTTCCTCCTCTTCAGGCCTGACCACTTACAGATTACAAGTTGTACAAAAATAAATGTTAGTTAAATAAAGTACGCCTAACTGGGACACTGTGGAGTATAAGCTATTACGGACGATCTCTTCTTGATGAGTGAAGAAGGGACACGCTGAGGGATGGTGGGTGCATAGAAGCTAGGATTACAGATGCGAGCGGTGGTGGTGCGGCTAGTGTGCTGCTTCTATTCGCTTGTAGATTTGCACGACACAGCCACGATGGCTCGGAGTAAAGAACGAAGCAGTGCAGTGGCTAAGAGACTGCAAGCGCATTCAGAACAGGCAACGTTCAGATAATTGTCCATCCATTCCGTTTTAGGTATTTTCATTATTTCACAAATATAATAAGGCGAATGCGGAGGCGATTCCTTTGAAAAATAAAGGATCTAATTCTGTTCTCCACCCATCTCCAAACGGAACTTGACCTCTGACTCTAACGACCTCATTATCGACGCAGCATTAAACCCTAAACTTCCTGCATGGACAGCATAAAGGTGCTTCTGTACGGTGCGCATAATGAAAATGGACGGAAAATATTTCGTGCACTTTGAGATAAGCAACCCAACATATTTCGCAGCGGGGATGGTTCATGTAAGTTACATTGCCTATCTTAAGGCGTATGAAATATTTTTCCAGCCAACATATTTGCCCACCCTGTATACTAGATACTATCATGCAGTACTCGTGTAGCGGATTCTTAACATGACAAATGTATCGCTTAATGCACTGACATTTCACTGATTCATTTGCGTCGTACTTCTTCCTAGTAACTCCACAATAGAGCCCGCTCGCGGAACGTGTGCGCCCGGAAGGACAGAGGTGCAGTCTGGAACGAAGTGAAATGCAGTATATTCACTGAGTCTTTTGTTCCTTATTGTGTTTGTTTTCCATCTACCGTGAAAAGAATGATGCAGAATGTAAAACGACATAGTTTGTGTTTTATTTTCCATTTGGTCTGATGCACAAAAAGCTCCGTCTGCTTCCGTCGGAAGCACGTCAAAGCACAATGGTGCTCTTATCGCCGGGCACACATTTCGCTTGGTCGAGTTATACACTTGTATGCAACACTACACCACATCACTGAACAGCTCACCACTGACGCGAAAGAATTACTTCGCACACACGTCGGTCGTTGCGTTATGACTGTATGTGAACACTGTAGCAAAATAAGACAGACATACTGTTTGCGATCGGACTACAGACTGATGATTCTGTCATCATCTATGAGAACAAAAATGATAGCTGAACTGTCTTAGGTTTTTTGCTGATGCACCTCAAATCTATTATGTTAGAATTAACTTAAAGGTAATATGAAACGTTGCTCGTAAACTCTGTTATTTTGTTCAGAATACTCTGTCCATGCATTATAATGTTCCATGATATACATCATTTCACTTTTTCCCAATTTTATGGGTCTCTATTTTATTTTCAGCTAGTAGATATATTTCTTACACCAACAACTGCTACTGCTCATTTGTTTTATTTCTCTAGTCTTTAGCAATCCTTATTTCTAACATTTGTAGCACATGCTGAAGACGTAAAAATGCAACGACAGTTTACAATCTGCGAACTCCACTTTCGCCCCCCCCGCCCCCCCCCCCAACCTCTCCGTTCCCACCCCAGTCTACCTCCTTCATACGCCCTTATCCCTCTTTTACTGTCACTCTATCGACAGAAGCTCCATCATAGTTCACGTTCTACACTCCTGGAAATGGAAAAGAGAACACATTGACACCGGTGTGTCAGACCCATCATACTTGCTCCGGACACTGCGAGAGGGCTGTACAAGCAATGATCACACGCACGGCACAGCGGACACACCAGGAACCGCGGTGTTGGCCGTCGAATGGCGCTCGCTGCGCAGCATTTGTGCACCGCCGCCGTTAGTGTCAGCCAGTTTGCCGTGGCATACGGAGCTCCATCGCAGTCTTTAACACTGGTAGCATGCCGCGACAGCGTGGACGTGAACCGTATGTGCAGTTGACGGACTTTGAGCGAGGGCGTATAGTGGGCATGCGGGAGGCCGGGTGGACGTACCGCCGAATTGCTCAACACGTGGGGCGTGAGGTCTCCACAGTACATCGATGTTGTCGCCAGTGGTCGGCGGAAGGTGCACGTGCCCGTCGACCTGGGACCGGACCGCAGCGACGCACGGATGCACGCCAAGACCGTAGGATCCTACGCAGTGCCGTAGGGGACCGCACCGCCACTTCCCAGCAAATTAGGGACACTGTTGCTCCTGGGGGTATCGGCGAGGACCATTCGCAACCGTCTCCATGAAGCTGGGCTACGGTCCCGCACACCGTTAGGCCGTCTTCCGCTCACGCCCCAACATCGTGCAGCCCGCCTCCAGTGGTGTCGCGACAGGCGTGAATGGAGGGACGAATGGAGACGTGTCGTCTTCAGCGATGAGAGTCGCTTCTGCCTTGGTGCCAATGATGGTCGTATGCGTGTTTGGCGCCGTGCAGGTGAGCGCCACAATCAGGACTGCATACGACCGAGGCACACAGGGCCAACACCCGGCATCATGGTGTGGGGAACGATCTCCTACACTGGCCGTACACCACTGGTGATCGTCGAGGGGACACTGAATAGTGCACGGTACATCCAAACCGTCATCGAACCCATCGTTCTACCATTCCTAGACCGGCAAGGGAACTTGCTGTTCCAACAGGACAATGCACGTCCGCATGTATCCCGTGCCACCCAACGTGCTCTAGAAGGTGTAAGTCAACTACCCTGGCCAGCAAGATCTCCGGATCTGTCCCCCATTGAGCATGTTTGGGACTGGATGAAGCGTCGTCTCACGCGGTCTGCACGTCCAGCACGAACGCTGGTCCAACTGAGGCGCCAGGTGGAAATGGCATGGCAAGCCGTTCCACAGGACTACATCCAGCATCTCTACGATCGTCTCCATGGGAGAATAGCAGCCTGCATTGCTGCGAAAGGTGGATATACACTGTACTAGTGCCGACATTGTGCATGCTCTGTTGCCTGTGTCTGTGTGCCTGTGGTTCTGTCAGTGTGATCATGTGATTTATCTGACCCCAGGAATGTGTCAATAAAGTTTCCCCTTCCTGGGACAATGAATTCACGGTGTTCTTATTTCAGTTTCCAGGAGTGTATAATATCTAGGTTAATTGTAGTTTATTAATGTAGTTGTTATTTTCGTGTAACTTGTAATCCGTGTGGAATCACCCACAATGATACGCGAGACATCCCGAGGACCTATCACCATGTATTCAAACGAAACATAACAAAAAATAACTTATATGACAACAGTGGAATACAAAATAAAATGGAATATTATCGCTACAAACAGCATTACAAGACTTCCAAAGACCCTGCTTGCTCCTAATAAGGGTCCGAATTAGCTAGCGCAGTGTCTAGTTTTGTCTTTAAAGAGCAGTTTCTAGGAATAATGGAAAATGGAGAAGACCAATCAGGAATCTAGATTTCCTCGTGTTGTCGATACAGCACAAGGTCTGGAAACACTGCTGCTCAGTTCATTTGATATTCTTCTCCTCGGAGAACTGGCCATAAAAACTCAGTACTATCGTCTTGGAGGATCATTTTTCCGCCCCACTTACATACGAATTTTTCGGCATAACGACCGAAAAAGCGCCCCCCCCCCCCCCCCAAACCCTCCTCAATGGGAACCACATCGCGTTTTAACCTCTTCCGATGATTCTGGGCAAATGATAACGTGCCCTTCGTTGCCTTTTGATGAGCAGCCCTCTAGATTGACTGTCTAGGCAGAATACTTTTAACACATGTATTAAGGAGACTGGCTGCTACTTCTCATGGGCACGGTCCGATTCACGCGTCCCCAGTCCAAGAGTGAAAACCGTCTACTGTGGTAAGTGCATTACTTATCTCCATATAAACAGAGATACATACACGAGGTCAAATTGCTTCGATTCCAAACTGAATATGGCTAGCGTCGGCTAGAGAATCTGCACTGATATGGTTAGTTTTGGTGTGCATATTTCTCGAGCAGTGTCGGTAGTTTAAATTAACAGCTGCCGTACTGAAACTAACTACTGAAGAACCGTGGGTAATCGTTCAACGCGGGCCATTCTTCGCTTTGCACTGAGTGATCCTTTTTGCTCGCCAAGAGCTACATTTGCACTATTTACGCAATTTTTCATTGTCCTTGATCCAAAGGATATCAGTCTTTTAAATGATTTTATAAAACTCCATGAGGCTATCTCACTCAACGTTATTGACCATTGACCCAGTCTCTGCATGAGGAATGGTCAACATTCAGGGATGTGACAGGAATGCTAATCTGAAGCAAAGAATTTCATATGGACATATGCCCTATTTCGAATGGTTTCCGAGATAGAACACATTTGATGTACATTTGTTTTCGGGATAGTGGCACGCAAGTATGTGTCGTACCCACCCGATCTCTCTCGCAGTTTATTCTGGCCTAACTTACCTCGTTGCTTTATACCGCTTTGCTCTGGATGTCTTTTTGACAGTAAACTAGCCCGTTGAATGCGCAGTTGTCCATGGTGAGTTGTAAGTGAAGTAGTGCGAAGGATCGAGAGTGTATCAGAGAGAAGCATCGGTTAGTAGTCTCTGTATACGCGCTGGTACAATGCCACACATGTATACTACAATATGAAGGTTTGGCATATGTTTACCGCTTGTGCGATGATAGTGCTCCTGCTACTGTCGGAAAATACAGTCGGCGCTTTCCGGCAGGTTGAATTCCTGATAAAAAGGTAAAGTAAAATCGTATGCCATGAATGGGTAGGAGATACCGAAGGGCAGGTTCGGCTACATAACTGGGAAGGTTTTCCCTATCTTTCGCACCTGTAGGCACCTTTCCTTCGCGACGTATGAGAACTGTGTGCGTAAGTGTATCTGTTAAGTGTGGGTGACTGTTATGTAGTGCAGTGTCATTTTCGTGTTGCAGATGATGAGAAAATGGTAGAAGGTGAAACATAACTTACACTTTTCGAAGAGCATCAAGGGGACCACCGAGCTTCCCATCCCCATCCGAAGGACGAATCACCATGGACAGTGACACATGCCCTCTCTTCATGAGACACTGCGGAGCGGTTTGGAAATGAATCCATTACATTGGCGCAAAGACTGATGATCAGAAACTTCATGCCACCACCTGTCCTCCCCTTGCCAGCCAAATACTGACAGTGAAAATTCCATCCACCACCAAGATTCGAACCGGCTTACCTCCGGGTCGGGCGCCATCGTACAGGCGTGCGCTAGCGATCCCGGCGACGGAAGCGGGGCACTTCCTGATCCTAGAGTGTTTACCAGAGTATTATGCACACTACGTGAAACAGATATTCTTTGAAGTTCCCATTTTTCTTCGGAACGCGTAGTTCAGCAACCTGTGCAGTTGTTGAATTGGTGTAGCATAGTTCTACCACCAGCACACAACGGCTTCCTGCACGTCACAGTGTCCCACGAACACGGGAAAAACTTGTACCCAATTCACATACAGCGTGTCCACAATCTTCACATCGGCAACATTGCCAAACGACTTGAATTTAGTCACCCGTTAAATGACAGTCGTCATTTGTTTCCACTTACACTATTCATTGATGAAGCTACGTTTACACGGAATGGAATCAACAACGCACGTAATAAATATCGACGCTCGCAGGAAAATCCACACACTAAAGTGGAAACAAATTTCCAAGTTCGTTGTTCGATCAATGTTGGTGCGGCATGATCAGTAACTTGTTGATAGGCCCTGTCAGTTAAGAAGAGCTAATGAAGTGACAGCATTACTCGCTTTTTTTGGAAACTTTCTGCACGTGCATCTTGAGCACTGCGAACTGCAAATTACTTCTAGCAAGACGGAGATCCTCCACATTTTACCAGGTGTGTGAGGGAATATTTCAATCGCACTTACCCTAATCGCTGGATTTTTCGTGGCAGTACAATTAACTGGCCACCAAGATATCCAGACCTTACGCCATTAGATTTTTGTTTATGGTGTTGGATTAAGTATAAAATGTACAAACGAAAGGTGGATTAGCGAGATGGACTACTTGGTCGTCTCATGGACAGTGCTGTCCTCATTAGGGAATGTGCAGAGGTACGCAGACAAGAAACAAGCCATGTTCTGCCAAGAGTGCACAAATGCGCTGAAGTTGACGGTGGGGTATTCGAACATTTATTGTGAACTTTACAACACCTGTAATGTGACTTGCACGATAATTCTTAAAGAGAAATGTGATAAAAATACGTATTTTTCAGTTGATACTTTGTAAGACGCATGTTTTAATGTTGGCTAACAGTTGTACATATGTAAACCTGACAATGTCTTGAATAATACAGAAAATAAATAACAATGTACATTAAATGTTTTCTATCTCGGGAACTATTCGGATTAGGGCGAATGTTCATATGAAGTTTTATGCTTCAAATGATTGTTCCTGTCATATACCCGAATACTGACCATTCCTCCTGGGGCTTCCTGGATGCACTGCTCTGGAAAACATAAAACGAGGTAGATAAAGTACCACAAACATATTAACAGCTCGGTGGAAATGAATGAAAGTGCGGGGACATGTTGCTAGAGGTCTCCTAGTCGCACACAAAAAGTTGGACGTCACATGGCGTGAGATCTGCGTGATTATAGCGCCAAAAGGGGCTGAACTCGCAACACGAGGCAACTGCAGAAACGGGAAGAAACAGTATACAGTGTATATCAATCAGCCGAGCAGTGACGTTGCACTGTGGTGGTTTTCTTCATTACGACATGGCCAAGAGACAACATTTGGATGGCTTCATACTAGGAAGAACCATCGGGAAACTGGACGAATGACGAACTGCGACGAGTGTAGTCGAGGAATTTGGTATCGCACGCAGCACTGTTTCACGTGCATGCGGTGCGTTCCAAACCACTTGAACTGCTGGCCGAATGAGAGGACGTAGTCGACCATGGCCAACTATAGCAGCAGATGACCGTTACATTGTGGGACAGGCAAAAAGGGATCTGGGTCAAATAACGGGTGCAGTTACAACCATAGTTAACAGGAATGCAAGGCGCGTAATTTCACGCTCCACTGTAGCGCGGCAACTGCGTGGGGGTGGTATCTTTGCCCGACGACCAGTACATTGTTTTGTATCCCGCCTGGAAGGCGGCGCATGGGTAGGAGCAGGAGCAGGAAAATTACGTCGGTACGGCAGTGAGTAAAAATGGTTTACTGATGCAAGAAAGAATATATAACTTTGTACAAATGCGAAGTCTTAGACCCGTCGTATGTAGAGCAAAGCTGAAGCGAAGTTCCCGGGTTGGCTGCACCTGATGAAATGGGGCGAATCTGTGGCGGAGCTCGTAGAGCTCTCCAGCGCCGGCTAGAGGGCGCTGTCATCGGTGTCGGTGTCGTAGTGCCAACTTAACTGGTACGTAAGCCGTGGCATCGTAGCTATCGATACCACACATTGTATTCCGTTGACATCCGCAAAATCTGCAGCGCCATCTGCGATGGTACCAGGAGCATAGAAACTCTCGGATGAGAGGAGATTCAATCTCAGTAGTGATTTTGGACGTACCCTCATATGGTGACAGGTTGGAACACGTAATGCACCGAGGAACACTGGGGAATATGGGATCGTTTTGGTGGTCCAGATATTACGGTGTGGGAGACATAATGTTGCCTAGCATACCAGTCTCCAAATCTCTGAAAGAGTTACACTGGTTGGTCAACGTTATTGTAACATTGTACTACTTATCTATGTGCGTCTTTTCAGGAGTGAATTCGGCCCTGACGTCATTTTTGTGGATGACCACTTCGAACTGCACAGGTGCAGGAGATCATGGAACGAGAGGATATTTGGCGAACGGATTGGACTTTCCGTTTCCGCGACTTAAATTCCATCGTGTGGAATGTGTTGGGTTCAAATGGTTCAAATGGCTCTGAGCACTATGGGACTCAACTGCTGAGGTCATTAGTCCCGTAGAACTTAGAACTTGTTAAACCTAACTAACCTAAGGACATCACAAACATCCATGCCCATGGCAGGATTCGAACCTGCGACCGTAGCGGTCTCCCGGTTCCAGACTGCAGCGCCAGAACCGCGCGGCCACTTCGGCCGGCGAAAGCGTTGGGAAGACATACTGCAGCACGTCCACATGCGCCGACGACCAACCACCAGTTGTCAACAGCACTGGTGGAGGAATAGTGCACCCTACCAAAAGAACTCTTTACGAACCTTGAGGAACAGGCAAGGGAGAACGTGGCAGAGCATGCAGTACCGTCCGTTGTGATCACGCATCCTATTAAGAGCCGTGCCTCATCTTTTTTAATGGCCGGGAGACCATCAAAAATCGCGCTGATGTCAGTATAATTACTGCCTTTTAATAAAAGTGTCATTTCAGTTCGTCTCATTCCGTATTTATTGCAATGATGTTCAGTACTATACTGCAGCAGTTACTTTTGTCCTTAACTTTTGTGCACCAGTGTAGTTCACACAATGCATTCCCGTGGAATTCATATTCAAAAACACAACTTATTCACAGCGGGCAGCACTTTCGTAAGTTTACGCAGTGCAATCGTCAGCCTTCTTTCATTCGATTTAGGATATGTGCCGTTTGATTTAAAGAAATTCAGCGACTGTTTTTGTGTATCTTTTGTTTGTTTTGATCCCCGATTTACGATTCGCAACAAATAGTGTTAGATACACTTACGAAGAAGGAATCTGGAATAATTCCAGAATTCTGGCAGGTGATGGTGGTAACCTTACCGCATGACAGACCGGAAGAAGAAGATGGTGCGCGGCATTTAAGAGAATTGTCCCGCATCCAGCAGGAGATGGTTTCAAATCATCGCCTGGCTATCCTAATTTGTGATCTCCGAGGCTTCCATAAATCGTTTAAGCGGTTGCTAAAGTGGGTTTTCAAATAAGGACATAAGCGATTCACTCACACAACCTCGTCCATCCGAGCTAGAGCTCAGTTTGAAAGGAACTGAAATCAATGGGGCGTTAAAACTCTGAGCTTCGTACCTTTGGCAGTCCGACGATCCATCAGATTCGAAACATCTGCGGGAGGGCGAGCACATAACGTGGGTAATCACTGAAGCAGAAGGCGGCGGCGTGGCAGGGCGGCCGCCTGTCAGCTTACCAGTAAGCCCTGCCCTTGTTGCGGCGCGCCGTCCTAACTTGCACTTAGGGCAGGCCCACGCTCCAGCGGCCGAAGCGGCTTACCACCTCTGTTTATACGTAGGCCAGTGCTGAAGACCGATGCCTCCGCTGCATACTGGGGCGCAGCCATCCCTAGGGCGTGTATTCTCCCTGCCTAAACTATTCCAAATCATCCTCTGACTTAGTTACAGCGACGAATATACTGTTGCAACGCATTCAAACCACGAAAAGCGAAAATTCTACACTGCCTGACAAGAAAATCACAGTACACAAAAATGCAGAGGAGGGAACGAAATGAAACTACGTGGGTACGAGTGGTGTGTGCTGTTGTTTTAGTGATTACAACATCGAGTTAAATTTACAAAGAACTTGGCAGTATACGCCCACTTATCAGTTTGACGTTGCAACCCTCTGGCCTGGATGCATGCAGTGTTTCGAACGGGAAGGATGTCATAAAGCCACTGTACCCTCTCCTGAGACGAGCTGGCCTGCAACTGTCGTAACTGGTCACTGAGATCCGGGAAGGAGTTAACGTCCGACGTCACATATTCTCTCTGGGACTGATATGAAGATCTTACTGTCCATGGAAGTACCTCATCACCTCGTAGACAGTTCTTAGAGACACGTGCTGTGTGTGGATGATCATTATCCTGCTGAAAAACGACACGTCGATACTGTCGCATAATGTCCGTGAGATACCGTTGTGCCATCAGAGTTCCCTCAGTCATTACAAGCCGTGACTTTAGCGGACTACGATGTGAGTGTTGGACAAAACGATTATCGTCCCGTGTGGTCAGACATGGTGACCGGAACCTTGAAGACGAGTATGCCTGCCACCCCATCACTTTCGCATGCAGTCCAACTGCGGGAGAGTGTCACATCCGAATGCCCCAGAAATCTGGAAACTACCCGATTCGATGAGCCGGCCAAATGAAGAACTACAATGAGTCCCCTTTTAAACTCTGTCGTATGCTGATAACACTATCTCACACGATTACGTGACATCTCCGTGTCCTTCACAGTAATGACTCAACATGTGATGTTATTTACGCTCCTTATATATACCCCACTAGTCCTGGTCACGACAGTAAACACGAATAACACTAATGCAGTCTGTTGCCCGTTCTACCTGTCACAGAGAATAGCAACTCTGGTCATTTATGTATCAGCCAATGATGTGTATGTGTACTAAGTAACATTGATATTCGACCATATCTTCTGGGTGTTTTTCTTTTTTTGGCCGGCAGTGTAAATTCCGGAACCTTATATTGTTCTTTCCGTTTCAACATCACCGTCAATGATAAATCCATATCTCGACGGAACAGAAACTAAAATCTACTACATTGCAAGCAAATACATTAGCAGCACTCAATGAGATTCAGTGTGTACAGTTGTGCAATTTACAGGCGTGGAAGCAAGGGAGCGAGGGTCATCATGGGAGTCTTGAGTATTCCCCCCCCCCCTTCATTTTTCAGTTATCTTTTGAAGAATGAAGAACACGAAAACTTTAGAATACCGAAAATGGCAAGGAATTGTACAAAATTGTAATCTGTGTTTAACGCCGGATATTTTTCAGTTTCTTGCCTATGTGCATGGGCCTGCGCACTGACTGCTCTCGCAGAATATTCGTGCCGGGTAAAGGAGCCCCTGACAGCCTGATCAAGCCTGCTGCCGTCAACAAATCCGACACGGTTCCAGAATTTGAAGGTAAAACCAGCAAACCACAGGAAGCTGAGTAAGCCAAGACAGAAGGGAAAGATCCCTCCCCCGGTCCACATCCCGCAACAACTAAGAAAAATACAGCAGGAAGCATGTTCCCCCGACGGTAACGAGAAACTACTGAAAGAAACAATAATCACATCACTTACCAGTCGTATAGCAGTAATCTGCAGACTGTGTTCACAGTGATAGTGGTGTAAACTTTGATGATTTGTCAAACGTGAAAAAGCATGTTGCTATTACATTTAACTGATTGTATGACACATGTCCTTCTCCAGTTTTCGGACTTGTGCTCTTCAAACGAAATATTTCTCTTAATTATAATTGCATATAAGTTATGTTTAAGCGATGTACTATGTACCTGAGTAAAGAAATTTCTTTTATTATTATTGTATTGAAACAATTATATATTTTAAAGTCACTATTATTATATTTTTAGCGTTCTGACGCCCATTAAAAGCGGGTGTGACAATAAGGAAATTTGAGGGAACGGGATGGGTGATTAGAGTCTACTGCAGCATCCCCAACCCCCATAACAAACTGTGACCTTCACCCTCTCCACCCTGAAAGCCATTACTGCACTGATATTTGAGCTGCATACCTTCTAAAAACCCTCGGAGTGAGAATGCTTTGAGAACCATACCAATGTTGCTTGGACAGATGCCTTTAGTTGTCAATGTGTTCATGGTGTACCTTTAGGAAAAGGCTCAATGTTCTGCTTTATTAAAACCGATACTATTCTGGAGATACGGTACTGTTATTACACTGCGTGACCGAAAACGTGAGAAGCACTCTGAAGAGATGGTCGAATGTCAGTGAAACTACGTACCCATAAACACACACAATAGGCAAGTACACTATGTGATCAATAGTATTCGGATATCTGGCTCAAAATGACTTACATGTTCGTGATACCCTCCATCGGTAACGCTGGAATTCAGTATGGTGTTGGCCCACCCTTAGCCTTGATGACACCTTCCACTGTCGCAGACGTACGTTCAGTCAGGTGCTGGAAGGTTTCTTGGGGAATGGCAGCTCATTCTTCACGGAGTGCTGCACTGAGGAGAGGTGTCGATGTCGGTCGGTGAGGCCTGGCACGAAGTCGGCGTTCCAAAACATCTCAAAGGTGTTCTACAGGATTCAGGTCAAGAGTGTGCAGGCCAGTCCATTACAGGGATGTTAGTGTCGTGTAACCACTCCGCCACATGCCGTGCAATATGAACAGGTGCTCGATCGTGTAGAAAGATGCAATCGCCATCCCCGAATTGCTCTCCAATAGTGGGAAGCAAGAAGATGCTTAAATCATCAGTGTAGGCCTGTGCTGTGATAGTGCCACGCAAAATAACAAGGGGTGCAAGCCCTCTCCGTGAAAAACTCGACCACACCATAAAACCACCGCCTCCGTATTGTACTGTTGGCACTACACACGCTGGCAGATGACGTTCACCGTGCATTCGTCATACCCACACCCTGATATCCGATCGCCACACTGTGTACCGTGATTCGTCACTCCATACAACGTTTCTATCGTCCAATGTTTACGCTCCTTACACCAAGCGAGGCGTCGTTTTGCATTACCCGGCGTGATGTGTGGCTTATGAGCAGCCGCTCGACCATGAAATCCAAGTTTTCTCTCCTTCCACGTAACTGTCATGGTACTTGCAGTGGATCCTGATGCAGTTTGGAATTCCTGTGTGATGGTCTGGATGGATGTCTGCCTATTACACATTACGACCCTCTTCAACTGTCGGCGGTCTCTCTCAGTCAACAGACGAGGTCGGCCTGTAGGCTTTTGTGCTGTGCGTGTCCCTTCACGTTTCCACTTCACTATCACCTCGGAAACAGTGGACCTATGGATGTTTAGGAGTCTGGAAATCTCGCGTACAGCCGTATGACACAAGTTAGACCCAATCATCTGACCCCGTTCGAATTCCGTGAGTTCCGCGGAGCGCGCCGTTCTGCTCTCTCACGATGTCTAATGACTACTGAGGTCGCTGATATGGAGTACCTGGCAGTAGGTGGCAGCAAAATCCACCTAATATGAAAAACGTATGTTTTTGGGGGTGTCCAGATACTTTTGATGACATAGTGTATGTAAAAGATTAGAGTTTAAATTCTCTGTGGAGAGGTAGAACGGCCACAAGAATGCCTTAGTGCTCTTACCTGGCCAGATAGGGTACAGAAAGGGCATGAAGAGCGTCAGATGTTGGGTGATCCCTGTGAGGGACAAGAAATGCCCCACACTTGTGTGAGACAGCGTTAACAGCACCTGACAGAGTTTGAAATGGACCTTATTGTGGGTCTCCATTTGGTCGGCTGGTCGAATCGTGCAATACCTAGATATGTGGTGCACTTGGATGTGTCAGTGGCCGGGTGTTGGACTGCGTGGGGATGTGAGGGCAGGCACACTCGTCATCAGGGTTCCCGTCGACCACATGTAACCAAGACAAGGGAGGATCGCAGTATTGTGCACCAGGCACATCGTAACACTTTCATTTCTGCACCCGCCATACGGCGACAAATAATGAACTCCCTGCTTCATTTTGTTCATTCCGCATCATTGGGCGCAGATAAGTAGCAGACGGACTACAGATTTATCGTCCCATGCATAGCCTGCTGCTAATACCACACCATAAACGGCTGCGTCTGGAGTGGTAGCATCGCGCATCTGCACAACTCCAGATGGCCATTGTCGGCGAATATGCGGCGACCTGGAGAGAGGTACCATTCTTGCTATGTGCTGGCGAGGCACAGCGGTTACTCCTTGCGACATGGTTTGGGGTACATTCGGGTTACATGGTTTGGGGTACATTCGGGTTACGACTTCAGGTCACGGCTGGTAGTGACTGATGGAACTCTGCTCTTTTAAAACAGCACACACTATGTGCTCAAAACTATCAGGGTACACCTTAGTGGTAATTAATGTGGGATGTGCCCACCCTTCGCCTTCATGACAGCTTGAACTCTGCAGGGTACACTTTCATTGACGTGTCTGAATGTTTGTGGAGGAATAGTAGCCCATTCTTTCTCAAGAGCAGAAACCAGAGGAGGTAGTGATGTTGGACGCTGGAATCTGGTTCAAATGGCTCTGAGCACTATGGGACTTAACATCTGAGGTCATCAGTCCCGTAGAACTTAGAACTACTTGAACCTAACTAACCTAGGGACATCACACACATCCATGCCCGAGGCAAGATTCGAACCTGCGACCGTAGTGGTCCGCGCGGTTCCAGACTGAAGCGCCTAGAAACGCTCGGCCACACCGGCCGGCGCTGGAATCTGGAGCAATGTCGCCGTACTAACTCGTCCCAAAAGTTTTCTGTTGGGTTCAGGTCAGAACACCGAGCGAGGTGGCGCTGTGGTTAGCACACTGGACTCGCATTCGGGAGGACGACGGTTCAAACCCGCGTCTGGCCAGTCAGATTTAGGTTTTCTGTGATTTCTCTAAATCGATCCTGGCAATTGGCCAATTTCCTTCCCATCCTTGGTACAATCCAAGCTTCTGCTCCGTCTCTAATGACCTTGATGTTGACGGGACGTTAAATCCAATCTTCTTTTTCCTTTTCAGGTCAGAACTCTGGACAGGTCACGCCATATTCGGAACGTTATTGACCAGTAATCATTACCTAACAGATACTGCTTTAGGGCCGAGTACACAGAATGCTGATGTAAGCAACCGTCGTCTCCGAACTGTTCCTCTACCGTACACAATGCTGTAAAATGTGATCATATACTTACGCATTTAGTGTTTTCTTAAGAGCAATAAGGTGATCACACGCTAAGCACAAAAAAGCACTCTCATACTGCAACATCACCTTTTCCCTACTTCACTGTTGGCACTGTACATGATGGAAGGTAATGTTTTCCAGGTATTCGCCAAAACCCAAACCCTTAAGTCGGATTGCCACACGGCATAGCGTGATTCATCACTCCAAATTACTCGCTTCCTGCCATCGACTGTCCATTGCCGTCGCTCTTTACATTACATCGAACATCACTTAGCATTGACTACAGAAAAGTGTGGGTTATGAGGAGGTACTCGATCATTGTACCCCATTTTTTAACTACATGCGCCCCTTCATTTTGCTTGGTGGACTCCTGGAAACACTTTTGAACTCGCAATGATTCTTCCCACTGACTTCTTACAACCACACTCCGCAGTGTTCGACGGTCTATGTCCATCATTACATGACGTCTGCCTGGTGGTGTTCAGGTGTGTCTGTTCGTTCGAGTTTCCATTTCATAATCACAGCACTAACAATAGATTTGGGTAGCTTTAGAAGCGTTGAAGTGCCTCTGATGGATTTATTACTAAGGTGACTTCCGATGACTAGTCCACGTTCGAAGCCGCTGAGCTCTCCTGAAGGACCCACTCTGCAGTTAATGCTTCTCTACTGACAATAGAATACTCCCCGCCTCCTTTTATACTGGCGGTTCCGCCCGTCGTGACATCTAGTGGTCAATTCCGCATTACGTAAGAGTATCCGGACACTTTTTACCACAAAGTGTATTTAGGGGGCTCCGAATACAAACCATAAATTTCGCCCTCTAGGATGGAGCGAGGAAATCACCACTTATGGATTATTTCACCTGCGTAGGACCGCGAGAATTCTACCTTCATGATCCTAGACTGTGTTATTAAAACGCATGCTTACTGTTTCTGAGTCTGTATTTGTGGCCGGGATCTGCTGCTAGATATCCTACTATCGGCAATTGGGGAATATGTTCGTCTATCAGGGCATCTTGACGGTCATTCGAAGGTAGTCACTATAATATGGACTAATTCCAAGGGAGAGAGTTTATCTCTACACCGCCGTATAGTCTACACTTTACCGAAAGGAGAAAGACACTCCCACCTGGCCGTTGGATCACCATTAACAGGCTCATGTCATGACTCCATAGATATTGTGGAGACGTCAAGTCTTTGATCCAGTATGCTGACATATGCTGATATGTTCCACCTGATATCTACAATAATTTATGTGAAGCCACTCATTTTGTATTGGTGAGACTTTAGTGCCTCATGGAACTATCCCACACCTAAACTTCATTACTGGAAACAGAATGATCTTTTAACTTATTTATTTTCAATTTTTCAGAACTAAAATGCAAACTATAAGCTACACTTTCGTGATTTCAACATAATTTTACGGCACTATACTATCGAATGTCTGTATAGCCGCCGTTCAGCATATTAATGAAAATCATAAGATTGAAACATTAGACACCTTGATGTTACCCGTAATTGAGATGTAAATCTTATCTAAATACTACAGCTAGTGTTGTAAAGAAACAAAAACACGAGGGAAACTACTGAGAAGATGGCGAAGCTTAAATGTACAAAAATGCCACATTGGAGCTGGAGGAGTGGAGGAAAATGCAATTATTGAAGAAGATGTCTGGAGGAAGTGATCCTACGGCTTGTCTTCTTATGTTAGTATGCTGGTGGCTGAACTTCGGGAATGAAGAGACATTGCAGTACTGAAACTACATGTTCTGAAGTTCGTGAGATCTTTCATTTTAACGGCACCAGACGGGGCTGATTCCTAAGAACATGCTAAAAAAGTTAATATTGCATATATTATTTAACAGTCAGTATTTTCGACTATTTTGATGATTTTGTCTCGATGTTGTCACTTTGTAACACTGATGTCGTTCTTAAAGGCTTGGTTTGAAAAAGTACAAGTAATAATTCTTTCTGATTTCTTGCACGTTATGGTTATATGGAATGTGGAGGACATACCGAATACAAAAAATGAGTAAGAATGTAAAATTTCTTTACAAAAATAAGTTCTTGTAAAACAGTGTTTTTTTGACTTTCGGTCACTTGAGAGATAGCTCCTTCCGTATTAGGTACCTCATTTGTCTATTTTGAACTACGCTTACTGAACGCGGTGCCCCATTATAACCATAAATAAATGTCGTTCGTGGATTAACAAAGACATCCTATCATACATGACCGCAATACGTCACTCTCTGCAGACCATTTATTCGACAGATGTTAAACACCAAACTCTGAAGAGACGCACGCTTGGCAATAATTTGTAATTGGATCTCGCAGTAGTTGGTTCTAAATATTACTTACGATGTACTGGACTGGAACGCGGGAAGGTATCTGGACGGATTGGACGCTATACGAAGAAAAAGAGTTCCTGAAAATCAGCATATCGGATAATTTGTTCGTTAAACCAAGGGACGGAATGCGCTGAGCCGCTCGAAGATTTGGACCAAGCGGATGCGTGCCGTGCTGTTTTTGCAGCGCTCCGTTTCTTCACACGATGTGTGTTTCTTATCTGAGATGCCACGAAGGGAACGAGAAATCTGGACGTTAATACCGGGTGTGCCCACAGTTCGCCTCTATGGCGCCTTGAACTCTTGTGGAATATTTTCAAAGAGGTGTCTGAATGTCTGTGGAGGAATGGCAGATGCCGGCCGGAGTGGCCGTGCGGTTCTGGGCGCTACAGTCTGGAGCCGCGCGACCGCTATGGTCGCCGGTTCGAATCCTGCCTCGGGCATGGATGTGTGTGATGTCCTTAGGTTAGTTAGGTTTAATTAGTTCTAAGTTCTAGGCGACTGATGACCTCAGAAGTTAAGTCGCATAGTGCTCGGAGCCATTTGAACCATTTGAATGGCAGCCCATTCTTTCTCAAAAGCCTAAACCCTGGAGTCTAGAGCGAAGTCGACGTTCTAACTCATCTCAAAGGTGTTCCATTGGGTTCACTTCGGATCTCTCGGCAGACCAGTCAATTTTGGCAACTTTATTGTCCACTAACCATTGCTCAAGGATGCTGCTTTATGACAGGGTGTTTTTCCATGATGATACAAACAAAGCAGCTTAAATCACTTAATAAAGGTAAGGCCTCCGGTCCAGATTGTATACCAGTCAGGTTCCCCTCAGAGTACGCTGATAAAATAGGTCCATATTTAGCAATTATATACAACCACTCGCTCAGAGAAAGATCCGTACCTAAAGACTGTAAAATTGCTCAAGTCACACCAATACCCAAAAAGAGAAGTAGGAGTAATCCGCTGAATTACAGGCCTATATCACTAACATCGATTTGGAGTAGGGTTTTGGAACATGTATTGTATTCGAACATTATGAAGTACCTCGAAGAAAACGATTTATTGATATATAGTCAGTACGGATTCAGAAAATATCGTTCTTGTGAAAAACAACTAGCTCTTTATACTCATGAAGTAAGAAGTACTATCGACGGGAGATGTCAAATTGATTCCGTATTTTTAGATTTCCAGAAGGCTTTCGACACCGTTCCTCTTCTTACCAAACTGCGTGCCTACGGAGTATCGCCTCAGTTGTGCGACTGAATTCGTGATTTCCTGTCAGAAAGGTCACAGTTCGAAGTAATAGACGGAAAGTCATCGAGTAAAACAGAAGTAATATCCGGCGTTCCCCAAGGAAGTGTTATAGGCCCTCTATTGTTCCTGATCTATATTAACGACGTAGGAGACAATCTGAGTAGCCGTTTTAGATTGTTTGCAGATGATGCTGTCATTTACCGTCTTGTAAAGTCATCAGATGATCAAAACGACTTGCAAAATTATTTAGATGAGGTATCTGTATGGTGCGAAAAGTGGCAATTGACCCTGACTAAAGAAAAACGTGAAGTTATTCACATGAGTACTAAAAGAAATCAGCTAAATTTCGATTACGGGGTAAGTCAAACAAATCTGAAGGCTGTAAATTCAGCTAAATGCTTAGGAGTTACAATTACAAATAACCTAAATTGGAACGATCACATAAATAATATTGTGGGTAGAACAAACCAAAGACTGCGATTCATTGGCAGAACACTTAGAAGGTGCAACAGGTCTACTAAAGAGTCTGCTTACACCACGCTTGTCCGCCCTATTCTGGAGTATTGCTGTGCGGTGTGGGATCCGCATCAGGTGGGACTGACAGATGACATCGAAAAAGTACAAAGAAGGGCAGCTCGCTTTGTTTTATCGCGAAATAGGGGAGATAGTGTCACAGGCATGATACGTGGAGTGGCAGTCATTGAAACAAAGGCGTTTTTCGTTGCGACGGGATCTTCTCATGAAATTTCAATCATCAGTTTTCTCCTCCGATTGCGAAAACATTCTGTTGGCACTCACCTGCATAGGGAGAAATGATCATCACGATAAAATAAGATAAATCAGGGCTGGCACAGAAAAATTTAAGTGCTCGTTTTTCCCGCGTGCCGTTCGAGAGTGTAACGGTAGAGAGATAGCTTGAAGGTGGTTCATTGAACACTCTGCCAGGCACTTTATTGTTAATAGCAGAATAATCACGTAGATGTAGGTGTAGAGTAGATGTAGACAGTCGTCACCTCCGCACTGTTCCTGTAGTGCACGCTATACACAATGCTGTAAACTGTGACCATATCCTTCCGCATTTAGCGTTCTCTTAAGCGCAATAAACCGATCATCCTGAGTACAGAAAACACTCTCATACCTTAACACCACCTGCCCCATACTTCACTACTAACAATACGCACGATGACAGGTAGTTGAGCCATTCGCCTACTCAAAACCCTTCTATTGGATTGCCATACGGTATACCGCGATTCATCACTCCAGATCACTCATTTCCTGTCATCCACTGCCCTAGAGCTCCTATATAATAGGCTGAAACGTCAACCATGTTTTCCCCAGCTCTCAGGATTCGGAAGTGTTTACGTTGTAGGTGGGTAACATATTCACGCGACTTTTACAATGTTTCTTATAAAATATTTCATATTGCAAGTATGATGTGTACCGAATAGAAATTAATGTGTATATTTAGAATGCCCTTTTCATACAACAGAAAAATTGAAATGTAACATTATACGGCAATTGGCTCGAAACTTACGTGGCTCGAAACTTACGTGGTAGGCCGTAAATTTTAAATGTAATGAGTTACGAACTCGATACTAATGTCTACAAATATGGCTGTTATGCAGTAACAACCTGTACCTATTTATCAGTTTTTGCCCGTATATAGGAACTTGCGAAAGTGGTGTTTATTTTTCAATCGTAAGTAGGCACTTCAAGAAATGCGACAGTTTTATTGTACAAAGGGAGGGGGGAGTATAGTTTCATGTTACAGTGAAACGAATTTTTATTAATAGTTTCACCCGTCATTTAACCAGTATTCATTTTGTGTACTGTATGATAGGTTAGTATAACTCAGTAAAGAAGCGATAGAGAAGTATTTCAGCTCTGTCTTCTATCTGGGTGTAATATAAGCAAGTAATACGGGTTCTGAAACAAACACTGCCTAAATGGACATGTCTGCCGCATCATAAAAGCACTCAAGCCTGTCTCATGCATACCTCCAAGAATAGTAGTTTATGAAACTTCCTGGCAGATTAAAACTGTGTACCGGACCGAGACTCGAACTTTGCCTATCGCGGGCAAGTGCTCTACCATCTGAGCTACCCAATCACGACTCACGTCCCGTCCTCACAGCTTTAATTCCGCCAGTACTCCGTCTCCTACCTCCCAAACTTCACAGAAGCTCTTCTGCGAACCTAGCAGAACTAGCACTCCTGGAAGAAAGGATATTGTGGAGACAAGGCTTAGCCACAGCCTGGGGGATGTTTCGAGAATTCTGGAAACATCCTTCAATACACTGTGTACCCCCCCTCCCTCCATTTCTAACGGCAACTAAGGCGTATATTCTCGCATGCAAGCAATCGATCACAAAAGTGCTGAATGGCATCAAACGATAAATTGTCCCAAGCGTCTTGAGACATTTGTTGCAATTCGGCACTGGTTCTTGCAGGCCCTGCTGAGCAAGTAAGTTTCTACTTCATCATGTCCCATACGTGTTCAATTGCCGAGAGATCTGGTGATCTTGTTGGCCAGACCAGTCGTTGTACACCAGGAAGAGCGGCAGCCGTATGTGGATGTGCATTGTACAGCTGAAAAAGCACATCACCTTCCTGTTGAAGAAATGGCAGTAGCAAATGGGATAAGAGCCTGTGCATTGTAGCGGGCACTGTTTACTTTACCCTGCAGAAACACCAAATGTGACCACGAGTTGCAACCGATGGCGCTTCACACCACGGAGACAGGCAGGGGATCTGAATGTTGCGGGCGAATGCACTCTGGAATAGGCAGCTCGCCTACTTTCATCAATGAAGACAACAGTGGGCCTTTCCATTCTCCAGTCAACTCTTTCACGACACTAGAGTACCCATGCTTGACGGTGTCGTAGTATCAGTGATAGCCTGGCCACTGGCATACGTTATCTTAATCCTGTGGTAAGCAGTCAGTTCAGAGTGGTCCCTAGTGACATAAAATCTGCAACATGTACCTGGATTTCGTTCCTGGTTGACGTTCGGTCGACCACGACTGCTCGCATAACGCGTCGATCTTGGCGTGCTTTTGTACGTTGCGGACGTCCAGAGACTGGTGTACAAATGGGGGAAAGTTCCACAGACCACTTTTGAAAGCAGCGATACACCACTGACTTTGTTCCGGACATGTGCAGCGTTCTGTCGAGACGTCCATCCGGCTTCCCGCAGGACCACAATGCGACTCCTTTCATTTCGGCAGTGCATAGACATTACACAACAAAGCTAACGAACCACCTTTTAGAAACCGTGTAAGTGTCTCAACTTGCGACGCGTAAGTTTGGAACTTGGCTCAATGGTGCAAACGCGTAGCGCCCTGCAACGTCTCCCTCGGCCTCGGCAACATTCCCAAACAGCATGGTGTCGAACATGCGAAAAAAGGCCAGAGCTCTGAAGTTCATGTGAGATTTAATGAGCGTTAATGATGTCGCATTGGCACCATTTTTCACCACAATTCTGCCAACGCCATCGTGGACGTATCACACGATGGGAAGATCGTCACGACTCCTGTTACCCACATTTTATCCTTTCTTTTGACGCCACTGCGATGGGGGTCAGAACCGCGACACCCAGCGTTAAAATCACGCGGTTTTTTATGGGTTGTAACCTCCCCCTCGCTTATCGACCATAATGACAGTGAAAAATTAAACCGCGTGTACCTAATGGAAATTTGGGAAAAGCAATCGTCACCGAAGTTAATCTGTCGGTAAAGAGGGAGGAAAGGGTTACATCTAAATGAAAGGCAAGATGCAAATGAAACTGGTGGAAATTAATTTTGAAAAGGGGTAAAGTTAATAAAGAAAGTAAACGTGCGGCCGTTACGTTAACAATTAACTAGCGGTAATAAGATATTTGAGATTTGGGGGAAATTACGGTCGCCAGTCCTAAGGACAATTACTATAGTAACTGAAAAAAGAAAGATTATTACACATATAATTAGCACTAGAAGCGTGGCAACTGAAGGTTGACATGTGTAGTGTGAAAACTGAAAGTTTGTCAGAAGTAATAAATTTCGCTACACTCTGACTTAATTTAGCAAAAGAATTAATAAAACCGGAAAATCGAAAGTTAATTTAGTGACTGAAGTTAATAGTCAGCTTTCTTTCTGAAGCACATCGAAATTCAGTAAAATAAGGTTAGTCTTGGACTACCCCAACAATCATTTCAAAAGCTACTTGAATCTACGCAATTTAGAAATAAGAGATTTAACTTTGAACTTGAATTAAATGATTCTGAACAATTAACAATAGTAAAATTTAGTACGTACGAAGCTGAGCTGCAGCCACAGGTAACTAAAATACGGTAACAAAACTCGCACTCTTAATTTGTGCTTGTGCAATCTAAATATTGTAGCCAGCTATGAATACCTTAACTGAACTTTGAAATTAAAGCAGTGAAATCGAATGATGCTGGCGTTTGAATTTCAACGACACTCGGGCTCATTTCGGGAAAGGAAGGGACCCTACTTGGCAATGCAATTGGGACAATGAGCAACAAAGGTTCATGCTAAGTTGCTGTAATTTTGTGATGCAACAATTTTAAAAGTTTGAAAAGCTGAGGTCTGCCATACAGTTCTAAAACTTTACGTGCTTCCAATCTTCCTTGTTGGCTGATTGAAGGTTTGAAGCCGTCGATCGAGGAGGTGGCGACAGTCACTCATTGTCGGCCGTCGCTGTTGCGGAAGCTGGATGTTGGCGCTCCCTCTTCTCGACACGGTCACCAGACGAAACGGGCTCTTGATGTGCGCCAGCTAATGCTTCCCGTCCGCGACACCATGTCAGAAACTATCATCGCCAGTCGAGCGCAATTACATGCTGCCAAACCCCGAAAGCGCGGCAACCCACGGGAACTTCACACAACACACCTGCTCCACTGCACCACCACAGCCAGACTCCCTCTGCTCTGCCCGCGCTCCACGCGGCAGAGTCAACACTACCAAAGATCCTAAACACTTTGGTTCTCCACACGACCTATCGATGTAATGGTTCGATAGCATAGTTTCCCTAGGCCAGACCCAGCGTAAAAATACAAATAATCTTTACACAACAAACCAATTATACATCGACATAAATGCATATATATACAAATAGTAAAACAATTACAATATACAAAGACACAGAAACGTTATATCTTCAGGTAACAAAATAAGGGAAAAAAAATTGCAGGGCAATACATGGAAATAGGAGGTTATGCATTTCCGGCGTTACAGGGTGCCTGAGTAAAACATGTTGAGCTCTTTAATAATGTATCACTACAGAGACTTGGACAACCATTCGGCTGACTGCTGTTCCACTGCTGCTCTAGTGCTTCAGGGCAGACAACCCCACGTAATGGGTTGCCAGTCATCGGGCAATAGGGCAGTAGTGAGGTACCACTCCGCTGATTGGGTGTCAGATTCTCTGTGTAGATAAATTTTTAAAGCGCTCAACAAAGGTGTTGCCGTACTGGAAGATCCTAAAGGAACCCTTCGCCGTTCTGTCCACACATATGTCAATGTTACCTCACAGCTTCCCTCCTCCCAGGCTGGAAAAGCTTAAACACCCTTTGCTGCTTCGACTGAACGGTCCCTAGTGACTCTATCCTGTATACCAGAGCGAAAATTGCCGTTGCACTACATTCCAAACGGGTAAGACCACTTCAAAAATGGTTCAAATGGCTCTGAGCACTATGGGACTTAACATATGAGGTCATCAGTCCCCTAGAACTTAGAACTACTTAAACCTAACTAACCTAAGGACATCACACACATCCATGCCCGAGGCAGGATTCGAACCTGCGTCCGTAGGTCGCGCGGTCCCAGACTGAAGCACCTACAACTGCTCGGCCACACCGGCTGGCTAAGACCACTTCAATTGGGTTGTAGACCTAAGATGTCGTTAGAGTAGGGCTGAATCGTGCGAAGGTGTCATCAGCGTTGAACGTTGTTAATAACGTCGTCCTTTTCCTCATTGCACTACAAACTGTCGTTTTTGATCGCGAAATGTGTGGGAATCAACGGCTCAAATGTAGGCGTGGTTTCATTGAAGTCTTTTATGCCGTCTCCTGAGGGTTTTTTGTGTTGATTCTGAGCGGCGACGTGTCTGAAATGTTTTCCTCGGCCACCTGTAAGAAAACCTCATTTGATATTACTGGGTTGTCCCCAAATACGATTTCTGCCATTATTAGTGTATAAACAGATCTGCGTAGGGGACTGATGACCATAGATGTTAAGTCCCATAGTGCTCAGAGCCAGCCAGATCTGCGTTTCGTCCGTAACCAATTCCCGACGCCAATGCAGGACCGTCCATTCTGTATGATGTATTACACATCTGTAACCGAGTCCATGGCGTTGTGTACAACGTGGTGTTCGCCATGGTCGTCGGGGAAGGAGATTTGCGTTATCCAATCGTCTGCTAACAATAGGATGCGGTTACAGGACGCCCTGTAGCCTGTTCTTTCTCCAATATCAGTTCTGGAGCATTCAGCCCACGGTTTATTTGACTCAAAAGTCGTAGACATCGACTATTCTGTTCACCTGTCGCACGTGAACGGCCCGTCCGGTGTAAGTCCTCAACACTAGCTGTAAATTGGAAGCGATTCAACGTCCGCACATCACTTTCCCTCCGGTTCACACGTTGAGCAACTTCTTTCGTTGACAAGCCTTCTGCTCGTAAAGTGATAATGCGGACCCGACCATTGGTCATGATTCTCCTTTGTAGCATGATGGATGTTGACTCTACTGATGTATAGACGTCTGTAATGCGCACCTAGTGCTGCTTTACTTTCAGTTGGAATGCTGCAGTCCATTCGACTGCAGCGTACTGCCCATAAGTAGCGCTCGTGGTAACCGCGTGTATGTTTACAAGTAACGTCATGGGCGTATTAGTTGGCCACAATATTATTGCACCTGGGACTGAGGGTCTTTCGGTCGGATTACTGTGAGTTTTTATCGTGATATTTCACGAGAACACGCTGAAACACTTGACGGTATATGCAGAACTGTCTTGAAATTATTTACAATGCGATGCGTTTTCTTTACTCACTTCTGTACTTGTTTACTGTAACGTCACAGCGTGTTTCCTGCAGTCCGCCTCGACAGCTGAGTGGTCAGCGCGGCGGTCTGTCACGCCAAGGGGCCCGGGTTCGATTCCTGGCTGGGTCGTAGATTTTCTTCGCTCAGGGACTGGGTGCATTATCATTTCATCATCATCATTGGAAGGCAACGGGTAACCATCGCTGGAATCACTTCCCTAGACGCTCATGCGGTGGACCTCTCTGACGGGGCTTCCCCCATGACCAGACCTGCCGTAAGGCAGAACGCGAAGGTAAAAAGAAAGTTTTCAACAACAGCCACAGGAGACCAAGTGCAGTAATATCGTGGTCGGTTAATACTTCAGATCGGTACAGGAACAGTCACAATAGCAACACAATTGCAAGACGTATCGCGGTGATGTAAAACCATGCGGCATTCAGTCTTGCGGTGGGTAAAGGTCATAATGATTAGGCTCTTCGTTTGTATAAGTAAAGTTCAAGGGATGGTAGATAGAATAACTATTAAATTATTTTGGCAGTATATTGGAACAAATAAGCCCTCGGTCACAAATATTAAGTCAAAATTGACCTGATTTCGACGCTACTATGAACGTCGTTTTCAGAATTAGACTAACTGTACTAAAACATATTATATAGTACATTAATAAAATTAAAGTTTGTACTGACTCGAAAAGTTGCAACTCTTGTTGCAACCCTTGTTCACTGTACGAGCAGCCCATAGCGGCTCGCCATCTCACAACTGTTCATGACGTCGCCTTTCCGGCTTAGATTTTCTTAATATGTGACTTGTAAGTACTGCATCTTTTCGAGTCAGTACAAACTTTAATTTTATTAATGTACTATATACCTAATATGTTTTAGCACAGTTAGTCTAATCCTGAAGACAACACTCATACTAGCGTCGAAACCAGGTCAATTTTGACTTAATATATGTGACCGAGGGCTTATTTGTTCCAATATAATTCGGACACGGTCACTGAACCTTAGCAGCTATGTTCAAAGTTACAAAGTACTCTAACATCAGAATGAAACAAAATCTAAGCCGATGTTCAAAAAGGTGGTGTGAACAATAAATACCTAAAAGAGGTCATTTTGTCCACGGTTAGAGAGATGCAAGTTACAACGATGATGGTCGTGATGATGATGATAATGATGATATGTATGTGTGACGGCAAAACTGTAAAGCCGTCGACTGTTCATGAGAAGAGAGACGTACTAGTGGAACACCAGCTTCGCACTGCCTCCGAGTTGCTGCGAATGCGTGTCGGGCACGGTGACAACGTCAGGTCGGCAGACGGATGTCTGATATCCGGGCTTTGCGGCTGTCGGCTGGGACGTGGCGAGTGGTACAGGAGAACAGAGAGTCAGCCCTTCTCAAAGAAACGTCAATGGGGCACAATAATATATATATGTCGTTGTGTTTCCAGAACGAATATTCACCCTGCAGATTTGAAACTTACTGGCAGGTTAAAAACTGTGTGTCGGACCAGGCCTCGAACCTGGGACTTTTGTCTTTCTCGAGAAAGTGCTCTACCGACTGAGCTATCCAGCCACGACTCGCGACCCGGCATCACAGGTGGTTTATTCACTTCAAATTACGTCCGGCACACAATATTTTAATTTTCCAGGAAGTTTCTACTACATTGTGGTTCATCTATTGGTTTTTACTGCCTGAACCAGGAAAGGGCGATTTTTGTCATTCACAATTCATTCACCAAAACAACTGAATCTTGCTACTGCGGTTTTACGTGAGTCGAGACACTCACAGTAGACATTTTAGACTGTGATCCTAGAAAAGCTAGTGACTACACAACTTTGGAGAATGAGTGCTACTTGTATCTAACCGATGTTCGATCAATTGGCCTTGTTCAAATGTGCCCAGATTTCTTGCCTAGTTCATCCTAGAAAAAGGCACTTGCAATGTCTAATGAAATCACAGTCAACTGTCACTCCTAACTGTTTCGCATGTACTCCTGCAAAACCGACTCTCTGGTAGTGTGGAACGTCCGACGTCATAACGTCTGGCATCAGTCTGTGTCATTCCTCCGCTACTGACCATGAACTTTGAACCAACTTCACCGTTTCTGTGATGCTCCTTGCAAGTAAGCGCACAGTCCGATGTCGCAAAAATAGCTTAAAGTAGTGACTTTATGATTGATCCTTAGGCGAAATGGATTTCATGAATTAGTTCTGTTCTAGTTATCTCTGTCGCCAATAGATGGCGCATCATAAATGCTTTTGCTAGTTTCTGGGACAGATTATTCGCCCAGTAAGAAAATGTCCCATTCCAACACATGTGCGAAAATACATGCCTTTTCAGCTATTAATGAATGTTTATATTCAATGCGTTAAGAGGTAAGAATCCAATAATCTGTAACCAATGACAAAAATTTATTTTGTTAGGTAACTGAGCGATATTATTCCTATAAGCCAATATTCTTATGTACTCACTGTACTCTTGACACCAATTGCAGTTTAGCATGTAGCCAGAAAATGTAGGTAACTTTATGATAAGTCCATGTGTTCTTCCAACGCCTCTTACTAGTGCTATCTATAAGGAATTTCTTCACAAAACTGTTTCAGACTTGTTAAAGGATGTGATCCTGCAAATAAAAGGCAAAATGAAGTTTATGTACGAAGATAGGCACGTTTTTCGAGATGCAATGGATTAAATATACCTGATGAGGCTGATAAGTAAAGAAGCGCCGATTCCATGGCCTGTGAGTTCCCACGACTTCAGACCTTTGGGTTATTTTATGTAGGACCACATAAGAAAATTATGAATCAAACATTCCTAATGAAGGGACACTTCCTCAACATGCAAAGAAAACTTGCCAACTCATTTGACAGAAACCGGTGGGTGTTTCAATGGGTGCGACAGCCCACGATTCAACGAGTACATGTGTCTGCAGAAAGAAGGAAAGACAAGTTTTAATTTCAGAAATTTACAAAATGTTACTTCATCAACAACTCAAAAAAAGAATAATTTTCGGATGTTTGCATACGGACTTCGTTCTTGTTTTGTTGTGATAAATTCCCTATGCGGTCATGATAAAGCTCATGCGCACAAGCCCAGTAACATTGAATCATGGTTCCAAGGAAATCAGACGGACCCGCTGGACTCGCGTGCTCAAAGCTTCACTCTAAACCATGCTTTTGGCTGAAGCTAATCATACTGCAGCTGTGGTTGCGTACCGAATCTATTTGAACAAACACACGGCAACGTCTACTGAACGTGGTTCTTGAAGAAGGGAAACAAAATTTGTCCTCAGTATAACGAAACTTACTGTAACGCTTTCCCACACGATAAATTGCAACAGAGTCAAAAGAAGGAGTTGTTTGTTGGTTACGTGGCTGGCGTCTTTGGTACAAACAGAAGTGTGTATCTGAGAACTTTTGGCCACGTAGTGTGAAGAATCTTGCACCAAATACAATGTCTTAGAGTACAATTTTCTAAAGTTATACAGGGCGATCAAAAAGTTTTCGTTCGAAGACTGTACAGTCCAGAATCACCGTAGACGGGTGTGCACTAATTACCCCATATCATGGCAGAAACTCATACGAAATCCGCGTGCAAAGGAGTCTTCTAGGTCACGGATGCGCCCTCCAATATCTTATCTAAATCACAGAACCTTATCAAGTTTAAATGCAACGGACCGAAAAACGCCTACTTGCTCTCCTTCTCGGTGAATCTACACTGCCAAATAATCTGACCATAGTTGATGAGTCGGAGCGTCGAGTCCCGCATCCTCCCAGCCGCTAATCATTCAGCCGACGTGTGATCGGCTGATCCTCAGAAATACAAGTTCGTCCTCCGCTGCGCCTCCGAAGTCAGAACGTCCGCTTCTCCACGTCTCCAAGCCCCGAGCGACTGATTCCGAGTCTTCATACAGAGTGTTCACTTTCACTTGCTCATCCAGCGTGTCAAAAGAATTCTATCTTTCCTCTCTGCTCTGCAGGAAACCCACACAAAGAAATACTTCACCAATCAGAAGGCTTCGTTAAACATTGGCCAATAAGATATTGTTTAAAACCTCGATCCAACGCTCCACCTAGCAACTGTCTTATAAGTTATCAAATGGGCTTCCAAACTCCCACTTCAAAGATAGATTTTTACGTGGCACAGTTGACTATTTTCCCGTGTCTGAAATTTCTAGAAAACGACATTCTGAACTCCCACTTACAGATAATTTTTTAAAACAGCCAATGGGCTTCCTTCCCACCTTGCGAGAGACAGAAGTCTTTACTCCACGTGGAGCCAAGTCTGGCCGTCGTAATTCTCCCCCACAACGGAGAAGAAATGATGTTAACAATTAACAGCCGCCGAGTTTCCCATGAGAAAGCAGGGACGAAACTCGTTACCGGTGACAAACAATATTCGACTAAGGTGTTCTCTGAACAGAGAGACCGACTTGTAAAAATAATTTATTTTGCATTGGCCAGACACGTGACACCGTTTATTATACCCACTCCCGGACCTCACAGTCTTTGGCTGCAATCTTGACCACCCGCGCCTGTCCAGACAACGCAAGGTCCTGCAACTGCGTCCAGATCACTGCCCCTGCTGCCAGCGGTTCGGTTCTGAGAAGCTGCCTATTCTCCATAAGTACCTCAGGGGCTGCCTGGCAGTGGCTCCTCTTCCCTTCTTCCATGAGGAGAACCCATCCAAGACACCATCTAGCTCATACAGCAGAAGTACAGGACATGCAATTAACTACAGACACAGAGCGAAATTAAGAAATGTGTTAATGGCTCGATCTTTGCAATCACCGGTGTCTTCTATCAACCGACAGAAACATGAAACGGGTTTCGATAAAATTAATCGAAAGCAAGGTTATATGAGCCGTCTCTGTCCACCAATCGACTAATGCGTTTCAGATATCTCATTCGGACAGAACGGTCATTTCCAACGTCATGATCGTTTACACATAGTAATACGAAGGTGATGTTGCTGTACCTGAGGATCATCGGTTATGATCGACATTTGCCGTAAAATAACATTGTAATTCTTAGCAGCTGTCGGTGTCTTCAGAATGACTTTCTTTACATAATTAATTACTGGTTCTGATCAAAATTCAATACAGGGGGTAGAAACAATCTATCTACGTGTACATCTATGGGCAGCAAGCCAATGAGAAGTGCGTTGCACAGGGTCCTTCCCATTTCAATAGTTATTAAGGCCTCTTCCCGATCCATTAAGGTGTGGAGCGCTGAAGGTTGATTGCTTAAATGTCTCTATGAGCTAGTCCCGCTCTGTATCTGTGATGCCTATGGGAGCGTAGGATATTGTAATACACTGCTGGCCATTAAAATTGCTACACCAAGAAGAAATGCAGATGATAAACGGGTATTGGCTCTGAGCATTATGGGACTTAACATCTGAGGTCATCAGTCCCCTAGAACTTAGAACTACTTAAACCTAACTAACCTAAGGACAACACACACATCCATGCCCGAGGCAGGATTCGAACCTGCGACCGTAGCGATCGCGCGGTTCCAGACTGAAGCGCCTAGAACCGCTTGGCCACACCGACCGGCTAAACGGGTATTCATTGCACAAATATATTATACTAGAACTGACATGTTATTACATTTTCACGCAGTTTGGGTGCATAGATCCTGAGAAATCAGTACCCAGAACAACCACCTCTCGCCGTAATAACGGCCTTGATACGCCTGGGCATTGAGTCACAGAGCTTGGATGGCGTGTACAGGTACAGCTGCCCATGCAGCTTCAACACGATACTACAGTTCATCAACAGTAGTGACTGGCGTATTGTGACGAGCCAGTTGCTCGGCCACCATTGACCAGACGTTTTCAGTTGGTGAGAGATCTGGAGAATGTGCTGGCCAGGGCAGCAGTCGAACATTTTCTGTATCCAGAAAGGCCCGGACAGGACCTGCAACATGCGGTCGTGCATTATCCTGCTGAAATGTAAGTTTTCGCAGGGATCGAATGAAGGGTAGAGTCACGGGTCGTAACACATCTGAAATGTAACGTCCACTGTTCAAAGTCCCGTCAATGCGAACAAGAGGTGACCGAGACGTGTAACCAATGGCACCCCATACCATCACGCCGGGTGATACGCCAGTATGGCGATGACGAATACACGCTTCCAATGTGCGTTCACCGCGATGTCGCTAAACACGGATGCGACCATCATGATGCTGTAAACAGAACCTGGATTCATCCGAAAAAATGACGTTTTGCCATTCGTGCACCCAGTTTCGTCGTTTAGTACACCATCGCAGGCGCTCCTGTCCGTGATGCAGCGTCAAGGGTAACCGGAGCCATGGTCTACGAGCTGATAGTCCATGCTGCTGCAAACGTCGTCGAACTGTTCGTGCAGATGGTTGTTGTCTTGCAAACGTCCCCATCTGTTGACTCAGGGATCGAGACGTGGCTGCACGATCCGTTACAGCCATGCGGATAAGATGCCTGTCATCTCGACTACTAGTGATACGAGCCGGCCGATGTGGCCGTGCGGTTCTAGGCGCTGCAGTCTGGAACCGCGAGACCGCTACGGTCGCAGGTTCGAATCCTGCCTCGGGCATGGATGTGTGTGATGTCCTTAGGTTAGTTAGGTTTAATTAGTTCTAAGTTCTAGCGGACTAATGACCTCAGAAGTTGAGTCCCATAGTGCTCAGAGCCATTTGAACCATTTGAACCAACTAGTGATACGAGGCCGTTGGGATCCAGCACGGCGTTCCGTATTACCCTCCGGAACCCACCGTTTCCATATTCTGCTAATAGTCATTGGATCTCGACCAACGCGAGCAGCAATGTCGCGATACGATAAACCGCAATCGCGATAGGCTACAATCCGACCTTTATCAAAGGCGGGAACGTGATGGTACGCATTTCTCCTCCTTACACGAGGCATCACAACAATGTTTCACCAGGCAACGCTGGTCAACTGCTGTTTGTGTATGAGAAATCGGTTGGAAACTTTCCTCATGTCAGCACGTTGTAGATGTCGCCACCGGCGCCAACCTTGTATGAATGCTCTGAAAAGCTAATCATTTGCATATCACAGCATCTTCTTCCTGTCGGTTAAATTTCGCGTCTGTAGCACGTCGTCTTCGTGGTGTAGCAATTTTAATGGCCAGTAGTGTACATGGTTGGGTTCCCCTCTTAAAGATGGTTCATGATATTTGTAAGTAGGCTTTCAGGGGACAGTTTGCGTCAGAGCCGGTCTCGTTTGCAACCTCGTTGCTGCTGTGGCGCATAGTCGCAGCTGCGAGGTGCAATGAGGACGAGGGACGTGTGGCGAAGCGAGTCTACGAATTCGCACTGGGCTCTAAACTGGATAGTTTCAATTGGAATAATGTCATGCAATATCTATCCTACCAACATGGTGCCGTACAGCCAAACTGACAATCTCACCTAGCAAGTCCATATACCTACTACTCAAGGGGCAACTCGTAAGGAGTCCAACAGTGCGAATAGATGGCTCACCAGTTCTTCGGCACCGTGAGGCCAGATATCTAGGTGTAGCCGTCGACGAGAGGTGGAATTATGCATCACACATTGACACCGTGACGCAAAGATCCCTAGAAACACTTAATAACCTGATTGGAATCGGACATAAACGTTTCCACCTGCCACCAGATTTAACAAAATTTTACCATAATAGTATTCTGAAATCAATTGTAGGATACGGGTCAGGAGTCTGGGCTCACAGGCTCGCGAGGGTCATGCCCGCCATGGCCGTAAGAAGAATGCAGCGAAATATGCTCTTTCAAAAAAACAAACTATTAGCTCTTTAATTTTATTCGCCACTTGCTGTTCCCGCCCACTTGTTGCTGTGGCTCCGTCTGGTTGAATGGAGAAGGGAGAAAAGAGAAAGCACACGTTTCTAAAATGTGTGGGAATTGAATATACGTCTTAATATCCTTCTCCCCCTGTCTTTGCCTATATTCTCCTCCCTCTCTCTCTGTCCATGACCTCCCTTCCCCCATCCCTGTCTATCTTTTCCTCCTATCCCCTCTTTCGCCCTCTAACCTAGTCCGCCCTTTCTCTTTCCATCTCCTCTTCCTACCTACCTCTGATCTTAAGCCTTGTTTATTATTATTAAAAATTCAGATTCTGTAGTAATATTCTAATCATAAGCCGATAAGCAATAAATACAATTCTCCTGTTTGCTAACACATTTTCACTGTTATTATTTTGTATATACACTCCTGGAAATTGAAATAAGAACACCGTGAATTCATTGTCCCAGGAAGGGGAAACTTTATTGACACATTCCTGGGGTCAGATACATCACATGATCACACTGACAGAACCACAGGCACATAGACACAGACAACAGAGCATGCACAATGTCGGCACTAGTACAGTGTATATCCACCTTTCGCAGCAATGCAGGCTGCTATTCTCCCATGGAGACGATCGTAGAGATGCTGGATGTAGTCCTGTGAACGGCTTGCCATGCCATTTCCACCTGGCGCCTCAGTTGGACCAGCGTTCGTGCTGGACGTGCAGACCGCGTGAGACGACGCTTCATCCAGTCCCAAACATGCTCAATGGGGGACAGATCCGGAGATCTTGCTGGCCAGGGTAGTTGACTTACACCTTCTAGAGCACGTTGGGTGGCACGGGATACATGCGGACGTGCATTGTCCTGTTGGAACAGCAAGTTCCCTTGCCGGTCTAGGAATGGTAGAACGATGGGTTCGATGATGGTTTGGATGTACCGTGCACTATTCAGTGTCCCCTCGACGATCACCAGTGGTGTACGGCCAGTGTAGGAGATCGCTCCCCACACCATGATGCCGGGTGTTGGCCCTGTGTGCCTCGGTCGTATGCAGTCCTGATTGTGGCGCTCACCTGCACGGCGCCAAACACGCATACGACCATCATTGGCACCAAGGCAGAAGCGACTCTCATCGCTGAAGACGACACGTCTCCATTCGTCCCTCCATTCACGCCTGTCGCGACACCACTGGAGGCGGGCTGCACGATGTTGGGGCGTGAGCGGAAGACGGCCTAACGGTGTGCGGGACCGTAGCCCAGCTTCATGGAGACGGTTGCGAATGGTCCTCGCCGATACCCCAGGAGCAACAGTGTCCCTAATTTGCTGGGAAGTGGCGGTGCGGTCCCCTACGGCACTGCGTAGGATCCTACGGTCTTGGCGTGCATCCGTGCGTCGCTGCGGTCCGGTCCCAGGTCGACGGGCACGTGCACCTTCCGCCGACCACTGGCGACAACATCGATGTACTGTGGAGACTTCACGCCCCACGTGTTGAGCAATTCGGCGGTACGTCCACCCGGCCTCCCGCATGCCCACTATACGCCCTCGCTCAAAGTCCGTCAACTGCACATACGGTTCACGTCCACGCTGTCGCGGCATGCTACCAGTGTTAAAGATTGCGATGGAGCTCCGTATGCCACGGCAAACTGGCTGACACTGACGGCGGCGGTGCACAAATGCTGCGCAGCTAGCGCCATTCGACGGCCAACACTGCGGTTCCTGGTGTGTCCGCTGTGCCGTGCGTGTGATCATTGCTTGTACAGCCCTCTCGCAGTGTCCGGAGCAAGTATGGTGGGTCTGACACACCGGTGTCAATGTGTTCTTTTTTCCATTTCCAGGAGTGTATTTATATATTATATATACTAAAAATATATTGCTTATGTGCGTCCGAAAGTTCACAAGAATATTGTGTAAAAATTTGAAGTAGATTGGCCTAGAACTTTTCGAGATTTTTGGTAATTTACGAAATAGGTGTATAAAACACGCGTGTACTCGAATGCAGCAGGCAGTTGTAGCCGAGAGGTTCTAGGCGCTTCAGTCCGGAACCACGCGGCTGCTACGGTCGCAGGTTCGAATCCTACCTCGGGCACGGATGTGTGTGATGACTTTAGGTTAGTTAGGTTTAAGTAGTTCTAAGTCTAGGGAATTGATGACCTCAGATGTTAAGTCCCATAGTGCTTAGAGCCGTTTGAACTCGAATGCAACATTCTGTCAAAGTTTCGAAGCAATCGGCGAAGAACCTTCAGAGATATAAGATTTTGAAGGAGGGAACATTTACATTTTTATACAGATTTCTCCCATAAATATTAAGTATATATATTTATAAATGTGGCTTTCTAGTAGGTACATAGAAACACGTACGCCTTCGTATGGAACGTTTTGTCAAAATTTCAAAGCAGTCGGTAAAGACCTTTCGCAGATTTAAGATTTTGAATAAACGAACATTTACATTTTTATTTATATAGCAGTAAACCTTCCTTTCTTCAAAATCTTAAATCTCCGAAATTTCTTCATCGATTGCTTTGAAATTTTGACGCGACGTTTCAGTTGAATACGAGCGTGTTTTTACACCGTCCAGTCACATTAATGTGAGCACCTGTCAAAAGCTTGACTAACCGGCCTTTGCAACGCGCACCATTGCGAGACGTGCAGGAAGAGAGTCAGTGAAGTTCCGGAAGTTACTGACAGGGATGTGAGGCCATGCCAACTCCAATGTTGTGGCCAACTGCGCTATGTTTCATGGTTGAGCATCCATGGCGCGAAAGCCCGATCAAGGTGGTCCCACAGATTCTAGACTGGGTTGAAAACCGGTGAGTTTGCCGGCCAGTAGACTACGGTAAACTCATCCTGGTGCTCTTCGGACCACGTGGTACCAGGTACGCTGCGTGCTGTGTGACACGTTACATTGTCCCGCTGGTAGATGCCATCGTGACAAAGAAAAACATGTGTGGGTAGACATGATTCTCAAGGATAGATTCATACTTGTGTTGATCCATTATGCCTTCCATAATGACGAGCTCACCCATGGAATGCCAGGAAAACATTCACCAGACCATAACTCTTCCTCCTCCGACCTGGATCCTTCTTACGGGTATTGCAGGGTGTTTGCTTTCAGTCCGATCAAGCATTCATCTGAAAAGTGAATTCCAGCTTTCGTCGCTGAAGAATGGGGTGCATGAACCAGGCGTCTGATGCGGAGTCCCATACGCAGCAACGTTCACTGAACGGTCGTTGAGAAGACATTCTTGGTAGCCCCTTGGTTCATCTGGGCAATCAAGAGTTCAACAGTTCCACGTCTGTTTGCCCGTACACATCTCTACAGCCATTGTTCACCTCTGTCACCTATGGCCAATGGTGCGGTGCAACTCAGTCCCCTAGGAGCCGGTTTGGATAGCGCCAGTTTGCCATGCACGATATACTTTAACCACGGCGGCACACGAACAGTTTACAAACTTATCCGTTCCGGAAATGCTTCCACCCTTGGCCCTAAAGCGAACGATCATGCCCTTTTCGATGTCAGATAAATCGCTCCGTCTCCTTATTATAACGACTGCACTGTTTTCTGCGTCCCCTGCAATGCTTTATACACTCTTAGAGAGAGAGAGAGAAAGAGAGAGAGAGAGAGAGAATATATGAAGTGGATACGGTGTTAGCAAAAATCTCATGTTCGTTTGTTCAAAATCTGAAATCTCTGAGAGTTCTTCACCGATTCCTTTGAAATTTTGACACAACGTTGCGTTCGAATACGCGCGTGTTTTTATATACCTGCTGGAGCGCCGTATTGTATATGAAAAACTTCTAAGGGTGTTGCAAGGTAGGTTGTACTGAGAAATAAATGTTAAGAAAAAATTCGAGACGTTTTCTAGTTAATAAACATCGAAGTTAACCAATAACGCCGTTGGGCGCGCCGAGTGAAGCGGCCTACTAGAGACGGTGTCGCCAAACGTTCTTTGTTTGATTTGCTACAGCCGAACAAGAGAGTGACACAAAAATTGAACATGGGACGGTATTAAGGATCGAACCCGAGCCAAATACGAGCAGCAAATGGTTCAAATGGCTCTGAGCACTATGGGACTTAACTTCTGAGGTCATCAGTCCCCTAGTGACTTAGTACTGTATGTCATGTGCCGAGAGAACCTAAAGTCTTACGTCTTGGTCGCGTACCTAACGGACCGCTTGCGCCTGTGGGGTACAGATCCGTAGAAACATACTTTTGTTTCGACTGTCTCTCTGACGAACTCCCCGTCGTTATCTTCTTTGGTCCGCTTAACGGGATCTCCATCCTTGTTCGTCCACACTACCTCACGTCGCATAATGAAGCAGATTCCCCGAAATTACAACCTTGCCCCATTTACGATGACCTTATACAAACCGAACTGAATCCCTACTGTACGAATGAAGATTTGTTAGTTGAATTTTTTAATAAATTTGGTGTAAATTATTAAATGTTTCAAGTGACTTTATGTATATCACATTTCAAGTTAAACAGAAACAAGAAAAATGTTCTCAAACATCAGAAAATTATTTAGGCTGTCAAGAATATTTCAAAATGTGAAACTGAACTGCTGATGTAACAACGCAACGTTGGAACACTGTCACCAGAAATTTTCTTCGCCAGGAAAACTTGTCAGTTATATATGGGATGGTTTCGTGATGATGTAATAAACTTTCAAGGATAATGGAGAAGGATAAATGTATCAACTGACGTCAGGGACCCTGTTCCGGAAATGACCGAGTCGAACGTTATAAGCGACAGTCGTTCTGATACCTCTGACGGTGGAATACATGTACCGGTACTGTTGTTGCTAAGACTGTATAGGATAGGCAACTTTCACGACTGATAGTATGAACCAAAACAATTAAAAAATGGTTCAAATGTCTCTGAGCGCTATGGGACTTAACATCTGTGGTCATCAGTCCCTTAGAACTTAGAACTACTTAAACCTAACTAACCTAAGGACATCACACACATCCATGTGCGAGGCAGGATTCGAACCTGCGACCGTAGCAGTCGCGCGGTTCCGGACTGAGCGCCTAGAACCGCTAGACCACCGCGGCCTGCAAAACAATAAAAAAATGTCTAGTAAACATAGGCTTTAAAATGCATACCTTACGAGCTATGAGCACTTGCCCATCTTCGCTACTATGAAACACATGTCTTCTACTGAACAAGCGCCCATCGCTCTTAAGCTTTGCATTTTAGAGTCCATATTTACATAACATTTTTTTCTTCTTTTGGTCCATACTACCTCCACCAAAAATATGGAAACCGAACAATTTGCAGTAGAAGAGATGTGTTTCACAATGTCAAAGATGAACAGGTGCTCATACCTCTTAACGTATGCGGTTTTCGAGCCCATGTTTACTGGACATTTTTTCTTGTTTTGGTCAATACTCCCACCTCTGAAAGTTTTCCAACCTGCTGTCTAAGCAACTGCAATGCTGGTACGGTACATGTATTTCAAACTTTCGACTCTCTCTTCCGGACCACGGTCCCTTACCTCAAACTGTTAGAATTACTCTCCTCCATCATCCCACAAAATTTGTAACAAATTACCCTTCTCTATCAACCCACAAAATCAGTAACACCATCACGGAATCACCCTGTATACCTTTATTTATCAGTGACTGTCCACTGACTCAGCCTGACATGTGTCAGCGGAGAGTATTTGGTGCATAATACATTTTTATAAACAGGCCGGCTGCATAGCATAATATTGTCATTTACTGCGCGTCGTCCGCCATGACTAGCTTTTATCGTGCGGATCGCGCATTCGATTCCCTCGTACGCTATTTATTTAACATCTTTGTTTTCTTAGGAGAGGAAAAACTTCTTAGCCAAGATCACAGTAAAGCACTATATTGTGGATAACCGGTTTTGGTAAGCTATGTAACCATCATCAGATCTTCCTAGAGATTATTATAAACATATTGTGCCAGATACACATAAAATCTTTGCTTTAAATCTCCAGATGCACAGCATATGACATGAATGATGTGTTGACACGTCAAAAGTAAAAGTTAAAATTACTATGTACATAAATCGCCACAACACTGCTTCCATATAATCACACATCATGCCTTCCAGGGCGCCACAAGACAGACAGTCATTCATGTCATATGCTGTGCAACTGGAGATTTAATGCAATGATTTTGTGTGCATCTGGCACAAGATGTTTATAATAACCTGTATGAAGATCTGATGATGGTAACATTTTTTACCGAATTTGGTTATCCTCAATATAGTGTTTTATTGCGATCTTGACTAAAAAGTTTTTCTTCTCCTAAGAAAGTAAATACAGATCACCCCTTCATACTCAGTATTAGTGAACTAATTAACATTTTTGTGATTTCTGGAAGGTTCTTGTGGAATTTTCTTGCATATTTCATGTGCATATGACTAGGAATACTCGCTGCTCAGGGAGGCAGCTCAGCTATGTGTTCACTTCATGTGTGCTCAATAAACGTTCTTACACTGAGAAGTTTTCCTGTTGTCGAGTCCACTCACGTAACTGGTACTCGATTCTAGACTCCAAGAGTTCGTGACATATTTTGGTGAGGCACCCAGTATCCCGGACATCGACATACCCGTGACTCCAATAAGGCTACTCAAAAGCGGTCGTATTCGTGGACTCTTCGCTCCACGTTGTCAAGGAAAGTGCTAATGCACACAAAAGCAATGGAAGTCAGAAGCGCGTCAAACATCCATCAGTGCTTTCGGGAGACACTGCCTAGACTCAGGAGAAATGGCTCAAGGGATTCGACAGTGTTGCTAAATACAGCAGATAGGATTAGGTGACGTGTTTCGTTTTCGTCTATTTTTACTTGAGCGGTACTGCCCAGCAGTGTGTTGAAAATAACGAGAAACAGCTCAAGAGTTGGCACATATTTCAAACGGAAATTAGGAAACATGTGTAGTATAACAATTGGGATTCTGACCCACTTTTCAGACATACAATAGAAGTGGATGGTATACAGGGTGTTACAAAAAGGTACGGCCAAACTTTCAGGAAACATTCCTCACACACAAAGAAAGAAACTATGTTATGTGGACATGTGTCCGGAAACGCTTACTTTCCATGTTAGAGCTCATTTTATTACTTCTCTTCAAATCACATTAATCATGGAATGAAAGTACACAGCAACAGAACGTACCAGCGTGACTTCAAACACTTTGTTACAGGAAATGTTCAAAATGTCCTCCGTTAGCGAGGATACATGCATCCACCCTCCGTCGCATGGAATCCCTGATGCGCTGATGCAGCCCTGGAGAATGGCGTATTGTATCACAGCCGTCCACAATACGAGCACGAAGAGTCTCTACATTTGGTACCGGGGTTGCGTAGACAAGAGCTTTCAAAAGTGCCCCCATAAATGAAAGTCAAGAGGGTTGAGGTCAGGAGAGCGTGGAGGCCATGGAATTGGTCCGCCTCTACCAATCCATCGGTCACCGAATCTGTTGTTAAGAGAGGCGTACGAACACTTCGACTGAAATGTGCAGGAGCTCCATCGTGCATGAACCACATGTTCTGTCGTACTTGTAAAGGCACATGTTCTAGCAGCACAGATAGAGTATCCCGTATGAAATCATGATAACGTGCTCCATTGAGCGTAGGTGGAAGAACATGGGGCCCAATCAAGACATCACCAACAATGCCTGCCCAAACGTTCACAGAAAATCTGTGTTGATGACGTGATTGCACAATTGCGTGCGGATTCTCGTCAGCCCACACATGCTGATTGTGAAAATTTACAATTTGATCACGTTGGAATGAAGCCTCAACCGTAAAGAGAACATTTGCACTCAAATGAGGATTCAAACATTGTTGGATGAACCATTCGCAGAAGTGTACCCGTGTTGGCCAATCAGCTGCTGATATTGCCTGCACATGCTGTACATGGTACGGAAACAACTGGTTCTCCCGTAGCACTCTCCATGTAGTGACGTGGTCAACGTTACCTTGTACAGCAGCAACTTCTCTGACGCTCACATTAGGGTTATCGTCAACTGCACGAAGAATTGCTTCGTCCATTGCAGGTGTCTTCGTCGTTCTAGGTCTTCCCCAGTCGCGAGTCATAGGCTGGAATGTTCCGTGCTCCCTAAGACGCCGATCAATTGCTTCGAACGTCTTCCTGTCGGGACACCTTCGTTCTGGAAATCTGTCTCGATACAAACGTACCGCGCCACGGCTATTGCCCCGTGCTAATCCATACATCAAATGGGCATCTGCCAACTCCGCATTTGTAAACATTGGACTGACTGCAAAACCACGTTCGTGATGAACACTAACCTGTTGATGCTACGTACTGATGTGCTTGATGCAAGTTCTGTAGAGCAATGAGTCGCATGTCAACACAAGCACCGAAGTCAACATTACCTTCCTTCAATTGGGCCAACTGGCGGTGAATCGAGGAAGTACAGTACATACTGACGAAACTAAAATGAGCTCTAACATGGAAATTAAGCGTTTCCGGACACATGCCCACATAACACCTTTTCTTTATTTGTGTGTGAGGAATGTTTCCCGAAAGTTTGGCCGTACCTTTTTGTAACACCCTGAATAAAGTGTGTTGGGGAGACACGAAAAACAGTGCAGTCGTCGTTGTAATGCAGAAACGGAGTGATTTATCTGACGTCCAAGAGAGCATGATCATTGGCTTTTGGGCCAAGAGTGGAAGCATTTCCGAAACGGCTACGTTTCTAAACTGTTCGCTTCCAACCGTAGTTGAAATGTACCGTGCTTGGCAAAAGGCAATATCCAAAACTGGCATTGCGGGCCGTAGATGATAGAGGTGAACGATGGCTGCAGAGATGTGTACGGTCAAACAGACATGCAACTGTTGAGCAACTGATCGTACAGATGAACCGAGAGTCTACCAATAGAGCCTCCTCAACGACAGTTCAGCAGACGTTACTGTGTATGGGCCTCCGCAGCAGGTACCTGGTCCATGCACCCATGCTGTTCATCGGCGACAAAGGCCAGAAATTTGCACGCCAATACCGCAACTGGACGTCCACTGAGTGGTGACAGGTTGCCATTTCAGATGATCGTGTTTTATGCTCCATCGGACAGATGGCCGTTGGCGTGTACGGCCCTGGAACAAACGACGGAAGGGTCCAGGCCGTAGGAGTGAGCGTTACGGTCTGGGGAATGTTTTCGCAGCATTCTGTGGGTAATCTCGTCATTCTGGAAGGCACAATGGATCAACACAAGTATGAATCTATCCATGGAGAAAATTTCCACCCCCATATGTAGTGTGCATTTTCCTCGACACGATGGCATCTACCAGCAGGATAATGTGACATGTCATGCAGCTTGCAATGTAGGTGCATGATTGGAAGAGCATGAGGATGAAGTTATCATATTCCGCTGGCCACCAAACTCCTGGATTTAAACTCAGCCTAGAATCTGTGGAACCACCTCGACCAGGCTGTTCATGCTATAGATCCTCAATTGAGAAATCTAGCACAGCTAAGCATGGCACTGGAGTCGGCATTGCTCCGCATCCCTGCCGGTTCCTTCTAGAACTTTACTGACTCCCTCACTTCTGCGCTGCAACAGGTGGCTGTTCAGGCTTTTGACAATGGTCATATTAATGTGACTGGACTGTGTACAACTGCTATATCCATGACGATACGCGATGGTTGTCTACGTGGAGGGACCAGTGAGTAGCAACATGCTTTCTCAGCAGCAACATGACACAGTTTCCTCAGCAAAATTTCTGCCTCATCAATTTGATCTCTCTCTCTCTCTCTCTCTCTCTCTCTCTCTCTCTCTCACACACACACACACACACACACACACACACACACACACACACATATATATATACAGAGAGAGGGAGAGAGAGAGAGAGAGAGAGATCTCTCACTTGGCAATGAGTAAAGTTCGACATCTGTACCCCATTTTCTGCAAAGCACAATGGTTGCTAAAATTATTTCCACATCTAAATTGTCTGTGTTATTCATCAAAATGCACGTGACTCTATTGATACTATTTACCAGTTAATCTGCACTTGGCAATGACCAAACTTTGGTCTCAATACCACGCTTGGTGCAAGGCACAAAGGAGCCCCAAATTAAATATTTTCACATCTAAATTACTTGTATTATTTTTCTATAACTAACAACACACATGTTAGCTGAAATAATATGTTAAGCAGACAAGGCAGTGATAATTGACAGTTACAACAAATAGGCTGTCTCTATTGTTTTACTAGCCGGCCGCGGTGGTCTCGCGGTTCTAGGCGCGCAGTCAGGAACCGTGCGACTACTACGGTCGCAGGTTCGAATCCTGTCTCGGGCATGGATGTGTGTGATGTCCTTAGGTTAGTTAGGTTTAAGTAGTTCTAAGTTCTAGGGGACTGATGACCACGGCAGTTGAGTCTCATAGTGCTCAGAGCCATTTGAACCATTTTGTTTTACTCTAAAACTGCAAGAAACAGACGTTGGCTAAAATAATATGCTAAGAAGACTTCGCAGAGATAGTTGACATTTACAAACAAACAAATAGGCATTCAGACTTCAAACAGTATTCTAAGAAAAGAAGCTTTGTATGTGCCTAAAACATGACTGTGGAAGCTCAAATTAGGTGCTAGAATGCTAGTTCCATGCCTAAATTGTCTGTGTTATTATTCCATAACAGTATAAAACACATGTGGCTAATACAACATACTAAGCCGGCAAAGTAGTAACATGATCTCTCAGGTGTTCTCGAAGCGATTGATTAATGGTGTGCTTCCGGGTGTTCTGCTGAGTTGTTGTTCCCATTTCATGCGCAATACACTGAGGTGACAAAAGTCATGGGATAGCGATATTCACACACACAGATGCCAGTATTATCGCGGACACAGACTATAAAAGGTTATTGTATTGGAGGAGCTGTCATTTGTGTTCAGGTGAGTCATGTGAAAAGGTTTCCGACGTGATTGTGGTTGTACGACAGGAATTAACAGACTCTGAATGCGGAATTGTAGTGGGAGCTAGACGCATGGGATTGACCATTTCGGATATCGTTAGGAAATGCAATATTCCGGGATCAACTGCGCCAATTGTGTGCCAAGAATACCAATTTTCAGGCATTACCTCTCACCACGAACAATGCAGTGGCAGATGGCCTTCACGAAACGACCAAGAGAAGCAGCGTTTGCGTACAGTTGTCAGTGCTAACACACAAGCAACAGTGTGTAAAGTAACCGCAGAAATAAATGTGGATCGTATGACGAATGTATCCGTTAGGACAGTGCGGCAAAATTTGGCATTAATATGTTATTTCAACATATGACCAACGTGAGTCACTTTGCTAACAGTACGACATTGCCTCTCCCGGGCTCATGAACATATCGGTTGGATCCTAGACGATTGGAAAACCGTGGCCTGGCCAGATGAGTCTAGACTTCAGTTGGTGCAGACCCCAAGAAGTCATGGATCCAAATTCTCAACAAGGTACTATGCAAGCTGATGGCGACTCCATAATAGTGTGTTCATGTAGAATGGACTGTGTCATATGGTACAATTTAAACGATCATTGACTGGAAATGGTTATGCTCGGCTACCTGGAGACCATTTGCAGCAATTCATGGACTTCATTTTCCCAAACAATGATGGAATTTTTGTGGATGACAATGCCCATGTCAAAACATTCTGGACAATTCAAGGAAATGATTTGCCCGCCCAGACCCCATCGAACATTTATGGGACATAATCGAGAAATTATTTTGTGCAATCTGCGTGGGGTAGCCGCACGGTCTAAGGCGTCTTGTCCCAGTCCACGCTGTTTCCCTCGTCGGAGGTTCGAGTCCTCCCTTGGGGATGGGTGTGTGTATCGTCCTTAGCATAAGTTAGTTTAGGTTGGATTAAGTAGTGTGTAAGCTTAGGGGCGATGACGTTAGCAGTTCGGTCCCATAAGACATTACCACTAATTTCCAAAAACATTTCATGCACAAAATCCTGCATCAGCAACACTTTCGCAATTCTGAACATCTATAGAGGCAGCATGGCTCAGTATTTCTGCAGGGGACTTCCAACGACTTGTTGAGTCCATTCAACATCGAGTTGCTGCACTATGCCGGGCAAAACGAGGTCTGACACGATATTAGGAGGTACCCCAGGACTTTTGTCACCTTCGACGACCAGCCCAGTCGTCCTCTAAGGGTGCTATGAATTTTGCTGTTTCATATATCCACGGCCTGGACTGCAACCAGATTGTGAACTATGTACCTTGCTGTGAACTGTTGTTGGTCGCGTGCCGCTGTTTATAGCTGTGTGAGATTCCAAACATCCACTATGCCCTTTGATGCTGTTTTGTTTCTCAGAGCTCCCAAATTCTTTCACAAGGGGACCACATGGAGGTTGGGTATTTTATTTTTTACTTTTTGTTTCTTTCTTTGTGGTCTGTGAAGTTAAGAACACAATAGTTAGACGCAGTAGTAGTTGGACAAAGTTCATACAGGTGCATTTTGTTAGTGCAGGTTGCCTACATCAGGGGCAGGTATGCACTCAGGGGCAAACCTATTGTTCTGCTTTGATTTACAGGTACTTAACCTATTGTTCTCCTTTGACTGACAGGTACTTAACCTATTGTTCTGCTATAATGATCCTTCCTTTTGATTGACAGGCACTTAACCTAAGGTTCCTCCACCCCCTCCCCCTCGCCCAAACCCCCTCCCCCCTACCCCCTTGCTGCTACAGGTACGCTTTCAGGTCTGAGTTATTGGAATATGCCCCTCTCTCTCTTATCAATTTGATTGAGTAATTAATTAAATTGGTCTATTAATTAACCTCTCTGCCTCTGATAAATCCCCTCCCTCCCCCTCCCCTCCCCTCCTCACCTACAGAAAATAGCGAGAATTTCAAATTTCATCAGGACAATGCAACACACCTCTAAAAAACCTAAGAAAATGGTGGGAAAATAGGCCACTTGGGATACCTCCACTAACATAAGTCATTCGACCGCCACCTCTTCCTAGGAACTGGTGGGAAGTTTGAATTTTGGAGGGGAGATAGGTCAATTGAGCTATCTCTCCTAACCTAAGAAAATGGCAGGAAAGAAAGGGCAGTTGGGCTACCTCCACTAACCTAAGTCACACGACCGCCACCTCATCCTAGGAAATGGCGGAAAGAGGACTCGACCTGTGCTGGACATAAGTCTTTATTTTGCATTCACTATTTATTTAAACAATTAGAGGCAGTACCACCATCAAGTGTAGTAGCCATGGGATCTAGAATCCAACTGATCTAGTACACAGTACTACCACCAGAAGGCACTGTCGTCCATTCCATGACATAATCCAAGATGGTGGGGGAAAATGGTGGGAAACAGTGTGGTCGCCATGGGGTCCAGAGTCCAACTGACATAGTACACAGTACTGCAACCAGAGGGTGCTGTCGTCCATTCCATGATGTGACCCAAGATGGCTGTCTGGAGGGGAAAATGACTCAGCCTGCGCTGGGCTGCTGGAGAGAGGAAGGAGTGTACTTTATTTATTTTGGAAAAATTTATTTAGGGATGGATTTGAGATAATATATTTATCACACTGATACAAAACACACGCTATGACATACTTTGGGTCATGCCACACAGCCTACAGAGCTGTAAACTACTCGTAAATTACTGAAATAACGCTTTGCAGACACGCAGTAATTTCAGTACACAGCATACAGACATGCAAACTCCTCCTAAATAATGCAGTACACTGATGTGCAGACACGAAATCAACTCGTAAACTGTCCAAATAACGCATAGCACAGACTACAGACCTGCTGACAAACAACATGCGCAGGCACCGCCCGTTGCCTCCTGTACACTGGAGAACACATGAGGCTACCACAAACGCTTCCAGAAGTCGAGATGAACCGGCAGCCCCCGAAAAGTGACGCGGCCGTCAGCTGCCAAGCCATGCACAGGTGGTCGTTCAGGTCCCTCAAGCATGAGGCAGCGCCATCCCTTTCATACTTGACAACTGAGAAATTCCTCTCGAAATGCATGATCACCTAGGCAGTATTGCTGAGGCGAACGGATGGGAGTGAAGACCTATTTGCAGAGCACAGACGCTCCAAGGGTGCGCACACGTCAACGCCACCGCAAGCTGCCGCTGGACGCAAGCCAGTGCGAGCCATCGATCTCACGCCACTGCTGCCTACAGCGAGCAGGTGAAAGTTGGGTCTCTTTTTGGGTATACAGTTAGAGTCTTCGAGTGTTATATTGACATCACAGAACTCCAAGGTGCGCTCACACTAGTCCCATACGCGAGACGCCTCTGTGTAGCACGCATGTTTACCATTGCTGACGAGATACCTGTGGTTACTGATGTCACAGAATAGCACAGGGTGCATTGTTCTAGCGATCCTAACAGGACATGCGAGCTGCATCTAGCCATGCACGTGTACCCAGTGTGGCTGAAACATCATTTGAAATGTTCATCCTGCTATTAATATACGTCTTTGAAACGTTAAACATGTCACCGCTAAAAGCCTGTGCACACTGTTAACCATAAAAGCATTCTTGTTCTTTGGAAAGAGAGCTCTCTCTAAGCACAGTCGGGGGGATATCAGAACAATTTCGCAAACAGAATTCGAAGCACTGTCTTACAGAAGAGAAAAAAATGGCCAGAATTTTCGGTATCCTACAGCTACAGGTCTGGAGATGTCCTAATGCCACAGTGGCGGATAGAGTGATGGCACCCCCACCTGAGATGGATGGTCTGCTTCAACTTGTCTTTGAACACTTGCTTTCTCAGAACATTCCGTACATACCTTGCCTCCATCCTGTTAATTCAGTTTGTATGTGCTCCTACGTACCGGCACAAAGGATGTATTGTGAATGAATAGAGCATTATGACTGTATTTTGTACAGGTCACCATATTCCACTGACGACTAAACCCTGCAAAGTGACCTACAGATCGTCAAATATGGAAAGACTCTTACTCAGTAACACTGCTCTCCCACTGAGGACAAGAGGTTGAATATTAGAGCACGAAACAGATCTACAACCCAGCAATATATCACTGCGTACCATGTCGATGTAGAAAACATACAATTCGTATCCTGTGCCATACAAAATCAATCCTTTTACATAATTCGTACATATACCGTATAGCCAGACAGCACCGCATACACTCCCCCCCCAGCCCCCCGACGGATGACCAGAGCGCCCTCAGCAGACCGAAGTCACTCTCAGAACTGTTCTACAAATTCGGGCTCGTTCCCGCTCTGCACAATCGCGTTCCTGTTTCTGGTCGGGACCTGCTGCGTGCTGTAAACCACAAACTAACTTGAAACTTGTCACGTCTGCAAAGGCATTTACGCGGAAACTCGAAAAAAACCAGAGAAAACTGATATTTCCACTCTCGAATACCGATGTCGATGATGTAGCAGATTCCAAATCATTCCTATAATTTATAAGGTCAACTAAGGTATTTCTCATGTCTAGAGAACCGGCAAACGTGCATGCTAGATGCACACACCACAATCGATCTTCTCTCAACTAAATAAAGGCGCGAAATGTGGAGAAGCAGTCAACTGAACAATTTACATGGGAGGGAATAACGGTCAAACACAAACACACCTCCATATTCAATCTTTCAAATTTCCACACGATCACGAAAGCTATCCAGCACATACTAACTATTAGTTCGCTATTCGGTCATCTAGAGGACAACATGGTTAATTCATCTACATTCCTACACTCCAACAGGCGTCTCCATTTTGATAGCTCCTACCGTTAAAGGGAAACGTGAATCCTGAGAAATCTGTCACATATATATTTTATCCCTGTACTTACAACTAAATGTTACGATCACGGTCTCAGTTGAACAACATTTGACAATGAGCGAAGTATCAGAAATACAGCCTGTTGACAGATGTGGCTCTGGGAGTAGAAATATCAGTACCATTCTTATGACTTGACATGCTCTTCCCTTTGCTATCACAGTACTCAGCATCAAATCCATACCGTTCTTACAAATGGACATAGTCATTTTCTTTGCACATGTCAGAACACAAACACATACTTTATAAGCCTGATGCTCAAGGTGAACCTATCACGCACCCCCTACTGCTAAGTATAATACTCCATCAATAACTGATCGCTGGCGATACGAAATAATACTGACCGAAAATCAACGATCTCATATGTTTTTCTTGCGTGTGCTACCACCGTGTCTTAGAAAGAGAAGTTTAATCGTCTTACAAACCGACAAATGTTAAAAAACCCGATCCCAACAACTATTGAATGTTACTGTCACAAGCGGTCTTGGTTCTACATGTGCACACAAGTATTCATGTTCAAAGCTACACTGGCTTTATAAATCCACATATGGCATTACCTACGAAATACTCATACGGTGATCGTAGGAGTGTATATTATCAGACCAGCAGTCTGGTTACATGTAGCCCACGATGCAACCTCGCCATAAAATCGCTGAATTTTGAAAGTGATTCGGCTAAGGAACGTGGTATGAAACCGCTATCTGCAACCCCCTCACGCCGCCGCCACTAGATATTTCTCCAGTATTTGTAACGTATTCTGTCTCGATACCATGTCATAGCTTCTGTGATATATCCAATGAGTTATAGGCGATGACTGATTGAGGAGGATCACAAACAGTAGTAGATGGTGTGCTGATTGAGGTCATAAGAAATGTACACTAGCTTTTCAGATCTCTAGTGTTACGCTATCTGCTAGAAATGATGTCTATGATTTGGAATTAAGTCTTTCCATTCAACCACATACCTGCATTGGATCCTATGGAGAAGTCCTCTAATGATTACAGCCACAAGTGAATCACATTTCTGGCACTCTCATATCTCGAAACGAATCGCCTTTCTCGAACCTGTCTGCTACAGTAAAATTCCAACGTGGTTTTAGTCAGTCCCTATGCATCTTGCAACTGCTGCCATTTCCACAGCTTTGTGCATGTGATCGTTCCAATTTATGTCGGAACTGTGTAGAAGTCGGAAAAGCCATATCCACCATCTTCTGCAACCCGTGTAGAAACAGAGCGAACTGAGTTAGTGCGACAGGACCGTGTTTTGACCATTTGGTGGAAATGTGCGCATTGTGATGCATCCCCAAACTGCGTACAGATACTAGAGTCCGCAGCAGATCCACATCCCTCAGGTCCCGTTCACGTCTATCAGCCCAACATGGCATCATCGTTATTCTGTACCATCCAACAGAGAAAAATTACGGAATATAAAAGCTCCACTAACTTCATCCGATACAGAACTCGATAAGATTTTTACCGCATTTCTCTCCTCCCATACATAGAAAACAAATACCATCTGTGTGCCGGCATCGAGCACATGTGAAAATCCCATTAAATATACAGGTATTGATCAATTGCACAGACCAGTTTAAAGTTTCATCACCTGTACTGTAGGAGGATGACCATATCCCACAGACTATACTGTAAATTGCAAGAGACGCTCTCTGTGATCCTGTGTCGTTGTTTGAAACTTTTTTTTTCTGCTCTAACACGCTTTGTACACTGCCATACATTTTGTTTTCCCGCACTGACTTCAGGGCCTATGTCAGGTTCTAAACTGACATTAACACATTCTGATCCACGGCCTCTCACAGAAAACTAGACCTCACGCTGTGACGCGATTGACGTCATTCAAGAGGGCTGCTGTGACGTCAGCTGATGACGTGAGTACCGTTACCCAAGATGGCAGGTAAGCACCAAGGTCCCCTGGTGGGAAGTTTGAATTTTGGAAGGAAGAAAGGTCAACTGGACTACCTCTACATTTAAATTCATCTGTCACAGTGATGGAACAGCTGATGGCTCTGCGTTCCGTTTCGACTGATTCCTCATATTACACTCATGTACGCAATCACTGTTTCAGTGCTAGCCATCCCCAGAAGGTGTCACCCATCCACAAAACTCTTTCTCCAACTCAAACAAGTGTTGCCAGTCAATTATTATGTGGTAACCAACAGCGTGTCAGTGGACAGATGGGACGGAAAAGACACCTCTGATGTGCTGAAATAATAAGCATTACAGGTGACAGTGTGAACAATTTTAGCAATTTTACAGTAATTTCCATACCGACCAATGATGTGACAGCATGTTTCCCAGTTTCAGTATCATAGCTAAACCACCCCTTCTCCACTTTCCGAGTATCATTGCGAATGTAGATAGATGACTGTGCAGTACATCATCAAAGTATACCAGACAGCACTCTAAATATTTTTAGCACCTCGAGTATAGTGCATAATTTACGATCTATCTCTATGCAGATGGGAGTCACCAGAGCTTTCTCACAGTCTTAGGATAAAATTAGAGACTAAAATGCTTCCCCGCACTGTCTTTGACCAACCCGCCCACATTCTCACCTTATACGTCCACACACTACATTCGTAGTGTCCCTACCCAACACACTCATTACTCATGGAAGGCATTCTTACCAAGTCCCGTAAGAGTTCAGCTAATATGTGTGAATCTGCACAGAAGAGGAAGGTCATGGTAAGTATTGCCAGAACTATATACTTATATGGATATGGTGCCTGTTCTTTCGAAATCACAAACAAGACATATCAGAAATCAAACTTAAGGAAAAATTGGTTGTAAACCCAGCTCAAATATCTGAATGCTTCAATGAGTACTTCATAAATGTAGCAAAATCTGATTTAGACATAGAACATTATGAGCGGAAAGTAAATAGTTTTGGGTTAAAAGGCAATACCAGTGAATGTCTCAAAAATTCAACACAGTCCCAGCAAAATTTATTGAAAATGTCATACTCTCCTTAAAAGACTAAAACTCTGCTGGCTGGGATGGGATACCCACCAAAATAATTAAAAAGTTTACAACATAATAGCTCATCCTCTCTTTCATAATAAACAAATCCTTTGAAGAAGGTTACTTCCCTGATCTCTTGAAATACACGGAAGTAAAACCATTTTTTACAAAAGGTTAAAAAGATGATATGGGAAATTATTCCTCCAACTCTATACTCCCAGTCATCAAAAATATTTGAAAAAATTGCTGCTTTACAGATACAAAACTTCATCATACAGAATGATATAATTTCACATAACCAATTTGGCTTCCAACAAGGAAAAATCACAGTAGATGCGATAAATGAGTTTATTGAAAAAATTACTTCATCACTAGGTAGAAAAGCTAAGGTCACAGGAATATTCTGTGATCATACAAAAGCATTCGACTCTGTAAACCATGCCCTGATGCTTTTCAGACTCAACAGGTATGGAATAAGGGATATTGCTTTGAAATGGTTTGAATCATATGTTTTGGAGAGGAAACAAAGGGTAATAATCACATGAAATGGAGCAGACCACATCTCAGAGCGGAGAATTGTGTCACAAGGTACCCCTCAAGTCTATATACTTGGACCCATTTGATTCCTGTTATATGTAAATGACTTGCGTCTCAATATAAATACTAATTTAACTTTATTTGCAGATGATACTTCTGCCCTAATTGAAAATGAAAATTCTGATAATGTACCATGGAGTGTCATGAATGTGTTAAGTAACCTGGAAACATGTTTCAGTCTAAATGGCTTAAGGCTAAAAATTTCAAAACCCACATGATGAATTTTAAAACCAAACATTCAAAAACTGAAGAAATCTATGTTACTCACAACAGTCAAAAAATGGAAGAACTTGACTCAGTCAGGTTCCTGGGAAAAAACTTAGACAGGACTTTGAGTTGGAATTCTCATATAGAATATCTAGCAAATAAATTAAACAGCCTTGCATTTTCAATGGAAATTTTAACTTGTGCCACTGATATGGACACCAGGAAAATACCATATTACAGCTACTTTGAATTGGTTATTCAATATGGCATAATTTTTTGGGGAAACTCGGGAAACATCACACGAATTTTAAAGTTGCAAAAAAGAATCATTCGAAACATGTGCTCTGCACAGCCAAGGGCATCATGTCGACCATTATTTAAAGGCCTAAAATTAATAACTGTCCCTTCTTCATATATCTTTGAGGTGGTTCTTTTCCTATGCAGCAGAGACAATCTATTAAAAAAATCATTTTGAGCACTCATATGACACAAAACATGCTCACCTCTCATCACTCATCACTTAAAGCTGCATGCTCAGACTCCTCTGTATATAGCCATGAAAATTCACAACAGAATAAAAGGGTGTGACATAATAAATATGAAGATGAATATTTTAAAAAAGCAAGTTATATGATTTCCTAATTGATCAATGCTACTACTCTGTGGAAGATTTCATGAAGGATGAAGTGATACTTTGAGCTCGATCCATAAAATGGAATAAAAATTTATGATAGTTGTAGCAGATGTAAATACTGTAAGTCTGGCAAATTTCAAGTACGTAAATTCTCCACAAAATATTATTGTAAGTGTGACAAAATTTTAAATAAGCAAATTGTAACCTAGACATGTCTCCTGTACACCAGCATATGTTCTGAAATTGAGTACATTATGAGATGAATAAAACACATTTCACATTCACATTGCACAGTGGCTGAATAAAACACATTTCACATTCACATTGCACAGTGGCAATAAACAATGTGGCAGCGACTAAACTGAGGAGAGGAACATTGAACTTCTATTCAGTGCAGTAGTTTTCTAAGTGTAAGAAATGATGTAGTATTACAATGCAGATATTGTGAAGCTTGTCCATAAGTATCTAGCGGAAACTTATTTTTTTGTGAGAAAAAGAAAGTTATGCAAAAGACTCTGACATGAGTATGTTAATTTAAATAGATTTTTGTGCCAAAATATCGAAGTGTTAAAAAGGGGCTGATATTTACTATGCGTTTCATAAAAATAAAATCTCAAACTATTATATTTGCATTCGAAGAACAAGTCTATTCAGCAATCATTTGTTTAATGAAATGCGCAAGGCACACCTCTAATTTTTTATTCTTTTGTGCTTTTCTCTCTGGCTATTAAAGCCATTAAAATGAACCACACACTCATTTAAGATAAGATGAAAAATCCTATGGAACAGCTATTTTCTTAAGTTTCTAAAGGCAACAGTGATGAATCTAAATGGAATTTTTATATTTTATGAACTTGCCAAGACCGTTAATAGTTACAGTTCATTACTGATAACATGATGTAATATCTTTAAAATTTTATTTATTTTTTGTTTATTCTTTGGTAGCAAAGATGTGATGATTCTGGGATAGCTGCTAAGTAAGAAGTCAATAAAGAAGTCTTAAGCAGGCAAAGTGGTGTGTGTTCTTGGTGATTTAAAATTAGACTAAATATCGTCAAGCAACATCTTTTGGGAACAGCCGTAAATATTACGTTACGGCAGTTATATTTGGTGACCCCGACGTGAACGTTACAGCAGTTATAAGTTGATTTAAACTGTATTGCTGGTAGATACCTGATATGAGTAAATAATTTCTCAAGAACTTGATTTCAAAATAAAAAGAAATTCATCAAAATAATATTGGTGTTGATTACGTTTTGGTTTGCTTGTGTATGAAATAGGATCAAATTAATCTTCATATAGTTATGGTTATCTAACAATATCTACCTTACTGGTCTGTTCTATACATCCCTCCCCCACTTAAATACCTTACACAGTATAATTATTGCAAAAAATAAAGCTGCACACACCTTGTTTTGTTTCAGTTTTTCGGGCTTTTTTATAGACACATGTAGCTTATTTCGATTTGTAGATTTGGCAACTTTCTAATACTCTAAACATTAATGAACGGGAGCTGAAGCAAATATCCTATATGAGGGAACACTTCCGATTTCTGCCAGAGGTAGGACTGGGGTGAAACAGTTTAAGCCAGAGTGCTTCAAAACATTTGTTAAAATAGTAAGTGAAATGGGAAGCAGATCCCACAGGTCTCATAAAATGTCATCTCACTTTAATTTACCATCGAGGACGTCTTAATTGAGAGCTCTGTGTGTTATTTTGCATACACAGCAGATTTTTGTGGTAAATATGACAGAAATATCGATACAGCTGAGGTAGTTAACGAAATAGCAGCTTTCAAATTTTAGAAGGGAAAAACTCTTGAAACACAGACACAGCTTCCCATTTTTTTTTCAAATTGTGGGTTACGAAATGATTATCCAACATCAAAATACCTTTAAGGAAATTTACGACAACTCCAGTGACGTCAGCATCTTGTCAATTCACTTTCAACAAATAAAATGTGTAAGGTCGAGTATAGATGAAGTAGACGGTCAAATTCAGTTTTATCTTAGTAGCCTGTCCAAGAATACCACACAGCTGCAAAATTTGACTTCAGTGCCGTAATCAGTTTTGTTTGCTCAAAACCATGGAAAACAAAATTACACTAGATAAAAGTATCTGGACACCCGCAAAAAACACGTTTTTCATATTAGGTGCATTGTACTGTCACCTACTGTCAGGTACTCCATATCAGCGACCTCAGTAGTCATTTGACACCGTGAGAGGGCAGAATGGGGCGCTCCATGGAACTCAGGGACTTCAAACATGGTCACGTAATTGTGTGTCATTTGAATCATACGTCTGTACGCGAAATTTCCACACTCCTAAACATCCCTAGGTCGCTGTTTCTGATGTGATAGTGAAGTGGAAACGCGAAGGGACACGTACACCACAAAAGCGTACAGGCCAACCTCGTCTGTTGACTGACAGAGACCACCGACAGTTGAAGAGGGCCGTAATATGTAATAGGCAAACATCTATCCAGACCATCACACAGGAATTCCAAACTGCATCAGGATCCACTGCAAATACTATGGCAGGCAGGAGGTGAGAAAACTTGTATTTCATGGTCGAGCGGACGATTGAACAGTGGAAAAACGTTGTGTGGAGAGACGAATCACGGTACACAATGTGGTGATCCGATGGCAGGGTGTTTGTATGGCCAATCCCCGGTGAACATCATCCGCCAGTGTGTGTAGTGCCAACAGTACAATACGGAGGCGGTGGTTTTATGGTGTGGTCGAGTTTTTCATGGAGGGGATCTTGCACCCCTTGTAGTTTAACGTGGCACTATAACAGCACAGGCCTACATTGATGTTTTAAGCACCTTCTTGCTTCCCACTGTTCAAGAGCAATTCAGAAATGGCGATTGCATCTTTCAACACGATCGAGCACCTGCACGACCTTGGTGGAGTGGTTACACGACGATAACATTCATGTAATGGACTAGCCTGCACAGAGTCCTAACATGAATCCTATAGAACACCTTTGGGATGTTTTGGAACGCCGACTTCGTGCCAGGCCTCACCGACTGACATTGATTGATACCTCTCCTCAGTGCAGCACTCTGTGCAGAATGCTCTACCATTCCCCAAGAAACCCTCTAGCACCTGATTGAACGTATGCATGCGGGAGTGGAAGCTGTCATCAAGGCTAAGGTTGGGCCAACACCATATTGAATTGCAGCATTACCGATGAAGGGCGCCGCGAACTTGTGAGTCATTTTAAGCCAGGTGTCTGGATACTTTTGATCACATAGTGTATATTAAAAACTCGATTCTTGGAAACAAATGTGTTTTTAACACTTTACTACAGGCCTTTTTCTCTTGTTTCGAATTAATGATATATGCACATTAAGGATACAGGGTACTTATCTGGCTTAATATTATGTAAAAATCAACACCTATTTCTTTCAGGCACTGTTTATAATGTATATGTTTTTCAGATTTTTGTTGATATCAGATAACGCAGCACACTTTCTAAACACATTAGAAGTATTTTGAATATTTTTGAACCTGCTTAGGGTTATTAAAATAATTACAAAGAAATTTTTTTTCCAAAATGCTTCCTCACATTGAGGTACCATTTAATCCAATGTTATACATTTGAAGGAGGCCAAAGTTTTATCCGATATGCAAGACATGGTGGCTGAGGTACTAGACCTATTTAATTCCACCTATTATGTATATTAAAGGATAAAAAGTATCAAATATTTTTTTCCTAATAAAAATGTTTTTTTCCATAATTTAGTTGATTCTGTAATAAAGCTGGGGTCTACTACATAGGTATGGACTATTGTAAGCTACAGAAATAAATTAGAGCAATGCTTTATAAACTTCAGGAAATATTTGTACCTGAATGTTGATAAACGCAACTTGCGGGAAATTGCGAATGAAGATATGAGTCCAATTAAACTGTGCCTCAGAACATTCCTGAAGCATAGTCTTCATCCTGCAGCATTTCTTCATCTTCAAGCTTCCTCTTGGCATTCCTTTTAGCACTTCTTGCTTCTTTGGTAACTCGAAGAGCGAATCTTTCAGCTTCATGCACTCGTTGTCTGCCACATGCAAGCAATAGATCTTCCATATTAGAGCCACATTTTGTGCCTAAATTTCTCAGGATTCCAACCTTCCTATCACTCCATCATTGAAACATATCACTGTATCTAGTACACCAACTTTTAATGTATTTAGCCCTACAAAAACATTCTTGGGTAGTCTTTCCCATATGCAATGGTTGAGAGTTTCATTTGTATTTCTTCTACTACACGTTTCGTAGATGCCTTAGACACCACCGTCAAGACACCTGAAAGTATTTTTATGTACTTTCTGAACCTACTGGGAGGAGGAGGAATGTCCATCAAACCACAAAACGTTTGAGCAGGCTTTTTTCCTTTTCCTATTGCACGCATCACATACACTAACTTCAGATTCATATCATATGAATTATGCACATTGTTCGAAGTCATTTTCGAGGTAGATTTATTGCAGGATCTACACAGAACAACTGATTTTGACGCTAAACCATTCCTGCTACTTTGTTGTTCAGTTATTTACAGTCGGCCTACACCATCACATTGTTTGTATTTCGTAACTTCCTTTATCAAAGAAGATACGATACCCACATCAACAACAACAAATACACTGCAAACAGTGTCATTGTTAACGCAACAATTTGAATCACCAAGAGGCATGCCATGTGGGAGTTTCTTCCCTGAAGCTTAAAGATAGGTTACGTTAAACAGCGTGGCTTGCTTTGTTTGTGAACTGGTTACCACGGAATTTACTTTTATTGAATTTCTTGAAGCATGGCATAGTTCGTATTTATTGCACGCTAAAGGATGTGTACTTCCACAAATATATGTAGCACCTGGGCAACAAACATTCAGCAACACGTGAACAAACTGCTTCGGCGTAACAAAATTAAATACTGGCGAAGGTAATTATTTACAGACACTAGAAACATGCACTGCTATCAATATATACAATGTATCGTACGTATAATCGCTGGAAACAAAAAGTTCACATTTGTTTTCGAAATAATACTGGTTTCTGTAACAGAAATAAAGGGGGCGTGGTGGCATACATGACCGTGACTTTAAAATTTTGTATATATAGGTAATTTTTCTTTTGAAACCCTATAATGTATATATCAATGTAATCAGGAAAGACTATAGAATTTAATAGACTAATAAAACAATTTTCGATTTTTTCGCCGCAATTTATAAGTACCCTGTATCCTTAATAATTTATGAGGAGCATATAAAATCTGTTCTTTGCTATACATCATAGTAAAATACAGTAGCTGCCGTGAACAATAAGACTTAGATTATCTTATACTTTCAAATTTTAAGAAAGTTTATACACTTTGTAATTCATTTATTACGTGATACATAGTTTGTTGTGTGCAATATTTTCCCTTTATATAGATCATGTTCGACATCCCATGAACAGAGAGGCTCTTGTCACATAAATGTACAGCGCTTCGCGTTCTACTAAGACGGCTGCAATGAGGTGGAACGAGTGACAAACAACCGGCGCGCGTGGCTGTGTAAAAGCTGTTCAGTCAGAAGGTCGTAACTGCGATCTATCAGAATTATGGCGCAAATTTTCACGTCGTTTCAATTGTTAGAGCAGAGTGTGCTTTTTTGACCTTAAAATATGAGGTCAAGTTGGTCATGTTCCCTTATTAGCTGCTCGTGTTTCAAGCCCCTTTAATGTTGTTACATGGCAATCCTGACCCAATGAAAATAGTTATCATCTTCCTCTCCGTTTTATTCGTAGGACTGACAGGTATCTTTCTGTATGCAATGTCACTCAAAAGATCGAAACTCTTAATATAGACCACACGTGATGTTAGGACCACAGTGTTGCCTTTGTCAGCGGGCAGAACTACAGTTTCCTTGTCCTTGCGCAGAGTTTTCACTGGCACTGGTCCTCCTTTGGAGATTTTAGATCTCAGCATTGGTGCCTTGCTGAGTGCTCTACATAGGTCGTTGCAAACATCTTCTGATGTTTCTGGTGGGGGAGGAGCTACAACGTGCTCAACGAAGCCGATGTAATCAGCTATTGGTAGTATATTTGGAGTGGGCGCGACATTTAGCCATTTAGCAAGGATGTTCATTGCCCATATATTTGTCAGAGATATTCATTACAGTACAGCTCCCTGCTTCTTGTATTGGTTTTTTGTAAAAGCGATGGCATTTTGCTGTCTGGCTTGCAGACGTTTTCAGCTGCATTGATTTTGCCTGTGACCATATCGTATTGTCAACCCATTCGCAAGAATCTGCAGAGAGTTTAGCCACCGTGTAAAGATGGAGATGATGAAGCTCTTTCGAAGTGACATCTAGCATTTGTCAGGTTTCTCGATTGCTCTTTTGTACTAGAGCCAGGCTTGCCCTGCACGTAATCCTATTTGCCACTGGTTTGTTAATGTGATGTTTGATTTTGGCGAATGTACCATAGGTACATGTTGTTCATCTCGACACCTTGTTAGGAGTGTAAGGGTACTAAGAAGACAGTCTTTCTTTCCGTAGAGGTTATCCAACTTATGTACATTGTGGATCATCTCTCTGTAGAGTGATTTGATCTCTTAGGTTTTCTCAGTACGACTGATTAATGATGTCCTTCCACATGTTCTGATGAGTTGTTGACTCATTTGATGCAAAATATTTCAATGCCCTACCCAGACAAGTCATTTGGGGCAATGTTACTGGTGATACAAAATCGAACTTTCATCACCTGCCCAAGTACCATTCTAGGGGCAAGCTGATAATACATAAAGTTCTACTCGAGCAAAATATGATAGACATTATTGATTGGTTAATATAGTTGTATTAACAATGGTTATGATCCAGTGGTTTACAAAAACAAGCTTTCTCAAAAAAAAAAAAAAAAAAAAAAAAAAAAAAAAAAAAAAAAAAAAAAAAGTTTACAGACTGTATTTCCATAATCAACTTTTAAATAATACCAATATCTATCACATGTTTATACACTGACATCACATTTCTTGACACTTTTGCACAATAAATCATACTAAAAGTGGTGTGTTTTGGAGAGATTTTTATTGTGGTTTTACACTTAAACTGCATTACACAAATGTAGCTTCAAAAAGCACCAAATACAATATCATAGCTTCTTTCAGAGACAATGATGGACCCAATTCCGCACACAGGGTAGTGCGACATATGAAAATTCAATCTTTTCACCAAAATAAAATAGTCTTCTTTATTTATAAAATTACATAAATATTTCTTATACATCAGTCCAAAATACATGTGGTGGTAGTGATGTAAGTTGTAGTTTAGAGTGCAATCATTGATGACAGTACTTTGATCATAGTACCATACTTTAAAGAGATCAAAAAAATGGTCTGCATTAACAAATTACACCATACTTCAACCATTTATATTTGCTTACAAATAATTCTCAATCAGAAATGTAACAAATTACCCCATATGTTGCTGCTGTATATTCACAAACAACTACCCCCAACAAAATTGCAACAAATTACCCCACACTTTTTTTATGTTGGGTTACAGATAAACATCAAACACAGTTGTAACCAAGTACAGCACAATTTTATATTCAGTTACAGATAAGTTTCAAACAACTAGCCCCAATGAAATTGTAAGAAATTACCCAATATGCCACCATTTTATATTCATTTACAGATAAGCATCAAACAACTAACCCCAATGAAAATGTAACAAACTGACCCATACATAACCATTTCATATTCAGTTACAGGTAAGCAAACATTATAGTGACCCATACTAGGATATAACTTTATCTTACTGTACAAAAGTTTGTCATCTCATGCATCAGCAAATCTTGACTTGTCTGTTATCTTGCTGACTAAGCACATGTACATATCTTAACATAGTACCCTCTTATGTAATCATGACATCACTTCCAGTTATGTCTCCTAAATTGATAACAAGTATTGATTCGTCTGAGAGCTTTCTGACTAAGCATACAGACACATCCTAGTGCAATACTTATGATGTCACACTCATGCAGTGGGGAGGAAAGGGACATGGTGGGAGGGAGTGTACCTCTTTGTCACGCAGAAAATAAAATTCCTGAATCACAAAGACAACTAAAATGGAGTCTGCACTGATCCTTAGAAAGTAAAGGCCATAACAGATTTTCCATTTCCACTATGCGTTGTGATGTGAGGGGCTTCCTCGTAATGTGCTCCTATTACAGATGCTTCACAAAAGATTTCAACTGCTAGGCATGGCCAATACAAGACCTGCTGCAGGGAGATAAAAGGAGATCGTTCTATATTCTTGTGGAACCATTGAAATGCTCATGGAGGAGGAGGAGGAGGAGATAAGTATTTAACATCCCGTCAATATGAAATGTTCATCACTTCTGTCACTTTTTGATGAGAATGCTGAGATGGAATACACTGATGGTATGGGTAAGGAATGAAGGAGGAAGCTGCCTGGTAGAATTTCGCACAGAGCATAACTTAATCATAGCTAACTCTTGGTTTAAGAATCATGAAAGAAGGTTGTATATGTGAAAGAAGCCTGGAGACACTAGAAGGTTTCAGATAGATTATATAATGGTGAGATAGAGATTTAGAAACCAGGTTTTACTGCATGAGACATTCCAGGGGCAGATGTGGACTCAGACCACAATTTATTGATTATGAACTGTAGATTAAAACTGAAGAAACTGCAAAAAGGTAGAAATTTAAGGAGATGGGACCTGGATAAACTGGAAGAACCAGAGGTTGTAGAGAGTTTTAGAGAGTGCACTAGGGAACAGTTGACAAGAACAAGGGAAAGAAATACAGTAGAAGGAGACTGGGTAGCTTTGAGGGATGAAATACTGAAGGCAGCAGAGGATCAAGTAGGTAAAAAGACTAGAGCTAGTAGAAAAAAGAGATATATTTAATTTAATTGATGAAAGGAGAATATATAAAAATGCAGTAAATGAATACAAACGTCTCAAAAATGTGATCGACAGGAAGTGCAAAATGGCTAAGCAGGGATGGTTAGAGGACAGATGTAAGGATATAGAAGCATATGTCACTAGGGGTAAGATAGATACTGCCAACAGGAAGCTTAAAGAGACCTTTGGAGAAAAGACAGCCACCTGTATGAACAGGAAGTGCTCAGATGGAAAATCAGTCCTAATCAAATAAGGGAAAGCAGAAAGGTGGAAGGAGTATATAGGGGGGTATGTACAAGGGCAATACACTTGAGGGCAATATTATGGAAATGGAAGGGGGCGTAGATGAAGATGTAAGCAGAGATATGATACTGCATAAAGATTTTGACAGCGGTCTGAAACAACTAAGTCGAAACAAGGCTCCGGGAGTAGACAACATTCCATTATAACTACTGGTAGCCTTAGTGAGCAAGATGTATGAGACAGACGAAATATCTTCATACTTCAAAAGAGTATAATAATTCCAGTCCGAAAGAAAGCAAGTGTTCACAGGTGTGAAAATTACCAAACTATCAGTTTAATAAGTCACGGTTGCAAAATACTGACACGAGTTCCTTACAGATAAATGGAAAAACTGATAGAGGCTGACCTTGGGGGAGATCAGTTTGGGTTCCATAGATATGTTGGAACATGTGAGTCAATATTGACTTAGAAGATAGGTTAAGGAAAGGCAAACCTACATTTCTAGCATTTGTAGACTTGGAGACTGCTTCCCTTTCATGCCCCTCGACTCATATAACTGCTATCTGCTTTCTGTACAAATTGTAAATAGCCTTTTGCTCCCTGTATTTTACCCCTGCCACCTTTAGTATGTGAAAGAGAGTATTCCAGTCGCCATTGTCAAAAGCTTTCTCTAAGTCTACAAATGCTAGAAATGTAGGTTTGCATTTCCTTAATCTTTCTTCTAAGACAAGTCATAAGGTCAGTATTGCTTCACGTGTTCCAATATTTCTACGGAATCCAAACTGGTCTTCCCTGAGGTCAGCTTCTACCAGCTTTTCCATTCATCTGTAAAGAATTCGTGTCAGTATTTTGCAGCTGTGACTTATTAAACTGATAGTTCGGTAATTTTCACATCTGTCGACACCTGCTCTCTTTGTGATTGGAATTATTATATTCTTCTTTAAGTCTGAGGGTATTTCGCCTGTCTCATACATCTTGCTCACCGTATGGTAGAGTTTTGTCAGTACTGACTCTCCCAAGGCCGTCAGTAGTTCTAATGGAATGTTGTCTACCACTGGGGCCTTGTTTCGACTCATGTCTTTCAGTATTCTGTCAAACTCTTCAGGCAGTATCGTATCTCCCATTTCATCTTCATCTACGTCCTCTTCCATTTCCATAATATTGTCCTCAAGTACATCGCCCTTGTATAGACCCTCTATATACTCCTTACACCTTCCTGCTTTCCTTTCTTTGCTTAGAACTCGGTTTCCATCTGAGCTCTTGATATTCATACAAGTGGTTTTCTTTTCTCCCAAGGTCTCTTTAATTTTCCTGTAGGCAGTATCTATCTTGCCCCTAGTGAGATAATCCTCTACATCCTTACATTTGTCCTCTAGCCATCCCTGCTTAGCCATTTTGCACTTCCTGTCGATCTCATTTTTGAGATGTTTGTATTCTTTTCTGCCTGCTTCATTTACTGCATTTTTATATTTTCTCCTTTCATCAGTTAAATTCAATGTTTCTTCTGTTACCCAAGGATTTCTACTAGCCCTCGTCTTTTTACCTACTTGATCCTCTGCTGCCTTCACTACTTCATCCCACAGAGCTGCCCATTCTTCTTCTACTGTATTTCTTTCCCCCATCCCTGTCAATTGTTCCCTTATGCTCTCCCTGAAACTCTGTACAACCTCTGGTTTAGTCAGTTTATCCAGGTCCCATCTCCTTAAATTCCCACCTTTTTTGCAGTTTCTTCAGTTTTAATCTACAGTTCATAACCAACGAATTGTGGTCAGAGTCCACATCTGCCCCTGGAAATGTCTTACAATTTGAAACCTGGTTCCTAAATCTCTGTCTTACCATTATATAATCTATCTGATACCTTCTAATATCTCCAGGATCCTTCCATGTATACAACCTTCTTTTATGATCCTTGAACCAAGTGTTAGCTATGATTAAGTTATGCTCTGTGCAAAATTCTACCAGACGGCTTCCTCTTTCATTTCTTATCCCCAATCCATATTTAACTACTATGTTTCCTTCTCTCCCTTTTCCTACTCTCAAATTCCAGTCACCCATGACTATTAAATTTTCGTCTCCCTTCACTACCTGAATAATTTCTTTTATCTCATCATACATTTCATCAATTTCTTCATCATCTGCAGAGCTAGTTGGCATATAAACTTGTACTACTCTAGCAGGTGTAAGCTTCGTGTCTATCTTGGCCACAATAATGCATCCACTATGCTGTTTGTAGTAGCTTACCCGCACTCCTCTTTTTTTATTCATTATTAAACCTACTCCTGCATTACCCCTATTTGATTTTGTATTTATAACCCTGTATTCAGCTGACTAAAAGTCTTGTTCCTCCTGCCACCGGACTTAACTAATTCCCACTATATCTAACTTTAATCTATCCATTTCCCTTTTTAAATTGTCTAACCTACCTGCCCGATTAAGGGATCTGACATTCCATGCTCCGATCCGTAGAACGCCAGTTTTCTTTCTCCTGTTAACGACATCCTCCTGAGTATTCCCCGTCTGGAGATCCTAATGGGGGACTATTTTACCTCCGGAATGTTTTACGTGAGAGGATGCCATCATCATTTAACCATACAGTAAAGCTACATGCCCTCGGGGAAAATTACGGCTGTCCACTTGCTTTCAGCCGTTCACAGTACCAGCACAGCAAGGCCGTTTTGGTTAGTGTTACAAGGCCAGATCAGTTAGTCATCCAGACTGTTGCCCCTGCAACTACTAAAAAGACTGCTGCCCCTCTTCAGGAACTACACGTTTGTCTGGCCTCTCAACAGATACCCCTCCGTTGTGGTTGCACCTACAGTACGGCCATCTGTATTGCTGAGGCATGCAAGCCTCTCCACCAATGGCAAGGTCCATGGTTCATGGGGGGGAATACTCTCTTTCAAATTCTGAACTTGGCAGTGGTCAAATACAGGGAGCAAAAGCCTATTTACAATTTTTACAGAAACCAGATGGCCGCTATAAGAGTTGAGGGACATGAAAGATAAGCAGTCTTTTCTGGAAGTATTTGTATGGAGTGTAGCCATGTATGTAATTGAAACATGGGTGATAAATAGTTTAGGCAAGAAGAGAATAGATGCTTTCAAAATGTGGTGCTACTGAAGAATGCTGAAGATTAGATTGGTAGATCGCATAACTAGTGAGGAGGTACTGTATAGAATTGGGAAGAAGAACTTGACTAGACGAAGGGATATGTTTTGAGGCATCAAGAGATCACCAATTTAGTATTGAAGAGAAGTGAGGAGGGTGAAAATCGTAGAGGGTGACCAAGAGACAAATTCACTAAGCAGATTCAGAAGGATGTAGGTTGCAGTAGTTACTCGGAAATGAAGAGGCTTGCTGAGGATAGAGTAGCATGGAGAGTGGCATCAAACCAGTCTTTGGACTAAAGACCACAACAACAACAATCTTATCAATCATCACTCAACTAATGAATGTTATAGTTGAACAATTGAAAGATCCAACAGTACTGAAGACCATAGAGGACTTACAGAAGGAACTGTTAAAAGGGAAATCGGATTAATGTATGGAAAACTGTAATGGGATGACAATGGTTACTCATTACCTCAAGTAATTTATGGCCAGCAATAATGAAATATTTTTATTGAACACTGTCATCAGGTCATTGGAGCTTTGCAAAGACCATCAACACATTCAGAAGCAGGTACATTTGCCAGGCCAGTATCCGTCTATCAGACTTTATGTAAGCCACTGTAGAGACAGCCAATGACTAAATCATGTGGCTCAGTTCCACCCAGGACACCTGGTATAATGTTCTCCTCCAGTTGCTCCATTTCAAAAGACTGCAATTGACCAATCAGAGAGGTTACTCAAGTTGACACAATTGGAATGAAAGGCCAGTATCAGCAAAGCTGTCCCAACTGCTGAAGCTCCAGAGATCATCACATTTCAAGCTAATTCTTTATCTCAGCTGAACAGATACTGTCATCGGCAAATGTTTTAAGTTTCTGATTAACATATTGTGAGAAATTGTGAACATTAATCATAAAAAGTGTTGCCCTGAGTATGGGAAATGTTCTGTGAAGACATTTGTCTGCAAGCAGTGGACAGTTGTCATTGTGTGGACAGTGTTATATCACGAAATTGTTTGTGATATCAGTGACTAAAACACTTTCCCACATTCAGAAAACATTTCACATGGTGCTGTATAATTTAAAATTATATATAAACAGAAAGACTGAGATATGATACTGCCAAATGTGACATTTGCATAAAACATTACAAACCAAGACTACAGGTCTTTTTCCTGATCCATGCTCAAGAAACTGAAACAGCAACTGATACTTTGTTTTTATTCTGACTTGGCAATGCTCAGGTTGATGACATGAAAGAGCTCATCATCAGAATTGAAGAAGCAAAACACGTGGCATGCATGTGGACTGTGGACCCACAAACCTTGTGGGGCATAATCTTTGACAGGTTGTAACTTAGATGTATTAGTGATTATACTCCCCCTATACTACATCTGACTTATGTGTGAGAGACCGGCATGCCACCACATCTGATGGACACTGGCACAGGGTTGAAGCAGCATGGAGTGCCACACTTGCATCTGTTATCAAAGCTAAATTTGCTTTGATGTACAGTCTGGTTAGGACCATTGTTGTCCCAAGAGGTGGCAGCTCTGAGTACTATATTTCATACACAATATAGCTACATACTTAATCTTGTATTCCTATTATTGTATTGCAGATGTACAATAAGTAAGATTTTATAATTTTCTGTGCTTTCTGGTGTTGCAATCTCAATGGTAAGCAGTGTATATATGGTATTGGCTTTCAAAGGCACACGGCTGATGACATGCATATACAAAGCATTCAGGAGACAAGTAACCTCACTCTGCACTAGTCTGTCTCCTATCCTCATATATATTCCTATTCTCATCCAATTCTTCCTCTATTCCTCTTATTTTTCATAACTTTAATTACATTTGTAGCTCAATAGAACCTCCTCTACATTATTTTCCTAATTGCCTCCTTCTTGGCTTCTGATCTGTCTTGTGTGTGTGTGTGTGTGTGTGTGTGTGTGTGTGTGTGTGTGTGTGTGCACTGCAGAATCAATTAACTATATTTAGACTGCCCTGAAGAAGAGTGCAAGTTTGTAATCTGGACTATCTACATTCAAATCTTGTTTGTGTGTTTATACCTCCACTATATGAATATGACTATCTTTAATCATTCCACTAGTCCATTAGGTAGGAATTTTCTATATGTTTCCTATAATTTTTAATTCTGACCTATTAATTTTACACAAATATTCTATTCGCTGTGCTTTTCTGGAGCTGAAGAAATTTTCATGACGTATCCATCAACTTTACTGTCAAAACCAGTATAGTAACAGCATACAGTGATGATCATCATTCTTATGAATTATACTCTTGCAGGAGGGTCGGGAGTCAACGGGCGAGATGGCCACAAGCCCACGGCGCCAGGCATCACAAGTGTCTGGGGCGGCCATGGCAGCAGGAGTTCGACCTAAGGAGCCACCACCCATGGTTGTGCAGGGAGATTTTAGAAAGGTAAAAGTTCATGGCCACAGAAGTTGAAAATATTATTTCTAAGAATATATTTGTACTTTTAGCCAACTATAAAGGGCGAAATTGCTAGAAGAATTTGCGCCTGGAAACTGTGTATAACACTGAAACACAGAGAAGCTGATATATTTTTTAAAATCATTATAGTCCAACAGAGAGATAACATGACAACAAAACAAAGTGATTTGTGTCAATAATAAGTTTTTTAAACTGCACAGAATCCTGTTAACACATTTTGCTTTTCATTTATTTCTGAAGTATGATGATGTTACAGCCCTTAAATAAAGGTACACACATGATTTTTGAAATAAAGAAGCTTGAGAATTAGGAAAAGAGTAGGCCTACACACAAAACCACATTGGGTCCTAATAGTATATGGATTGTATGATTAGTAATGTTTCAGATTCATAATGCTCTGCAATTTACTGTTCAATTACTGTTCTAATTTCATCATTTTAATAAGTTTCTCAGTTTCTGGTGAAGCTTTCCATAACCATTTCCTTTTACTGCATTTATTGTATAATGGGTGTATTGATGGATAACTGTCGAAAACCTAATTCACTGTAACAGTTACAGTTCATACAAAAATATTAATTTACTGCCACATAATTCTTATGCAGAATTCTAATGAGGGACATTACAAAGACTTTTACCAAGCTGTTACAGACTACTTTACACTGAGTGGCAAGTGCTATTCATAATTCAAACTGCTACATCTCATTTACTTACAGAGCATTACTTGCTGCTACTGACAATATTGTTTGATAACTCACCCTCCACTTTCTTTCATTGTTCTATACAGATTCTAGATTGAAGCATATATATTTAAAAAAGTTCATTTCATACTGTTTATACTAACATAATTTTAATTAATGCACAATATAATTAACACACATTTCTTTTTACCTCTCAGTAATAGACTCAAGTGATTTGGGTGGTAGGAAAAGTTATTCACGTAATGTTGTTCAAAATGCCTTGCCTGAAAATTACCTTAAGAGAACCAGCTTTTTAGGGAAACATCCTAGATCTCCTAGTTACAAGCAGGACTGAACTTTTTGATGCAGTTGATGCAGGGCAGGAAATTGATGATCGTAACACTGTTGCAGCATCACCAACTACAGGTGTCGGTAAAAATTGTAAGCAATATAGGAACATATCTCTGCTTAGTTAGCACATCAAGAGACAGATATCAGTTTAACTGAGCAGATAATATCAGATATTCACCTCTGGGACTGAAAATATTGAGTATAAATGGACAAAATTCAATAGTTCATACAATATGCCTTAGACTGGTATATGATGAAGAAAGTTGTGAAAGGTGGGGAAGAGCTACCATAGTTCAACAGTCCAAAAATAAAGTTCATTCAAAAGAAAAGCAAATATAACCACAGTTTTAATATAGTCAAATCCTTGTTTTTTTTTCTTTTTTAAAAAAGAAATGGGGCAGAGGTTGAAATCCAAATGAATGTAATGAATGTATGGAGAGCCATGTGGAATGCATTCAATGAATTCAAAAGTTAAATTTCATCTGCTAATCTGACAAAAAATCCTAAGAAAGTTTTGTCTCACATTAAGGCAATAAACTGATCAAACCTATTTATCCCAACTCTCAGTGACTGTACTGGCACCAAAAAGGAGAATAACAAAGAGAAGCCTGAAATAATAAATACTGTTTTTCAAAATTGTTTCACTGAGGAACATCATACTATGATTTCTCCTGTCAGTTGTTTCACAATCACCAAAATAACATATATTCAGATAAATAACAACACAATAGAAAATAAACAAAACACACTCGACAAAGAAAAGGCAACAGAACCTGATGAGATATCTATATGATTCTACAGGTATAATGCAAAAGAACTTCCTCTTTTTCTAGCAGCAGTTTCACATATGTGGCTGTTGGAATGAACCATTCAAAGTGATTCAAAAAATTTATATTATGACCTTCATGGAGGCTTAAAATCTCCTCTGCAAGAGTCAACATAGATTCTGTAAACAGCAGTCTTCTGAAACTCAATTTATATTGCTCACTGCACGGGTAGTAGATACCAGCAGTCAGGTTTATGTCATTTTCCTAGCCTTCCAGAAGGCATTTGATACAGTTCTTCATTGTTGCCTAAAAAGAAGATATGAGCAAGTGGCATATCAGTACAGCTTTGTGACTGGATCAGAGAGTCCCTAAGAAGCTGAAAATGCCATGTCATTCTTAATGGAGAGCAAATATCATGCCTCAAATTATTTTCGAATGTACTGCAAGGCCATGTTGTAGAAGCAAAGCATTCCTGTTCAGAATAACATGAATGATCTAGTGGATAATGTTGTTATCTTCATGAGATTTCTCTCATAGTTCATGCTGTTGCAGTGCAAAATACTGTAGTAAAATGTAGATGATTGACACTTGGTCTGGGATGGGCAGCTGACCATGAAAATACACAAATGTAATGAATTCTACATAAATAGGCAGAAAATCTTGTACCTGATCGGTTATAAAAATCACTTTATACATAAGCTCCTAAACATTTAATGGCTCTTACTATTTCCAGTAACTGTAACATTCAAATGTTTGAATTCCATACATGATGGATAGAGCTTCTTCCTCTGACATATAATACTGCCACCCATATTAATGTGAGGTTCTATGTGGAAAAAAAGGCTTTAGCTACAATTCCATTTTCTGTTTACACTATGTAAAATAATTCAAAAAATTGGATAGAAACAGCAGACATTTAAAAAGGCAGTGAAAAGTCTGAGTGATATAATGTGTTACTGTTGATCAATTCACTGTTTAATTTACTGTAAACCATCTCTCATTCCTCTGCCCAAGGTTTCATCACAATTTTCTTTAATAAATAATTCAAGGAATGACTGTAAAATGTTACAAACATTCTAGAAAAAGATAACCCAGATACCATTTTTAATTTATTTTCATTCTTTAACAGCTTTTAGCTTTTCCATAACTTGTTGCATTCTGTTTTCATTAAAAAAGTGACACATAAATGAAATGTCTTTCTTAACAAATTCTGAGTTACTCAGTTTTAAATTCATGCCACTATGCTCTACTGCCTTCAATGCATAATTCAAGTTTTGCAGTGTTTTTCCCAAGTATCCCTAGTTATTAAAGTGTCAACTACATACACCATTACTTTGTTAAATAACGTCTTCCCCTAACACTTCGTTGTTAAATAATTTCTTCCCCTAACACTTAATCCATAGCCCATATGCATTAACATAAGAAGATAAATTTAGGACCAAATAAAACAAAATAATAGTGGTAATGTTGTAAGTCTGCAGATTTTATTAAGGACAACTTACAATTAAATTACAGAAAGTAATAGTTCCTAACTGATCCAATATACAGAAAAAAGACTACTGGAGGTGGATATTTCATGGTCAATACAGTACTCTGAATGTTTGTGGAATAACTCACCACCTATGCTGGAGAATACTATTTGTAGGTTCGACTGGGAAACACTCAGCTAAAAACATGTGCTCTCAGTACCTCCATACACCATCAGTTTGTTCACTGAAAACTCAATGATTGAGTGAATGATGATCAGATGCAGTCCCATATTATGCATACATTCAAATCTGTGTACTAGCTAAATGTCATCAGTAGGTAACAACAAGTCCAGGAGAAAACTAACACAGGGCCTTTGTCAATGGCTTCTCTGTAGAGCTTGCTATAAACATTGGCAGTGCAGAAGCCCTTAAATCTGCTGCAGCTGGTTTTGCACATGACCTAGCACTGACAGATATATCCTTCCATGACACACCTAGTGACCTCCCCAGACATATGCATAATTATACCAAGTGAGCCATCGATACATCCTGTTGGATTACAAAAGGTAACATATACCTTCATGCAGAAATCCCACGAATGCTCGTTCCTCTTTATTGTTCCAGTAACGATATGTTACATCACATGAGGTATCCCACATGGTCCTATTAAATTTCCGTAATATTTTAGCTAATCTTCTTGGTACATCACTTTCTCATTTTACTGTTTCATGTAATTTTCTTGCACCTATATCAACCTTAACACCATTCTTTATACTGATAGCAATGAATTATTATACCTTCTGTGGATCTCTCAATAATTCACAACTCATCTTTTTTTTGGAAAAAGGCAAAGAATAAGGCTTATGGGAGTTTACCTCCTGTCTGTTTCAATTCAAAATCTCTTGCCAATCCTGGCTCATCTGAAAGCACTGTACAATGCAATGGTAATACACTTTTCAAATCCTGTTGCTCTCCATTAGATATTCTATTTACACATTTAATGTCACCCAAATTTTTTTAACCCTAGGCCCTTGTGCATTATGGTTGCCAACATTCTTAGACAAATACCTAAATTGCAAATCCATTTATTTTTATTCATTCATTTGTATTCATTCATTTCCATCCTTTCTGTAAACAATATCTCAAAATTATCACACTTCTGAATGAAACTGAACATTTATTTATCTACACTTCATAAGCCACCTTATGGTGTGTGGCATAGTGTACTTCTGGTATCACTCTCATTTGTCCCATTCCTTGTTCCATTTGTGAACAATATGTAGCACAAATCAGTGTCAGTAAGCCACTGTATGACCTATAACTTCTCTGATATTCTCACCATCTTCATTTTGTGACACACATGAGGGAGGAAGTAATATGTTTCCTGAGTCTTTCTGGAATATGTGCTCTCAGGATTTCAGCACTGAATGTCTCTGTGATGCACAAAATCTCCCTAGCATCTACTGCTTGATTTTGTTGAGCATCTCCATGATGCTCTTCATTCTTGCTAAACGTCTCTGGGACAAAACACACTGCTCTTCATTCCATCGTGTCTGCCTGCACATATTTGACCTGATAAGGATTCAAGACTGAGGATGAATACTCAAGAGTTGGTGATATGAAGGTTTTGCAAGTAACCTTCTTCGTGACTAGACTAAACGTCCTGACAATTCTGATGCTTCTTACTCTGGCATTGACCTTTCCTGCATTTAGTTGTGTGAGAATGTTTCACTTTAGGCTACTCCGAACAGTTACTCCTGTATGCATGTTACTGTTTCCAGTGATTTAACACCACTACCAACATTAGACAGTAAAGGATCTCTTCATCTATTAATACTCAATACATTACATTAATTTACATTCAAAATCAACTGCAAGCCCCTGCACCAATCCTCAATGTGGCACATGGCTTTCTGAATGTTGCTACAGTCTTCTAGTGTTGCAACCTTCCTATAAAGAAGAACATCATCCATGAAGTGAGCCCTAGAACTACCAACATTATCCTCTAGATGATTTGTATATATATTGTGAACGTTAGCAGTCCTTTGACACTCCCATGGGGAACACTGAAAATTACTTTTATATCTATTGATTTTGTCCCATTAAGAATGACATGTTGAGTTCTCTAGAAACTGATTGGTTATGTGACTTCCTTAGGCTCTTGATTCAGTCACTCTCAAAACCATTCTCTTGCTACAGCCTACCTATTCTGTTCACTTTATACTCCTTTCTTTGTTGTGGTCCTACATTTCTAATTGTAAGAACTATTCCCTTTCCTTTCAATTCTTGATATGTAATTTAGAAATTTGCTAATGTTTTTTCTGGGTGCAGGAAACAACAGCTACTGTCATAATTTATTATCTAATTGCAAGATTATTGACACAATGTTTAATCCATGCTCTTTTCATGATGCAGCATTGGCCAAATTACTTAATTTAAGATTTCTCTAACCATAACTTTTTCCTCCCTAAAATTCACTCAGAACACATTATTGCTCATTGTTTGGCCAACATTCTTCCAAAAATATGCCCTTAAACAACATATATTAATTTCTTGTATAGGAGGAAGTGATATTAGAGGCCCATCTGTACACATCTCCCTTAAATAACCTTTGACAAACGAGATTGCCCATTGTTCAGGCCAGGTGCTTGACAAAATAATAAACTCCCTTATAACAGCTATAGAACGCTCAAAATGACTGAAATTTTTGCTTTTAATAAAAGTAATCCCAGCTGAAATAGTTCATGCACTAGGAGATACATTCCAAACTTTACTTTCAGATACAAGTAATTTCAGTTTTGGGCCGCCCAGTTAGCCGTGTGGTCTAACGTGCGGCTTTTCGGATTTGGAAGGAGCGCCTGGTCCCCAACATGAATCTGCCGGCGGACTAGTGTCGAGGTCCAGTGAGCCGGCCAATTTGTGGATGGTTGTTAGGCCTCGGTGAATACAGGCTGGTTCCCCATATTCCACCTCAGCTACACTATGTCAGCGATTGCTGTGCAGACAAAGTTCTCCACGTACACATACACCACCATTCCTCTACCACGCAAACATAGGGGTTACACTTGTCTGGTGTGAGATGTTCCCTGGGTGTGTGTGTGTGTGGGGGGGGGGGGGGGGGGGGGGTCCACCGGGGGCCAAAACCCACAATAACCCTGAAAGAGTGGTTCGGTGTGGGGTGGCTGAGGGGTGAAGTGGACTGCGGTAGTAGTCGTGGGATTGTGGACCACTGCGGCTGTGGTGGGACGGAGCCTCTCCATCATTTCTTGGCCCCCAGTTAACATACAATACAATACAATTTCAGTTTAGAGCTTTAGCAATTTTCTCATCCCTTTCAGTCACAATTTGCACATATTCACCTCTGCCTTTTAATTATCTTTCTTTATTTTACCACATAAGTGAGATTGAACTTGCCCAATTTTGGCTTCCAAATCAAATTTATTTTTCAAATCTGTTCTTATTTCCTGAGTTAATTTGGCATAAAAGAACAACAACCTACATTCATTTCTTATAACTAGTATCTACATTTTGTGCCCTTGGCAGACATCCACCACTGACTAAAATTATATTAGGTTCAAAATTTCTAATTAAATTTTGTATCTCGCTTTCCAAACAGTTTATTGATATTTCTAACTTGCTTTCCAAACAGTTTTTTGATAAACTGATTTTATCACGAACACCACAACTGATTTCATTTATTTTCTGGCTTATTTAATACTTTCAAGATGGCTCTCAAGCCTCACTCATGGAGTGGCATAGCAAATGCTCGAGTGTGACTTGGATGCCATCTTGAAAGATTAAAACTATTGACATTTTTAATTAGTTTCTTTGAAATTATTAATATTTTGGCTGTTTGTTTTGTTCTTGGGTGTCCAGCCACATGCACTCATTTATGTAATGTGATATTTTGACAGCATATCTTGCCATCATCTTTGGTGACACTTCCTTCTTTATGCTTTTATTTCTCTCCACCCATTCCCCCAGGGCCCAGTCACACTCTGTGTCAGGTGGAGTCGTGGAGGATGCAATTGCTGAATGCTGAGTGGCAACTCAGTACTTCTGCTGCCCCCATTGGGTGCAGAAGTCACTCTCAGCAGTCGTTGTGACTTCAGATGGCTGAATGTTGGGTCCCATGCTTTACTGACAGTACATCCTCACCCTTTTGATGATGTCACTGGCCACTCGTATTTCAATAGCCTCCTTTAGAATGCAGTCCCAAAATGATGAGGTCTGTATCAACACTTTTGTTTCTACATGTTTTTCACAGCATCCCATAGCCATGCAATGTTCTACAACCACAGATTTTGTGGGTTGCTTAAGATTGGTGCATCTCCTGCGTCCCTTGCACCTTTCTTCGATTGTCTGTATAGTCTGCCCGATATATGCCTTAATGCATTTGCATGGAATTTGGTAGACTGGTCTCTCTCATTTCACCCTTCAAAGTATTACAGTTTTGATTGGTTTCACTACTTAGTTTGTGTAACATTCTTAAATATACTATTAACTCAATATTACTACTACTAGCAGTGGGTACTCATTTAATATATCTTTTACTGTCAAGTTCTAACTTAAGACTTTTGCGCTGTTCTATGCTCCCCACATTATTGTGCTGAAGTGGAGTTACTGATATCATTAAAGGATTTTGAATGTGATTCAGTTCATTACACACTGACCAAACTACACTCCCTGGCAAAAAAAAGTGAAACATCTAGAAGATGCGGTCATATGTCAATGTAACTTCATACATGTTGTAGGGGTACCATTATCAGTGCCCTTACTGATAATCAGTTACACCTACATCCAGGGGATCCTATATTTTTGACCACCTAGAAGGTTCCAGAAGGAACAGTTTCACATTAACAGGTAGAAGTACTCATTAGTTCGAGGAAGGTAGAGCAGATATGAGGGAGACAGTCAAATGTTGGATGTTGGATGAGTGGCTGAATGTGGCAGTCATGAGCAGTTCCCTTGCCAGCAAAAGTATATGTCAATGAAGAAATAAGAGTTTTATTAAGATTCTGAGGAGGACCATGAGTAGAGGAAGTATTTGTGGTAAACATGGAAGAAGATTTTACATTTTTAAGTGAGGCATCAAAACCTATCAGTATAAAAGGGGATCACGTGATATTACATGATCCTCAACCATATGTAATTGCCCCCTATTTATTTTAATATTTATTTTCAGAAACTGAACTATTTATTTGGCAATTGTGTGAATAAAAAGGAATGGTGATTACATTCTGATATGTAGACAGCCATTGAAGTCTACCACATGCTGAAAACAACCTACACACTGCTTCCTATTCTTATAGGGATCTATCTTTAATGATATTACCAGAACAATAAAAATCATTCAACTGAAACACAGTTTATTATTCTTAAGACAAGAAAATAATCCCTAGTCTGTCTCACACAACTCACAGCACTCATCCTGTCTAGTCCTGTCTAGCCACAATGAAAAGATTCACCTTGCAAATATTACTTCAAAAAATTTAAGCATCTCTTTAGCTCACACACTAAATAATTTGACTTCTTCTGGTAACCAATAATGATGACAGAACATTTAAACTTTGATGTAGCATCAGTGGCTGTCCCCAATGTAATATTCAATGGTTTTTTCCACAAAACCTCTTTGATGCTTGCTCTACTTGTGGTACTTCTCAGAATGTATGTATCAACAGTGGGTACATAAATGATTTGAGTCATTTTGTGTCATGTCCTAAAGAGCCATGACAATTAATCTGCTTCAGGTAGCAAAAGTAAATTAACTTTATTTATAGTCTTAAAGTGAATGCAACACAGTTATTCAGATGTGAATCTGCACTACTTGTTTCCAATGCATCAGTAAGCACTGATGTTGCACTGGAGTTATTGCAAGGGTGATATTGGTACTGCCATACCAATGATGCGGTCATGCTTGAGGATGGTCCAGAAGAGAGGTTCCAGCACAGCAAAAGCTTGGAACCAGTCATAAATAGCTTGGCTGCTGCAGGTGATGTGTATAATAGGCCTCAAATGTATCTGGTATAATCCAGAGCAACGGTGAGTGGCACACTCACAAGTCATGGGTGAAGACGACATCAGGCCCAGTATGGTGAACTCGGTGGGACTCAGAGTGAACATTTGAACAAAGCTCAGTGTGTACAGCTGCACTGGGGCAAAGGGAGCTCCAATTGTGGGAACAGCAGGATGGCATATGGCCTGGAGTGACTCTTGAAGTGAAGTGGTGCAGAGTGGCTCGGCAGAGTCCTCCATAGGTGCCCGACAGAAGGATACTGCCATGATGTTTAGTGGGCACGTGATCTGCAGAGGAAGAATCATTGCCTACAGTGTTAGCACTGATTTCAGCAACTATGATGACACTAGCAGCAAAATTGGGACCATGTGTTAACCAATGTGGCTGCAGAAGGTGCAATTGTCAACAAGTTGGTGTGCTTATGTTATTGTCATGCTGTTTTTCTGTGCCCTCCCACAGTGGTGTGTCCAGTGACTGGAGAAGTGACAGGCTGCATTTTTGTCTGCAATAGTTGGATCCCAGGCAGATAAACTATCCATTCCCTCTCAAGAACAGGTGGCAAAGCCAGCTTGGGTGTTCTGCGGCTGCTGCCAGGAGGTGTCCTAGAACTGGTGACCTGGTGGCAGTGGCAGCAGGCACTGGCAGCCAATGGGTTGTGAAGTTGGACCATTCGTGGCAGCCCAAGACATGATGATGTGGATAGGCTGGCAATGCTTCCAGTGTGGTGCTGATGTGGCCAACAGGAAAGGCAACCACAGTTGGGAACCTAAAAACCAACAGATGGGCAGGGCTATTATTGAGCCTCTTGGCAACATTGGTAATGGGACCAGGTAAGGCCCAGGGTTGTGCATCAGAACTTCCATGAACATCTCACTACATGCCCAGTAAAGTGGACAGCAGAAGAGATGTAACAGGAATGATGAATGAACCAAGGGCAGTACAGCAAAAGGCAAAAAAAGCAGGAATGGAAGAAGGAAGTGATACAGAAAATGAAAAAGTGATATAGAAAATGAAAAAGTGATACAGAAAATGAAAAAGTGATACAGAAAAAAAGGACACAACAGTAATATCAAGAGGAGCCAAGCCAGCAGAGGAGGAGGTCATGCCAGCAACGGAGTGGTTGTGCTGCCGCAGAGGTGGTGGCAGTGGGGCCAGCTGCAGTGAGCAGTGTGATAACAGCTGCAGCCAGAGTCTTGTTGAAACCCACAATTGGTGTAAGGGACAGTGGAGAAGAAAGCACCTCTGCAAGTGTCCAACATGACATCAATGCAGCAACACAGCAGGTTGCAATGGAACTGTCATCAAGAGGCCTGGTGTTGACAGGACCAGCATTGACAGGCAAAAGGTGGGTGCGACATCAACAGGACGCTGATGGGCTTGGCTGGATAGTGATGGCACAGTTGGACATGGGCAAACTACCAACTGATTCAACCAGATGGGTAAAGGGCCAGAAGGAAGTAGGCAGGGAGTCGACGGGCTCTACTGGATGATGATGCCCTGATGGGAAATCAGGAGGGTGCTAATGGGCTTTGCTGGAAACAGTGGCAGTAGCATCAAGCTGTGCTGATTAAGTTGGAAGCAGCAAGGCCATAAAGAAATAAGATACACATATGTAAAGGGAAAAAAAAATCATCGACTGTCCTAGGTAGTGCCCTGAGATGGTTAGCTACAATGGACAATTACATGAAGTATAAAAAAGTCTTAACAGTCACTGGTGGGATGAAATCTACTCCTTATTGCCAAGTTTTGTTATGTGGCCAAGAGAGCCATGCCAGTTGATGTGTCCCAGGTAGCAGGACTAACTTTTTTTCCACTATTAAACTGAATACAACAACACAGCTATTTGAATGTGAATCTGTACCACTTGGTTCCAACACACTGATAGTCACTGACATTGCACTGACAGAGTTCTTATGAAGGTGATGTCAGTGCAACCATATCGGTGGCAAATGGTCATGTTCAAGGACAGTCCAAGAGAGAGGTCCCTGTGAGGCAGAAGCTTGTAGGGTCAGATATAGCTTGACTGCTGTGGACAGTCAGAGAGATGGCTCCATTGGACAGGCAAAGGATGCAATTGGTGTAATTCAGGAGTGACGTGAGCTGTGCACTGACAAGCCATAGGTGCAGCCAAAGTTGGGCTCAGTATGGTGAACTTGGACGAGACCTGGAGTTAAGATTTGGATGAGGCTCAGAGCATATGTTTGCACTGGGCTGAAGAGAGCTCCGTTTGAGGGACTGGCAGAATGCTGTCAGCACTTGGCCCAGGGCAACCCTCAGTGTGAACTGGTGCAGAGCAGCTGGGTGGCGACCTTAATAGCTGCCCAGGGGAAGGATACTGACATGACATTTAGTGGGAACATGATCTGGAAAGGAAGGATCAGTGTCCACAATAGCAATGCTGATTGTGGCAACTCTGGTGCTACTAGCGTCAAAGCTGTCATCATGTGTTACCACTGCAGCTGCAGGAGATGCAGTTAACAACTCATTGTGCTTTTAATATTGTTGTGCTTTTTCTTGCGATCATCCACAGTTGTGCTGCCAGCAGCCAGAGAGGCAGCAGCGCACAGTGCACACTTCTGGGAGCATTAGTTGGATCCCAGAAGGATACAATAAGTTGTAATTATCTGTGGTGAGAGTTCATTAGCATTGTTCACGTTTAGTGTTGTTACCAGGCCTGGCATGGCAATAAGAGAAATGAACAGTGTCAGCTGTTGAGTGATAACTCGAAGGATACAGAGATGGTGTGTAATTGTGTGAGATAGCATCACAGTACCTGACAGAGTCTGAAATAGACCCCATCGTGGGTCTCCATTTGGCTGGATAGTCAGATCACGCAATGTACAGGTTTGTGGAATATGCAGATGTGACAGTGACCTGATATTGGACTGCATGGGAACATGAAGGCAACCATACTTGTTGTCAAGGTTTTGGTCAACCATGTTTGACCCTCACAAGTGAGGATCGCCACAACTGCACACCATGCACAACATAATTGTGTTGCATCTGCACCTGCCATTTGAGAACAAGCACTGGACTCCCAACAACATTCTATGTCAACCCGTCTCAGTGGTCAGAGGACAGTAGGGGCCAGATTAGGGAATTGCAGTCCCATTAACACCACAACAAAAACAATTGCATCTGGAGTGGTGCTGTGACCAGAAAGCATGGACTCCTGATGAATGGTGTCATGTTGTGTTCAGTGATGAATTGCACTTCTGAACTACCATGGATGACCTCCATTGGCGAATATGACAATGATATTCAGAGAGGTCCCATTATTCCAGTATTTTAGGGAAGCAAATTGTGTTACTTTTGGCATTATTGTGTGGGAGTCCATGCCACAGCTAGTAGCGACTGACGGAACTCAGATGACAGAAAGGTATGTCACAGGCACCATGTGTCATCATGTGTTACCTCTCATTCAACAGTGTCATGGTGTTGGTTTTAACAGGTCAGTGCTCATCCACACATAGCACATGTCTCTGTGGATTGTCTGCATGATGTTGAGGTACTCCTGTGGCTAGCAAGATCTCCATATCTGTCCACGGTAGGACATGGGTGGGACCAGTTCAGACAACATTAACTTCATCCCACAGCCAGTATCCAGAACATCAAGGACCAGTAGCAACAGTTGTGGGCCAGCTTGACTCAGGAAAGGATACAATAGCTATATGACACCATTCCAACTGAATCATTGCATGCATCCTAGCCAGAACTGCTGCACCATCATACTGATAAGTGTGCTCATACTGCCCAGTTCTTTGTAATTTTGACATGATTTTGTAATCTCTGGGCTTAAGAATTCGTGTTTTGCAACCATAAAGAAGACAGAAAACACTAGTATTTCAACAAGTTGGACCTTTGAGGTGTTCTTTATTACTCTGTTCTGCTAGATCTTGGTGGGCTTCATCATGGCCATGAGATTTGATTCCGTTTCCTCCTTACCTTCTGGGTGCTTCACTTTTTTTGTCAGGCAGTGTAATATGACTGTCATTACATTTTTGACAGTTTGCTCTTTCCCACTTCATTTTATTGTGTACTGGTTCCTGTGCAACACTATTAACCAAGTTGCTCCTGTCTTTTATTTCACTCATATTCAAAGACAATGTTTAACTGTTTACCATAGAGAATAGTAAATTGTACCTCAAAACACTGGCCCACAATGTAAAAAAAAAAGTTGCAATGTGTATTTCCATCAGAGTGGTCCCAGTTATCCAGGTTTCTTTGATAGAAATGTTCACTTAACTGCATTTTGTAACTTAGTTGTTCATTGTACATGTCCATCATCACCATCATCATTGTCACCATCATTCTCATTATCATCATCTTCATCATAAGACATTGTGCTCATTGCTGAACATCGTGACCCCATGAATGATGTGTCGCCATCCTGACAGACTTCAAGCTTCTCTTAGAGCCTGCTAAAGAGACAGATCAGAGATAGTCTTGATTTGATCTAAGACCTGTTCACTGCTCTTCCTATCAGTCTCTTGCCCTCAGTCCTCCCTTCCCTGATTATTTTGTCTAGGTTTTCTCCATCTCTTTTCACAATATGGTCAAAGAAATGGAGAATTTTTGATTGACATGAGAAGAAAGGTGCCTGGAAATAATAAGTTGCTCAATAATGGACACATTTGTTCTTCGTTCAGTCCATTTTATGTGTAGCATCCTGTGCCAGCATCAAAGCTCAAATGCATCAATACACTTCTTGTCTCTGGCCTTAAGAATTCATGTTTTGCAACCATAAAGAAGACAGAAAACACTAGTGTTTCAACAAGTTGGACCTTTGAGGTGTTCTTTATTACTCTGTTCTGCTAGATCTTGGTGGGCTTCATCATGGCCACTTGCCCTAGCATGATCAGTCCTCTGGTCTCATCCTTACCATGTCACGAGTGGTCAACCCAAGATAAATGAAAGAATGCATGATTTCAATTCCTTTAATTTGACCTGTGAGTTGAACCTGTGCTCCTCGATCAGTTGACTTACTGCAGCTGAGGTCCAATCCATATGACAGACTAATATCCTTTACCTTTGTTAGTAGCTTAGTAAGTTCATCTTCACTGCTGGCTAAAGGCATTGTGTCATCAGCAAATTAGATGTTGTTAATACTTTTATCACCAATTGAGATGTCTTCCTAATTATATGCTCTACATGGATGTTGTACAGTTGGGGGGACAGAACACAACCCTGTGTGACACATTTTGGTACATTGAAGAAATCAAACATCTTATCAGTGCTTCTTATCAGTGCTGTCAAGTGTGGTGGGACAATGAAAAACCGGCTTATGACTTGCAGTTCTATGAAATGTTTTACCGAATAAGTTTGAGTGCTTACAAAAGACCCTACAGACATACATAAAACTTAGGAGAGATGAAATATGTATAAAACAATTAGGTGAAACATGTATGAGTAATAATAAAATAAAAGTTCAGTTGTAAGATATGTGTAATAGTTTTTCTTATCTGGAAGATATACAGGATCGAAGCAACAACTGAGGAAGATTGGCTCCAAATATTAACAGCACAGTATTATGTTTTTATGTAAACAATTAAATCAGAAAATTTAAGTAACTACCAAATTATTGTATGTAGGGAATAGCTAAGATGTGTTTATAAATAGTGAACAGTATTTTTAAATCATTATAGGCCAGTGTTTCAACAGAAGTTTGTCGATGGGGTTCAAATATTTATAGAACATGGTACTATGAAATTTTACGTATCAACATGTGAGTGCTGGGAGCTTATTGGAAAAAATAAAAGTAAATTGAGAGTTACAGAAATGGACTATCTCTAAAGATTGTGTAGAACATCTCAGTGAGACTATGTAAGAAATACAACAACTGAGGAAATGACCCAGACATCAGAAAGCATCACAGATAGAACAGAAGATCAGCAGCTTGCCTATTATTGTCATACAATACAAATGACAGATGACAGTTGGCTACAGAAAACCTTGATGTACCACTCTCAGGGAAGAAGGAGAAGAGGAAGTTGCCTTGTTAGATGGGGTAAAAGAGGCCATGAGAAAAAGAAAAATGTGGAATGCAGTGACAGCTGTAGTGACCCCAAAGAAGAGAGAATTTCTACTGTGAAATGGAATTTCCTCGGTAAAACTAAGTACACCCCTAGAACCAGCAAAACGTAAATTACTGTTTGACTAACAAGAATTTTTAATTTTGGTATTTACCATGCTTTTTCTGAAATTAAATTGGAAATAAAAAAAATAGAATATACTTAATCTGGAAGTCATGTCAGAGCAAATGGAGATGCACTGAACATGTATTGTAGTCATGGTTGTAAAACTATCGTGAACAGTCATAAGTAAGCATAGACTATGGTATAGTTTCCCTAGTAGCCTTGGGCAGTTAAGTTCATAACCACATTACCTGTATGTTAGGTATGTTGCATACCTGTTGGGTGTTACCTCATTTCAGTCACTTTGATTGTGTATGTGATTAATGTCATACTGTATATTTCACTAGAAATTGGAATGATCAAAAAATTGAGTGAATGTACGTAAAGGGTCACATAACCTACAGAACATTTTTGTTCTACATAATATCCTCCTGTCTGTTACTTAAAAATAAAGAGCATTTATAGTAAGATTGAAATTGTCAGTGTTCAATGCAGATTTTATTAAAAAATTATTGATTTGTAACATGAAACAGATGGGTTTTGCAGTAAAGGTAAAATCAGTGCAGATGTATCATACAGCACTATAAAATGCAATTGCTTAAAAGGGGGGGGGGAGTGGGGGCAATTAAAGAAAGACTACAAAACACAAACATATCAAACATTAATTCAATACTTCAGGGAGCTTATATAAAACATGTTTCTGTTATTCATAAACAACTATCACACATAGCAATAATAACAAGACACCCTTGCCTTTGATCATGATGAAGAATGTTCTTTTGAGTATAAAATAACAACAATAATTATATAGATTTCTTTTGTTTATGCATGTAAACTGTACTTGCATCAAAAGTAATTGCTTACATAAAAATGCAGAAGCTATGCCATCAACTAATTTTTATTACTTATAAAATGCAATTTATATTTTCTAAGTACATAAGATACACAATGGACTAACACTGAACAATGTGTGGTTGTAATTATGGGTGAAACAAATAAACAAAGAAAAAGCAAAGAGAAGTCTTCGGCTCCCACTTTCTCTCTCACACAGTCATTAATGTTTCTTTGCCTACCAATACTACTGGTAATCCTGCCATTTCCTATGTCATTTATGTACTGTGCCAAAACTACTGAACCATAGTTTTGGTAGAGCGCAACTAACTGTAATTAACAAAATTTTAAATTTTATGGGAAGTTCAATTTTCTGGAGTATCACATTAGTTCACTATTACTGAGGTACAAAATTCAGCTATTTTAAAGTGTTCAAATACGTTCCATCATAAGATGTAGTGATACACAGTGTGTGTACACAGCCTGTGGGAAAAAATCTCAAAAAGGAAGCAGGTTAATCTAGTGCTGGAGTAGTTTTAAAAATTAGGAAGATGTGACTTACCAATGCCCAGCTCAGAGAAAATAAATGTTATCGTGGCTCACCCTGCACATGTCATGCTACATCAGGGGTTGTGTCCATAGTAAGGAAATTATAGAGTTGGTAGAATTAAGACATAGATTTTGGAAGATTGTAGCATAAATGCTTGTGAACATAAATACACACCAAGTAATTCTGAAGAGATTACATATTCTGAAAATCAGTAAGAGTGTCTAGATAGAAGTTTATCAAACTTTCAAGTATCACATACTGAAAATCTTTTTGGCTGATATTTGTTATGACAGAAATCTATGTATCTCATATTACAGTAGATTATATTCGGTTTTCCCTTTAATGTAGTGAATGTTACACAAACATATTGTATTGCTTAATGAATATCAAAGTGGAAATGTGAATATGAAAATCATAAGCATTTAAGTGTCAAGTGTTTGAGCAGTCAGTATTGAAATATTGAATCAAATGTGGAAACATTAGGTAAAGGCAGGAAAGAAATTTAAAATTCTACTGTCAGATAATGGCTATGCTGCTTTCTAGTGACAATATAGAATAGAATATTGTACCTACTCATATTTTAAAAAACATGTAAATGTGTGCTGGACTGCGACTCAAACTCAAATCTTTGTCTTCCATGGACAAGTGCTCTACCAGCTGAGCTACCCAAGCATGACTCTGAACCCATCCTTATGGCTTTACTTCCACCTGTACCTCATCTCCTTCCATCTTAACTTCACAGAACTTCTCCTGTGAAGCTTTCAGCACTAGCACTCCTGGAAGAAAGAATACTGTGAAGACATTGCTTAACCAAAGCCTTCTTCCTGGCAGATTAAAACTGTTTGCAGAAATGAGACTCAAACTTGGGACCTTCACTTTTTGTGAGCAAGTGCTCTACCGACTGAGCTACCCAAGCACGATTTACAACCTTCCTCACAGCTTTACCACTGCCAGTACCTCATCTACTACCATCCAGACTTCACAGAAGCTCTTCTGTGAAATTTGCAGGACTAGCACTTCTGGAAGAAAGGATATTACAGAGACATGGCTCAGCCACAGCCTGGGGCATTTTCCGTGAATGAAAGTTTCACTCTGCAACAGAGTGGAAATGACATTGTTTGAAAATGTGATCAGGAGTACTAAATGCAACATCTGCTCTTGAATCAGTATTAGCACCTTTTAAGCACTTTCAGAGGATTTCAAGTTATCTCTCTGAGGTGGATAAAAAAATACTCATTAAACAAAATTTATAAAAAATATGAAATGACCCCCAGAGATTTGAGGCAGATTCAGGTTTCACTATTTACCTACAGTTTACAGATTTTGTGTCCAGTTATGACTAATGTGGTAGAGAATAGCTTATAATAATTGGCTGTTTCTCAGAAGCTTCTTGCTGTAACTAAAATTGTAGAAATTGAATAATGAAATGCTAAAGGATCCAATGTGATCAGAAAACAGTAAATTCAGAAAAATGAGGTTGCTGAGGGTTTAGTGCATTCTCAGTGACATAACTTTTTGTGAAAGGTGCTGGACATTCTTGTAACCTACTGAACATTTGCTCTATATGGTGAACGGTTATCATCGCCATATAGTTTTTCATATTCCTTCCTATATTTTTTAAGGAGATCATTGAACATAATGAACCCTAAGTCTCAGTAAATGAGTAATTTATCAATATCATCAAAATAGGAGGGGAAAATAAGATTGTGATAAATTAGCAAATTAGCATTTTAGTTTCAGAAAGATTCATGAGTTTGGTAATAGAAATGAAAATTAAGAGAAAGGAATGAAAATTGTGTACTTGAGTGCTATACTATAGAAAGAACTTCCATGAGATCCAACCAATTAATGCTGCTGAATCACAAGGGCAGAAAATTTGAAGTATAAAGATATATGAGTACAGTATTTACAATAAAAATATATGTAATAGTAGAGGATGAAGAACTTAGTGAAAAACAGCTGTTCAGTGAGATATTTAGTAACATGTGCTACTTAACCCAATGACTGTTAAGGTATAGTAAGTGTTGGTAGAGATATTTTGTATCTCTTGCACCAGAATAAGGAATTGGGAAATCAACATGGGTAATAATAATTCAGTGATCATCTTAGTGAAGCAATAATAAATGCTTAGCAATTACATTAAAAGAGATGAAATGAAGCAATTAGGACATCAGACATACATTAGGCCAAGAAACATGTGCTTCCTCCTCTTACAAAGAAATTCCACTGTTAAGAAGCAAGTGATCACAGAAAGTATAAGGTGTATTCAAAAAGAAACAAGCCAGAGGCTGAAAAATAAAATCCACTTAAACAATTCTAGTGCCATTATGTACAGAAGAAGGTGTTCTCTATATAACATTACTAAGGCCCAAAACTCACCACTAGAAGGATATGGGCAGACATCCATGTGACAACACTGCAAGCACATGCATGCATCAACTGCCCACTGCACGCAGTAGTGCTAAAAATAGACAAACTGAGGCTTCAAAAGAAGAGCAAAGGCGTGTAGTGCATTTCCTTACAGTGGAAGGAGACTGGGGTATGGAAATTCATCAAAGAATGATCCATGTGTATGAAGAGCACTGCATATCTATTGCAAGGGTCAAGGCATGGCACAAGTGATTCAAGGAGAGATGGTCATTGGCCAATGACATATGTTTTGGAATACAACACCACATTACTGATACTGCTGTCCATCAGATGGATGACCTTATTAGTGAAGACTGGCAAGTTAGGGTGGCAGCCATTGCCCCAGAGGTCAGATTGAGCATCAGAATTGCGATGTATATGCATTGCTCTTCATAAAGTTGTGCCATACTTTGATGACTTTCCATTTCCTACACACCTTCCACAGCAAGAAAATGCACTACACCCCTTTGCTCTTCTTTCCAAGCCTTCATTTCTCTGTTTTCAGCACTACTGAGTACAGTGAATTGTGGATGCAAGCACATGCTCTCTCTGTTGACACCATGGGTGTGCATCCGTGTCCCTCTGATGGCAAGTTTTTGGCCTCAGTACTCTTACAGGGACCATACCTTCTTCCTTAGGCAACAGCATTATGATCTCTTCAGTGGTTTCTATTTTATAGCCTCTGGCTCTTTTCATTTTGAAGGTACCTAATATACAGGGCAGCCATAAATAGTCTGAAGTAAGGATGTTTCAGGGTAGATTGTGCTGAGATAAATTTGTTAAGAAAAAAATTCAGTGCCTTGTGCTCTTTATGAGTAAATTAGCATTGAAGTTAGCCAACTGGGCTGTTGCACATGCAAATTCAAGTGGCCTGCCAGAGATGGTGTTACCAAATGTGTTCTTCATTTGGTTTCCTAAAACTGAACAAGAGAGTGATACAAAAATTGGACATGGGATGGTAGTAAGTACTGAACCCAAGCCAAAGGCTGAGCAGTCTCATGTACTGTCGTGTACATTTGAGAACAACTGCCACTAATTGTATCTGACAGCATGCTTGAATTTGTGCATGCAACAGCCTGACTGACTAACTTCAATGCTAGTTAACTTGGAAATTATGCAATGTATCAATTTTTTTAACAATTGTTTCTCAGCACAGCCTACTGTAAAACACCTTTATAAGCTTTTCAGACTTTTTCTGACCACCCTGTATATGCTTGGAGTACTAAAATACAGTACTATCTAGTTGTGAAAGTTAGACAAATGTATACAGAACAAATTAGTGTTAAATATAAACTTTTAGTGGATGGATGGAATCTGAACTCGTAACAAACCAAGAAGCTTTTAAATTTGCAAATATTTCACTGTTTTCCTTGTTATCCTGTACTTTGGTGTCTGTCTTGTCTGCTATCTTGGATGACTTCCTTAGCTAATCTCTGAACAATCCTGTTTTGTCATATTTTCATTGCCCTTTCACCCAATGAGGAAATCTCTGGTTCCAAAGGATATAATGTGTAATACTTTCTGTTTGAAATTTGTGCTTGCTGCAGTTTGGTTAGTAGCAGTAACTGTATTTTCATTTTGGAAATTAATTTTCATACAATTAAACTTACATATTGCTAGAATTAATTGGACAGAATTTAAAAATAAAAATGACATTTGATCAAAGAGTTATAGGAATATAATACTGAGAACTGTGCCAAAAATTGTTATCAGGAAAAAAGAATGGCAAAGAGTTGTTTGTTATGGGATGCTGGTAGCTCTATTCTCTTTGAAAAATATTAAACCAAACCCAACAAGAGCTATAGAATTTTATACTGAAAGTCAGAAACCAAATTTTCAATAGCAAAGTGTATCTCGGTGAAGGTACTGATTACAAAGTATGATTTTTTACTGATAAATAATGTCTCAGTGACCATTATGCATCAGTGGTTAACAGTATCAATCTAAAACAAATAGTAATATATTCGGTGAAGCCCCCTCTACAGTCACAGTGAACTGTTGCTTTCCTGTTGCAACAGAAATGGTACTGTGTGGAGAAACTTGACACATTGAGTTAAGCAACATGCAGTTTGTGACTGGTTGTCAGTAGAAGATTCACAAATAAATGAATGTTTATTATGATAATTGTTACAATGATGTTAGTGATATAACATGCTGGATAAAGAGGTGTGAATGTGACAAACTTGTATTATTTACATTGTGTGATAAAGAGCAAGACTAAGCCAATGGCAAGTGACTCTTGGAATAAATGTATTGATGAACTTTTTCGGAGTGATTCACACATCATTCAGAGACAAATTTCCTACAGTCTGGAAAGTTCGCAAAAGTAAATGTGTCATGTTATTGCTGGTGTATGTGAACTGAGAGCTCTCAGACTTGAAATTTATGATCAGATTCAGCTTCCTTAACTGATAGTTGGTTGATGTTTTCTCCAGAATATTTTGATTTAGATCTAAATTAGGTGCATAATTTTGAGCACAAAGTCCATGGAATATCTGCACAAAGACTTACTACATGGAAAAAAAATAGGAACACTGTTATTCTCCATGAAAATTATGGCTTTTTCCCTGTGTAGGTCATGTTATTCATATTGACCTCAAATGCTATAGTTATCCGTCCTTTCCCTAAACTGAAGGGTCATCTTCATGAAGTGGAAATGGAATGCAAACATAGATCATAAAAAAGAATGAGAATGGGAGAAAACAACAAATTGTAAACTTTTGTTTATTTATTTTATCCATTTGTTCACATCAATAGCACAAATGTAACATGCAATATTGGACAATACAGTACATAATGTTACAAGATTCAAATACGTATACGTACCTGATAAAAATAGTTAAGTACCAAGAAGACTTGGTCATATTGTTGACAGAGTTGTGGACCATCAGGATTAAAAGGGTGGAGTGACTGCTTGAGCTTGGGTCACACATTTTACATAAAATGTTTATTGAAACATTTATTATATTTAACTTTGACCTCTTTCAACATGCCAAAACCAACTTACATGGACTCACAGCTTAACAAAATATGAATTTAAGATCAAGCCAAAATTACTTTAAATACTTAAGCTTATACTTACATGAATCACTTAAGAAAACAGTTCAATGAATAACCTCTCATCAAGGCAGCTTTAGCCAAAGTGTCTTACAATTATTTAAACAGGTTTGTCAGTAACAATTAATTCATAAAACACTTACAATATTAAAAAAAGAAAGGCTAGCATGTAACGCAACAGTCTTCTTATCTGAAGAAAGAATTAATGTCCTTGAGGAGAATATACTTTAGTTAAGACAGGCCATCAAGTGCAGTTTAATTGTAAAAGATTAAACCAGGCAATCACCCATACAACTGTAACTACCAAAGGAAATTTTTGATCACATGGTTCTCTTCAGCACATTGTTACACAAACATAAGCAATGTAGCTGTTTAGAAACTTTTTAATACATTGTGGGAGTGGCAGTGATCAATGTCTTACAAATATTTCATATTACAAAAAAATCTTGACCACAATTTATTTATCAAGGTGACCGGTTTCAACCACTACTGTGGTCATTTTCAGACCATTGAGTAGGAACCTCTTTCTGTTGCAGAATCACTAGTGGATGGATGGAATCTGAACTCATAACAAACCAAGAAGCTTTTAAATTTGCAAATATTTCACTGTTTTCCTTGTTATCCTGTACTTTGGTGTCTGTCTTGTCTGCTACCTTGGATGATTTCCTTAGCTAATCTCTGAACAATCCTGTTTTGTCATATTTTCATTGCCCATGAGGAAATCTCTGGTTCCAAAGGATATAATGTGTAATATTTTCTGTTTGAAATTTGTGCTTGCTACTGTTTGGTTAGTAGCAGTAACTGTATTTTCATTTTGGAAATTAATTTTCATATAATTAAACTCACCTGATGTGTATCCTTGCATTCAGGCAAAAGGTCCTCTAATGACCATAAATTACAAAGTGGAGTGGCCAGTTGATATCTCAGAAGTAACTTGGCCAGTGTCTATTTTGACTCCCATGGCGAGCACCATTAAAAGTCATGGTCAACAAGGGAAGTGAACTGTCCCAGAATCACTAGTGATTCTCCAACACAAAGAAACTGCACAACAATCATAAGGAATACTATCATTCAACACAGCCAACTAACATTAGAAAATGTTGTTATAATAATATGATACATTCATTATAATATAAGGAATAAACAACATTAGTTTCCCTCGTTCACTGTGTGCTGCACCAGTGTCACTCTCCTTCTCACACATGACAGGCATTTAGCACATCAGTTCTTTGAAGTAATAAATGTAAAAGGTATTGAACCTGCAACAGATTATAATCAATATTGAGTAATCACTGTTCTTAACATCAAGGCAGTTCACCACTTCTTACTTTCACTACAGCTGCTGGTCAGTGTAAATATCAATACACTCCCAGTAACTGATAGTTAATCGCATGAGTGCAGCTAGGATTCAGAATATAGCAAGCAGATATGTCAGCATTCAAAGAAACACCCTGTGTGCTTCAGTACAGGGACACAGTCTGTCAGTGGACTCAATACAGCACACTTCCATCCAAGGTGGATCTCAGCAAATATGATAATATCTTTTAGCACAAAGAGCAAGCACAGCCAGAGCTCACTACGCACACCACCAACGCACAGTCTTCCATGATACAGGCCCAGCAGGATACCAATGTTCATTATACAGTATTTCAGAACATAAACTTAAGGGCACATGCCAAACCAGCTGTAGATGTCTGATTACGAGGAAAGCCACCACAACTGTCTACTTCCTACTCCTGTTCTGTACTGTCACTGTCCACTTCCTCTTTGCTGTCCCACAGATAAACACTCTCTCTGGCAGGAATCTCATGAACCACTTACAGTGGAAGTATTGCCAACTTACGTCATATATTGGAACAGTGCCAAGCAAGACACATGCTCACCCACCTTTACCCCTGCGATCAGCCAAAGCAACCCACTTGACCTTTAGCACTCAGCTTAATCTGAGTAAGGTAAGCTATTACCTGTTCATATGTCACTTAACAGCACTGTAACAGGGGTAAGAAATTTCCTTATTTGAAAGGACCTTTATAACTGGGTAACATTTCCTAGTAACCCCTTCAGAGGCTTTACTGATGCCCTGAAAGTTCCTAATGTAGACCTCCTCCCCAAATCAGTAAGAACTTGGCTGGCACTCTCTTTACCCAACATTGCTTCCCTCCTGTGAGCCTCTTAATTTTTTTTCTTGTCTAATCTCCTCTGAGCAGTCACCTGATGTGTATCCTTGCCTTCAGGCAAAAGGTCCTCTAATGACCATAAATTACAAAGTGGAGTGGCCAGTTGATATCTCAGAAGTAACTTGGCCAGTGTCTATTTTGACTCTCATGGCGAGCACCATTAAAAGTCATGGTCAACAAGGGAAGTGAACTGTCCCAGCTATCTTGGTCCTTACTGTGATCAGCAATAAGAGCCAATCTTAGATTCTGATTAATGTATTTGGCATAGGAGGGATTGTGGTAATATGGTGTTGTTGTTATATGCTGCTCTCCCATCCCTATGTAAAATTGCTTGAAGCTATTTGCAGTGAATGTGCTTGCATTATCCATCACTATCAACCATGGTGGTCCAAAGGTTCCAAAAATTCTGCTCCATTCCTGGCTTATCACTGGCTGATGGGCAGCAACCATATGGACCTAGAGAATGCATCAACACAAACTAAAATGTATTTGTTGCCCGCCTTTGATCTTGGCAGTGGGCTTACAAAATCAACACACATACATTGGAACGGTCTATTGACTGTTCTAGAAGCCAAGTACCCTATCTTGCTACTCTGAACAGGTTTGCAAATCACACAAACCTCACAATTTGCCACATTTTTGTGCATTTCACTATCCCTTTTGGGCCACACTGATTGTTGTTGGATTTTTTCCAAGTGTTTTAGACACCCAAATGGCCTCCTACAGGAGACTCATGGAAATATTGAAATATCAGTGGTATAAGTTCATTGGGCATGACTATCTTAGGCTGCCCCCCCTCCCCCAACATGCCATACAACACGCTACCTGATCTTTTAAAATATATGGTTTCATCCTTCTGAAGCCTTTGCTTAATGTCATAATTGCATTGGTCATGGTCTTGGAACTCCATAAGATGCTGGAACAAACTATAGATCTGGGTAAGAATGGAAGCAACACACACTCTCTATGATCATCTTCTCCCGTTAGTGGGTTATCAATTTGACTGTTGTCATTCTGCTCCAACATTTGGCTTTATTCATTCACTAGCACATTTTGAGAGCCCCTAATATTATGTACATCAAACTTGAAAGTCAGGATCCTTGTTGCTCTCCTAGCAATGTGCCCAGTTTTTTTGGGTCGTGCCATCACCCAGCTGATGGCTTGATTAACAGGTTTTAGGAAAAAGTATGTGTGTTCAAGATAATATCTAAACTTTTTTCCATTCCAAAACATGCAGCAAGAGCTTCTAATTCATAAATTGAATATTTCTTCTCCAACTCATTCAATCCTCAAGAGATGTATGCGGTTGCATTCCTATTGCCCCCTTTCTCTTGCAATAGAATGACTCATATTGCATGGGCTGATGTGTTGATCTGTAGAATAAACTCATCATTGAAATCAGGCATGTCTAGCACTGGTGCTGACTGCACTACTTGTTTTAGTACCTGGAATACAGCTTCTTGATAAGGAACACAACTGAATTTACATCCTTTAAGGCAATGCTGCCTTTTCAGAAAACCCATTGATAAATTTTCTATTTCTGCCAATATTTTGGAGAGGCACAATGGTGTTACTCCTGGTGTCATGGTTTGGGTAGCTATCGGGTATGACTCCAAGTCACAGCTGGTAGTGACTAAGGGAAACCTGATGGGAGAGGAACATGTACTTAGAAAAACAGTCTATATCACAAAAATCACATTTATTGGTCACTGGTTCGATTCGTCTTCACAGATCAACTTTGCAATATGCTCTGAAAATAGTCTGCCTTTGGACTGAAACCAGTCACCAATAAGTGGTTTGTGGGATCTAGGTTGTTTTTATAAGTACAACTGTGAAATTTGTTGCTGTTTTCCCAATATGTTTTTGAAAATATGAGAAAGGTATGTCACAGACAGCCTGTGTCCTCATGTGTTACCTCTCAGATAACAGTATCATGGTGCCATTTTTCAACAAGACAACACTCATCAACACATGGCAAGTGTCTCTATGAACTGCCTGCATTATGTCGAGGTACTCCCATCCCCAGCAAGATCTCCATATCTGCCCCCAATAGAACATGTGTGTGACCAGCTTAGATGTTAACTGATTACATTTTTTGTCTAGCAGTGCCATGAGGACAATGTGGTGCAGCACTGTAATCATACTAACTACAGATTTTACTTCATGTTTCATTGTCATTGCAAAAAATGACTTTGCACTTCAAGCAGTACTGGCATTTTGTTTGTGCTTTCCATTGACAATGAGCATTGCCTTAGTCACCCTATCAGTTGTAGCAGATCTCTAGCAATAGAGAAAGACATACAAAATGTTTTCTCCTGCAAACTTTATCGTCCTGATTTACTAAAAATCCATTATACTCAATTTAATGTATCAGTGGGAATGGCATAAATGATAAATATAGTATAGTATCAGAAACTGAATAGAGGAGCAGAATCAAAATGAATGTGTAGTAACACGATTCACATTTCCGTCGCACTTCACATAGTGTAGACCAGGAACTGTCTGCTAGGCATGCCCTATGTGAACTGAACTGGGCACGGCCCATGCTGCCTGAGTTGTTGTTGTTCTGCCGGCAAAGGGTGCAGCCGAATTCTCACGTGCCCTCTGGTGGACAGGACTTTACTTGCAGCAACTACTGTCCGTGACACGCCGTGCCGATGTGTGCCTCCCGCGATCTTTCTTGTGGCTACTGCAGAATGGATGAACATATAAATATTAAATTTAAATATATTACAAAGACTTTTAAGCAAGTGAATTCCAAAATATTTGCATTTTCCATTATTGCAAGTTTCAGAGACTAATCAGTCTATAAACCAACACATACTTCCTGTTTTCGTTAGCAAATATGCTTACGAAATAACTTTCTGTGGCAACTCATTGTAAGGCAATAAAAGCTTCAACACACATGAGTGTTCCATAATAATAAGTTCATCCCTAGCCAATCTTGTAAACATTGTACTAAAATTAAACAATGAAAAATCCAGGATGAAAAGGGTAGCTGCTACTCACCATACAGTGGAGATGCTGAGTTGCAGATAGATACAACAAAAAGACTGTCAGAAGTGAGTTTTCAGCCAACATACCTTCATCAAAAGTAGCCAACATACACATACTAACCTTGTGCTTGTATACTCTCACAAGCTGCACTTTACTGTCCCCTACCCATACCCTGCTATCTCTCCCCCTCCCCACCCCAGCCTTCTCCTTAACCCCACCATCCAGTTGCCTCTCTCATCAAGCACTGTTGCTCGCAGTCTGGCTTCAGGCTGCCAGAGACTGTGGTAATGTGTGTGTGAGTTGCATTTGTGTGTGTGTGTGTGTGTTGAATCATTTTGATGAAGACCTTGTTGGCTGAAGGCTCACTTTCTGACAGTCTTTTTGTTGTGCCTATCTGCGACCCAGTATCTCCACTGTATGGTGATTAGTAACTATCCTTTTCATAATATTGTACTAAAATTATATACATTTTAGTTGCAGCACTGCAGTACATATAGTCTCCAATGAATTTTCTTAGAAATAATCCATTAATGTTAAAAAAGGAAACAATGCTCCTAGTGACAATATGAGACAAACAAAATTTCTTCTTTACTTGTCATTAAAGATATCAAAACAAAGCTTTGGGTGACTTTCCCAGTTATACATGTCTGAAAGATGACAAAATTAATTTAAAAAAATGTCTGTCTCAACAATTTCTTCTATTCCGTCAGTGAGAAGGTTCTCCAACACATATGATGTAGAAGAATAACATACTTATTTTTGTTATTAAACTGAAGTAATTTTCACACATGTATAAACAAAAGTACAAATGGACAGCACATGTAGATTGAAAAAAAAAAGAATTATTTTAAATAGGCTACAAAATGTTTTATTTCACATCACTACAATATATTTTGCAAATGAACTCTGGAGTACGAAAATAACAAACTGCATGTGAAAAGTCAGTTTACAGTATGTGCTGAGACCTAAGTTTCACTTTTCCTTTCTTCCATTCTTTTTTTTGTGTTAGTGGAATCACAGCTTGCTTTAATATACACCTATGTAGATATTTATTTAATGCTGTGCTGTGTATCTGTAAGTTAACAACAATATTACCTGGAAGCTTTTGGCTATAAATATCAAGGCATATCACCATCACCAAAAGTTAAGAGAAAAACTGTTTCATTTTCAAATTTCAAGTCAGTTATTGTTATGTGTATTAGGGACATAAGAATAATGGTATAATACTATTAAAGGTGCACCTTCATGTGCAATGACTAATTGATGAAATGGAAGATTAGCATTTAAAAAAAAGAGAGAGAAAATGTATCACAGCCAGAGACATAGTCACTGTAAAAACTGAGAAATTTGCTGAAATGTAGAAGATACTACAAAAAATATGACAAAGATCAATGTTACTTAATCGCACCATTCTACGTAACTAGAGTTAGTTGTCTCACTTAAAATGTCACTGTGCCTTTCAGAGCTGCAACTTTCAGATACTATTTTTTTAATCATCAAAAGGCATTGCTAAAGGAAGTGCTGCAATCATTCATTTACATTTACAGTCTCATATTCCTATCTTGTTCAGATTATATATAGATACTCTCTATAATTTGTCAGAATGTTATTTCACATTATGGCTGGAGTATGGAATCAAAAAATTGACACAATCACAAAATATTTTGTATGTAAAACTAAAACTAAACAACAACCATATTTCAATCAGTTGTTTTTTACTTTTTCCACCTACCAGTTTTGGCACTTCACTGGTGCCATTCTCAGGCCCCTGTGAACACTGTGAATATGTGTACCACAAAGCATGGTGCAATACAACAGGAGCCATCAATTAAATGTGTATTCCATGACTATTTTTCTGAAGTGAGTACCCCGATGAGAGTTGCAGCTTATCACTCCCCAGACTACAAGGCCTGGGGTGGGGCCAGTGTGTCTTGGACAAATGCACTCTATGAGACAGCACTCTCCAGGACTATGACATACGCACAAATGGTCATCAGTTGCATACAGGCAGAATATGCTTTCATCACTGAAGACTGCAGCATGCCATTCCATCTTCCAAGTGATCCTCTGACAGCACCAATGGTGCCGTGCATGTTGATGCTGTGGTATGAATGGAAGATGGGCTAGAGGTGTGCATGTCCATAGTCCTACTGCTATCAGATTCAAAACTTCGAACTGACACGTATGTTCTCACAACCCATCTTATATGTGCTGTGTATGATCTGCCACTTCTGCCCTTACAATATAGCAATCCTGGTGGGCATTTGTGCTGTGTGGGTGTCCAGAACCTTGTCTGTGGGCATGACTATGTTTATACAGTCACTGATACCTGCATCATTGCTCCACTGATGCAGCACTTCCAACTTGTGTCGGAGTTCTCTGAAAGGACCATTCCACCACTTGGAAGGCCACTATATGACACTTTCAAACTCACTCATCTGGCTGTAGGAAGCATGAGTGCACCTCCATGGCATGGTTGCTTCACACGTTTTCACCACACTGAGCCTTCTGGCTGTGAGCATTCCCTATTAAAGGGTAGACACAGATGGCGCTCCAGTAGCTATGCCCCTATGCTACCTGTTGGCAGATGGCACTGAAACCATTATAAGTACATTCTACTATCCCAAATGTGGCATATGCCATCATCGAATGAAAATTGACATTGTTTTTCCAGGTATACTATTTTTTTCTGGCTGTGTATTTATTATTAGTATTGTTGTTGTTGTTGTTGTTATTGTGGTATTTGGTCCAGAGACTCGTTTGCTGCAGCTCTTCATGCTACTCTATCCTGTGCGAGCTTCTTCATCTCCAAGTACCTACTGCAACCTACATCCCTCTGAATCTGCTTACTGTAGTCATCTCTTGGTCTCTCTCTATGATTTTTACCCTCCATGGTGCCCTCCAATACTAATTTGCTGATCCCTTGATGCCTCAAAACAAGTCCTACCAAATGATCCCTTATTCTAGTCAAATTGTGCCACAAATTCCTCTTCTCCTCACTTCTGTTCAGTACCTCCTCATTAGTTACTCGATATACCTATCTAATCTTCAGCATTCTTCAGTAGCACCACATTTCAAAAGCTTCTATTCTCTTCTTGTATAAACTATTTATTGCCCATGTTTCACTTCCGTACATGGCTACACTCCATACAAATACTTTCAGAAAGGACTTCCTAACACTTAAAACTGTACTCAATGTTAACAAATTTCTCTTCTTCAGAAATGCTTTCCTTGACATTGCCAGTCTACATTTTATGTCCTCTCTACTTCAACCACCACCAGTTCTTTTGCTCCCCAAATAGCAAAACTCATCTACTTCTTTTAAGTGTCTCATTTCCTTATCTAATTCCCTCAGAAACACTGGATTTAATTTGAATACATTCCATTATCCTCATTTGCTTTTGTTGATGTTCATCTTATATCCTCCTTTCAAGACACTGTCCATTCCATTCATCTGCTCTTACAGGTCCTTTGCTGTCTCTGACAGAATTACAATGCCATTAGCAAACCTCAAAGTTTTTATTTCTTCTCCATGGATTTTAATTCCTAACCCAAATTTTTCTTTTTTTCCTGCACTGCTTGCTCAATATATAAATTGAATAACATCGGGGATAGGTTACAACCCAGCCTCACTCCCTTCCCAACCACTGCTTCCATTTCATGCCCCTCAACTCTTATGACTGCCATCTGGTTTCTGTACAAATTGTAAATAGCCTGTCACTCCCTGTATTTGACCCATGCCACCTTCAGAATTTGAAAGAGAGTATTCCAGTCAACATTGTCAAAAGCTTTCTCTAAGTCTACAATTGCTAGAAATGTAGGTTTGCCTTTCTTTTACCTATCTTCTAAGATAAGACATAGGGTCAATATTGCCTTGCATGTTCCAACATTTCTATGGAACCCAAACTGATCTTCCCCGAAGTCGGCTTCCATCGGTTTTTCCATTCATCTGTAAGGAACTCGTGTCAGTATTTTGCAGCTGTGACTTATTAATCTGATAGTTTGGTAATTTTCACACCTGTCAACACCTTTCAGATTAGAATTATTATATTCTTGAAATCTGAAGGTATTTTGCCTGTCTCAAATATCTTGCTCACCAGATGGAAGAGTTTTGTCATGGCTGGCTCTCCCAAGGCCATCAGTAGTTCTAATGGAATGTTGTCTACTCCTGGGGCCTTGTTTCAGCTTAGGTCTTTCAGTGCTCTCTCAAACTCTTCACGTAATATCATATCTCCCATTTCATCTTCATATGCATCCCCTTCCATTTCCATAATATTGCCCTCAAGTGCATTGCCCTTGTACAGTCCCTCTATATAGTCCTTCCACCTTTCTGCTTTCCCTTATTTACTTAGGACTGGTTTTCCATCTGAGCCCTTGCTGTTCATACAGGTGGTTGTCTTTTCTCTAAAGGTCTCTTTAATTTTCCTGTAGGCAGTATCTATCTTACCCCTAGTGACATATGCTTCTGTATCCTTACATCTGTCTTCTAACCATCCCTGCTTAGCCATTTTGCACTTCCTGTCGATCACATTTTTGAGATGTTTGTATTCCTTTTAGCCTGCCTCATTTACTGCATTTTTTTTTCTCTTTTCATCAGTTTAATTCAATATCTCATCTGTTACCCAAGTATTTCTACTTGCTCTAGTCTTTTTACCTACTTGATCCTTGCTGCCTTCACTATTTCATCCCTCAAAGCTACCCATTCTTCTCATACTGTATTTCTTTCCCTCGTTCTTGTCAGTCATTTCCTAATGCTCTCTCTGAAACTCTCTACAACCTCTGGTTCTTTCAGTTTATCCAGGTCCCATCTCCTTAAGTTCCCACCTTTTTGCAGTTTCTTCAGTTTTACTCTTCAGTTCATAGCCAACAGATTACGGTCAGAGTCTTCATCTGTCCCTTTACCCCCAGTCCATATTCACCTACTACTTTTCTTTCTCTTCCTTTTCCTACCATCGAATTCCAGTCCCTCATGACTATTAAATTTTTGTCTCCCTTCACTATCTGAATAATTTCTTTTATCTCATCATACATTTCTTCAATCTGTTCATCATATGTGGAGCTAGTTGTCATATAAACTTGTACTACTGTGGTAGGTGTGGGCTTCATGTCTATCTAGGCTACAATAATATGTTCACTGTGCTGTTCGTAGTAGCTTACCTGCACTCCTATTTTTTTATTCATCATTAAATCTACTCCTGCATTACCCCTATTTGATTTTGTATTTACAACCCTGTATTCACCTGACCTTCTGCCACCGATCTTCACTAATCCCCACTATATCTAACTTTAATGTATCCATTTCCCTTTTTAAATTTTCTAACCTACCCTCCCTATTAAGGGATCTGACATTCCATCCTCTTATCCCTAGAATGCCAGTTTTGTTTCTCCTGATAACAACATCCTCCTGAGTAGTCCCCGCCCGGAGATTTATTATGACTAAGAAAATGGTTACATCTACATCTACACTTTCAAATATTTGTAACTATTTATCATCAGTAAGAGAGTGGTTTCTTTTCTTATTTCTACATCTACATTCAAACACTGCAAACCACTGTGAAGTGCATGACAGATGGTACTTCTCATTACACCAGTTTTGCAACTTCTTCTTGTTCCATTCAGGTATGACTCTTTAAATGCTTCTGTGCACTCTATAATTAATGTGATCTATTTCTCACGGTCCCTGTCTGAGCAGACTATAGGAAGTTGTAGTATTTTGCTAGATTTGTCACATAAAGCTTGGTTCTTGCAGCTTTGTAAGTAAGATTTCTCTGAACAGTTTGATCTCACTTCAGGGCCCTAGTCTCCTACCAATGAATCAAAGTCTTTCTACAACTGAAGCTTTGTGATTGTTCTATTCCATATAGCCAAAACACAAGTTAAAAAATTTCAGTTGTAACTTGTTGATACTGTCATAGTAAGCAGATTCAGAAGGATGTAGGTTGCAGTAGTTAATTGAAGATGAAAAAACTTGCATAGGATAGAGTAGCATGGAGAGCTGCATCAAACCAGTCTCTGAACTGAAGACCACTACACCAGATACTAAATTTTTCAGTTTTGTGAAGTGCACCTGAACATTTGAACAAATTGCCAACCTTTTCACCACTTTTAAATCATATCAAGATGAGAATGAATGTTCGCGTAGTTTTTTCAAACAAGACTTCATTATAAATAACTGTATCATCTGTGAAAAACTGAGGTTATTATTAATATTGTCTGCAAGGTCATCAATAAGCAATGCGAATAGCAAGGGTCTCAACATACCTTTGGTGGGTACGTTTGAATTTACTTTTACACTTCTCAATGACTCTCTATCCAAGATACACTATGTGATCAAAAGTATCCGGAAACCCACAAAACCATATGTTTTTCATATTAGGTGCATTGTGCTGCCACCTACTGCCAGATACTCCATATCAGCGACCTCAGTAGTCATTAGACCTTATGAGAGAGTAGAATGGGGACTCTGCGGAACTCACAGACTTTGAATGTGGTCAGGTGATTGGGTGTCACTTGTGTCATAAGTCTGTAAGTGAGATTTCCACACTTCTAAACATCCCTAGGTCCACTGTTTTCAATGTAATAGTGAAGTGGAAACGTGAAGGAAAACATACAGCACAAAACCGTAGAGGAGGACCTCATGTGTTGACCGACAGAGACGGCCGGCAGTTGAGGAGGGTCGTAATGTGTAATAGTCAGACTTCTATCCAGACCGTCACGCAGGAATTCCAAACGGCATCATGATCCACTGCAAATTCTATGACAGTTAGGTGGGAGATGAGAAAACTTGGATTTCATGGTCGAGTGGTGCTCATAAACCACACATCATGCCAGTAAATGCCAAACAACACCTCGCTTGGTGTAAGGTGATGGCAGGGTGTGGGTATGATGAATGTCTGGTGAACATCATCTGCCAGCATGTGTAGTGCCAACAGTAAAATTCAGAGGCAGTGGTGTTATGGAGTGATCGTTTTTCATGGAGGGGGCTTGTGCCCCTGGTTGTTTTGTGTGGCACTATCACAGCATAGGCCTGCATTGGTGTTTTAAGCACCTTCTTGCTTCCCACTGTTGAGAGCAATTGGGAGATGGGGATTGCATCTTTCAACACGATCGAGCACCTATTCATAAGGCACGGCCTGTGGTGGAGTGGTTATGTGATAATAAAATCCCTGTAATGGACTAGCCTGCACAGAGTCCTGACCTGAATCCTATAGAACACCTTTGGGGTGTTTTGCAATGCTGACGTCGTGCCAGGCCTCACTGACTGACATCAATACCTCTCCTCAGTGCAGCACTGCTTGAAGAATGGGCTGCCATTCCCCAAGAAACCTTCCAGCACCTGATTGAACGTATGCCTGCGAGGGTGGAAGCTGTCGTCAAGGCTAAGGGTGGGCCAACACCATATTGAATTCCAGCATTACCGATGGGGAGCACCACGAACGTGTAAGTCATTTTCAGTCAGATGCCGGGATACTTTTGATCACATAGTGTAACATGCTGCATCCTCCCTATCAAGTAATCCTCAATCCAGCCACAAATTTTGCTTCATACCCCATTTGATTGTAATTTTTATAATAAGCATAGGTGTGGTGCTAAGTAAAATTCCTTTTGGAAGTCAAGAAATACTGCATCTACCTGACTGCCTTGGCTTCCCATGGCTTTCAAAAGGCCATGTGATAAAAGTTCAAGGTGGGTTTCACATGACTGGTTTTCTCAGTATCCATATTAGCTGGCATTGAGTTCATTATCTTTGAGTTACTTCATTACATTTGAGCTCAGAATATGTTCTAGGATTCTACAACAAATGAATGTGAAGTATACTGAATGATAGCTTTGTGGATAACTTCTGTTACTCTCCTTGTAGACGAGTGTGATCTAGCTTTCTACCAACTACTGGGCATGGATTTTTGTTTGAGGGATCCACAGTAGATTATGTTAAAAAGTGGTGTTAACTCAGCCACAAACTCAGTATAGAATCCGGAAGGGACTCCGTCGAACCCTTGAGCTTAGTTCAATTTTAGTGATTTCAGCTGTTTCTCTACATTACTGGCACTAAAATCTATATCACTCATCTTGACAGTGATGGAGGAATGAAACTGGGGCAATACCTCTGGATTTTCACTTATAAATGAACATTTAAAAACTGAATTCATTGTTTCTGCTTTTGCTTTGCCAGCTGTAGTTTCAGTGTCTGTCTTGTCCATGAGTGTCTGGGCACTAACAGTGGTACAGCTTATAGCCTTTTCATATGACCAGAATGTATTTGAGTTTTGTTAAAGATCATTTGGCAATATTCTGCTGTGATAGTCACTGAAGGCTTCATGCATTGCTCTGTAGACAGCCGAACATTTCATCCAGCATCTCTCTATGTACAGTCCTATGGTTTATTACACCTATTATGCAGTAGTCTCTGTTTCTTTAAAGGTTTCTTTACAGTGACTTTTTTACCTAGGTGGATTGCTCCCATCATGAACTGTTCTGCTAGATACAGGTATATCAAGTGTGTGGTCAACTATTCTTCTAAACCTGTGCCACAGTTCTTCTAAATCCTCCCTTCAAGTGCTAAATGATTTGATTTCCTTATTGTGATATGACACTTCTGCCATTTATTTAGTTTGCTGAAAATATAAATTCTTCTACTTGTTTCAGTTACCCTTTGTGTAATCTTATTGCTATAACTGCTTCATGGTCAATGATAGCAGTTTCTATTCAAACTTCCATTATATCCAATATATTTCCATCAAAAGCAGGCTTTCACACAATTTGACCTAGGTAGTCCTCAGAGAATGCATTTAGAAATGTTTTTCAGGATGTCTTATCATGCCCATCATTCACAGAACTGTAATTTTCTCAATTGATTATTGTTGTTGGATGATAAAAGTCTCCTCAAATGATGACAGTATAACTGGGAAACTTGTGTGCTAGTGGACTTACAGGGTGACAATTATTGAACCATACATAAAAAAACATAAATTAGTTACAAACTACAGCATGTACACACTTTATTCAACATGCAAATGTCACTACAGATATTTGGATTTAAGTTACGACACACTCAATACGCCTGCCATCATTGACGATGACATGGGACAGACAAATAGTGAAATTCTGCATGATCCACTGAAGTGTCAGAACATTGATGATATCAATGACCTCCTGAATGGCTGTTTTCAGCTCAGCAATGGAGAAATGGTTTTGGGTTTATTACTGTAACCTTGTCTTTGATATAGCCCCACAAAAAGCAGTTGCATGTGTACAGATCCTGAGAATATGGCAGCCAAGCGAAGCCCATGCCAGTGGCCTCTGGGTACCCCAGAGGCAGAATGCAGTCCCCAGAGTGCTCCTCCAGGACATCAAACACCCTCCTGCTTCAATGGGATCAAGCTCCATCTTGCATGAACCACATCTTGCCAAAATCAGGGTCACTTTGGATAATGAGGATGAAATTGTCTTCCAAAACCATCACGTACCATTTGGTAGTCACTGTGCCATCAAGGAATATCACATTGATTATTTTGTGACTGGACATTGCTCACCACACAGTCACCCGTTGATGGTGAAGAGACTTCTTGATAATGAAATGCGGATTTTCAGTGTGCCAGTTTTGCTTATTGGGAAACCCATCCAAATGAAAATGGGCTTCATTGCTAAACCAAACCATGCATACGCATAGTAATTCATATCTTGCCCTGTGGCCAACCGTGCAGTTTGAATGTCCCAACACAAACTGTTCAGAAGTTATGACAATTTTATTTCATATAGTTCAGTAACTGTCACTCTGTAAGTTTCCTCTCAAGTTTTCAGTTACATTGGGAAGTGAGACTGATGGCTGATAGAAGAATCCAGCTGTGAGTTTATTCCCACCCTTGATATTAAGTATTTCTGCATGTAGTTTCAGTTTCTATCATGGTAGATCTAATTTTCTTGTCTACTGTGACAATATACAGTCTCAATTTCCCATTAACTATTCTTTTGATATATGCTTAAATTGTCCCAAAATATCTCACTGCTATAAATTTTTGGGTTAAAACTTGCTTTCTTTATTTAATATAATGCGAGATCCAAAGCTTTTCAGGAATGCTCCAAACTCTGGGACTTGGTTGTGAGTCCTTCAGCAGTTAATTAGTATGGTTTTAATACTTTCGCTTGTAGTGGGTACTACTTTGGATCTTATACTGACACTTATAGGTCCAATACAGCTTTCATTATTGGGACTGGATGGAGAGTTGACTAATCTAAAGAAACCTTGGGTGCACTTCATACACAGACAGCTACCTGGGTAGCAGTCTTTGATGTGTAGTGCACACCTGACCCATTTAGGGGACCCTACATTTTTTAATCTTATGGCACATTGCAGGAAGTCACAGCGTAACTTGTCAAAGAACCTTCAAAGACTCTGATTCAAATCCTTCCACATGACTCAGGAGCAGGTGCCATGATCAGTTCTATGAGTAATGCTGCAAATTACATTTTATTGAAACTCTGTGAACAAAGCAGGCCTTCCCTACTTTCTCTGCTAGTTGCTGGAATGATCCATGTATGACCTCAGAGCCCAGATGAGTCTGGTGTGATAGTGAGTGCACAAGGATCACTCCAGTCACTATTTAAGCTTTACTGTGGCAATTTAAACATGTTTTTTAATGTAAACTCATCATCAAATGACACTGGTACAGAAATATCACATGTGGTGGTGAAAATACCACCTTTCCTGTGACAGAGGTAAAGATATGGTTTTGTAAGTGGAATCACAATTTATTACTGCAAATATTAGCAACAAGATGACATATTATCATTATGTCTTGGGATCTCTTGATTGTGAAGTTGCTCAGCTTATTTCAGATTTCAAACCATTATCAGCTTCCCCAAATACAGACTTAAAAACACATTTTACCAAATAATCTGAAGAAGCAGAGTCATGCAGAGTCAAAAAATTGCTGACCAAAGTAGAACTAATAGACAAATAGCTATCTAATTTGCCCTGAGAGATGCGTGCTCCTGCTGAAACACAAGTAACCAATGATTTTTTATGATAGTCCATATGCTCTTACTATATTTATTCAACGACTGTGGGGACCTGTATCGAACGCCTTGCGGAAGTCAAGAAACACGGCATCTACCTGAGAACCCATGTCTACGGCCCTCTGAGTCTCGTGGACGAATAGCGCAAGCTGGGTTTCACACGATCGTCTTTTTCGAATCCCATGCTGATTCCTACAGAGTAGATTTCTAGTCTCCAGAAAAGTCATTATACTCGAACATAATACGTGTTCCAAAATTCTACAACTGATCGACGTCAGAGATATAGGTCTATAGTTCTGCACATCTGTTCGACGTCCCTTCTTGAAAATGGGGATGACATGTGCCCTTTTCCAATCCTTTGGAACGCTACGCGCTTATAGAGACCTACGGTACACCGCTGCAAGAAGGGGGGCAAGTTCCTTCACATACTCTGTGTAAAATCGAACTGGTATCCCATCAGGTCCAGTGGCCTTTCCTCTTTTGAGGGATTTTAATTGTTTCTCTATCCCTCTGTCGTCTATGTCGATATCTACCATTTTGTCATCTGTGCGACAATCTAGAGAAGGAACTACAGTGCAGTCTTCCTCTGTGAAGGAGCTGTGGAAAAAGACACTTAGTATTTTGGCCTTTAGTCTGTCATCCTTTGTTTCAGTACCATTTTGGTCACAGAGTGTCTGGACATTTTGTTTTGATCCACCTACCACTTTGACATAAGACCAAAATTTCTTAGGATTTTCTGCCAAGTCAGTACATAGAACTTTACTTTCGAATTCATTGAACGCCTCTCACATAGCCCTCCTCACACTACATTTCGCTTCGCATAATTTTTGTTTGTCTGCAAGGCTTTGGCTATGTTTATGTTTGCTGTGATGTTCCCTTTGCTTCCGCAGCAGTTTTCTAACTCGGTTATTGTACCACGGTGGCTCTTTTCCATCTCTTACGATCTAGCTTGGCACATACTCATCTAACTCATATTGTACGATGATTTTGAATTTTGTCCACTGATCCTCAACACTATCTGTACTTGAGACAAAACTTTTGTGTTGAGCCATCAAGTAGTTGAGATGTAAATCTCAAAGCAATGGCTTCTATGGCCAAAAAATAATAAAGATTATCATGTTCAGTCAGTTTATCTGTAGTATGACATACTTTCCCATTTGGAAAGACAGCTTTTGGACCTAATGACCAAGATTCAGAAACTAGAGAGCTGTATTATGGCTGATGCAATTCTTACTGAAAGGTAAACAAATAATTTCATAATAAACCTGCTGATTCTCTTTTACTTTCTTGATTTGTTAAGCTAAAAATATTCCTAATTCCCTTTATGAACTGAAACAATTAGTTGGCAATATGAAAGTTCTATTAAGAAAGCAGAAAATCCTTGGATAATAAATACTATCATCTGAATCGTTTTTTGGGTAATAGTTGCTAGCAAACTTCAAAACTGCATTAAATTACAATACATCCAGACAATACACACCCCTCTTAAAAGGTAAAACTAACTGTAACACAATGTATTAGTTATAATATGTGCTACAGTAACTAAATGACAAATGCTGATTTACTAGGAAATAGGTAGTGCACGCCACTCATAACTTCCAAAAATTCTCAAATATATTCATTTATTTATGTTGGTATACACTCATATTCGGAGTGAACAAGTTTTTGGATGAAGATACTGCTACTGAAATTGCATAAAGCATAAATGTTGACAGCAACTGATGCTACAGCACAAAATATGTTTTTCACAGCACACACTGTATGAAAATAAACAATATATCAAGACACAGCCATGATTTTTGATACAATTGTCATTAAAATGATTAAATTTTATGTGAATCTTGTTTTGCATTACTTATTGTAATTTATTTGCCATTTTGCAAATTTACAACAGTTCTAAAATGTTCTCAACATTTCACAATAAACAACATTTTGCATTTGTTGTCTTAGTGCAGCTCTGTGTTCCTTTATGAAGATGGTAGTGTCCATAATGTGACCTTGTTTCATGTATCCATCTTCCTTCTGTAGATTTCTGTCTACGTATGATCTCATAGGTAGATGTAGGTGGCCACGTAACAACATTACCATGACCAGCTTATCTATTAGGGAAAGTATGGTTGAATTATTACATCAATGTGTAATAGACTGTGAAAATTTCCCAGCCTCATACAGAGGTAGGGTTGATGTTAATGATTTTTTTGCTTATTTTTAATAATAATGTTAATAAAATATGAATAATTTTGTTTTAAAGATTTTTCATTTAGTTTTGTTTTTTGTTCAAAAGGATGAACTGAAATATCAAGTCATCATAAAAACCTTTAGTTTGGACATCTTGTTGTCAGTCTATGAAAGTGCATGAAGGTTTGTGATTCTTCATAAGTTTTAAAAGCTAATAAAAGGGGGAGAAGTTCAAATGAGACCATACTTCTATGGAAGAAAATTCATATGGTAGGAGTATGTGTTTGGAGAGCTCTAAAGTGAAACCATCACAGAAAACTAGTTGTAGAGGAGCATTGTAAGAATGCAGAGTAAATGTAATTCACCAGTGAAGGGAGTAGCTTACAAAAAATTTGTTTGCCTCATTCTGGAGTATTGATGCCCTTTCTGGGAGACTTATGAGGTAGGATTAATAGAGAATATTCAAAGAATGGTTGTATTTTCATAATAGGTCCATTTAATAAGTATGCACGTGTCATTGAGATGTGCATTAAACTTCTGTGACAGACTCTATTTTCATAATAGGTCCATTTAGTAAGTATGCACGTGTCATTGAGATGCGCATTAAACTTCTGTGACAGACTCTACACGAGATATGTTGTCAAGAGAGGTTACTGTTCATATTCTGAGAGTGAACCATTCTAAAACAGTCAGGCAACATATTGTAATAAAATAAATAAATTTCCTCCCACATACATCCTGCAGAATGACCTTGATTGGAATATTAAAGAACACCAAACTCATATGGAAGCATACTAACTGTCATTCTGTCTGTGCACAATTCTTGAAAAGAAGAGGAAATGTAGAAAATGATAGTGGTATTTGAAGCATGCCCCTTCTTTACACACTATAAAGTTGCTTGTGGAATATAGATGCTGATGTTGTAGAAGAATATTCCAAAACTATTACCACAGACAACAGTTTTATGGTTGGTTGTTTGGTTGGTTGGGGGGAGGGGACCAAACAGCAAAGTCATCAGTCCCATCAGATTAGGGAAGGATGGGGAAAGAAGTCAGCTGTGCCCTTTCAAAGGAACCACCCAGCAATTTCCTCAAGTGATTTAGGGAAATCATGGAAAACCTAAATGAGGATGGCTGGATGCAGGTTTAAACCATCATTCTCCCAAATGTGAGTACAGTGTGTTAACCACTGCGCTACCTCGCTCGGTACATTTATATGAAGAAAGGTCATTATATGATATTTGATGATCAGCAATTAAAGGTGCATAAAATAGGTGATGTCATGGGATTGTTAGAAAAAACAAAATGATCATGACCAAATGAAAATGCAATAATGATTTATTAGCCAAGTTTAAACACAATAGTTTTTTTTTTTATATTTGAGTTCATAACTCATCACATTCCTCGAAACATTCCTTTTCCTACATCAGGCTGTTTTTATTTGAAACAAACATTTTATTTCAACAAAAATAATAAATTTTTGAAAATATACTGCAACTTGATAGTTAAAAAATGTAGTCATCAAGCAGTGGCAAGAGAACACATGCATATAAAGGATAAGGAAATTTTTTGCAAGCTTTCAGAGCCAGTGACACCTTAACTAAACATTTTTATTCTATAAGACATAGGGTGTGCCCCATGGGTGGGTCATTACATTGATACAATGTACAAAGGACGCAGTGTCCAAATCACTCTCTGTGTTGTGTGGTGGCTCACTGCCAAATGCAAGTCTTTTTATGTGACACCATTTGGATGCCTTTTACACTGACTTTATATTGAACACGGCCCTCTTTGGTTACCATTCAGCTATGCTGCCCCCCCAGCTACCAAGTCAAACATTCAAATCACTGACAACTGTTCAATAATATGGAGAGTTATTTGGTGTGGAATAGACAGGCTGTACTTAGTCCACTGTACCTTGTTGACAACTCATTAGCACTCTTGATAAGCTCTGTAATGACCAGATCTGAGGCTTAATACAGACTGGCCGATCAGCTCTGTGGATGGAAGCAAATACTCACCAGCAGCAACGGCACAATGAAACTTCCTTGAAGGTGTGGTTGTAAGCCACATCATGGTGTTGCTCTGACAGATGGCGATTTCCTTCTCATGGTTTCGATGGCGGTTCCAACTGTGAGACTTGAGCTTCGATATATTGACAAAATCACATTGCTGCCCCCTCCCTCCCTTCCCTTCCCCCATAAATGTTTGCACCATCATCATGTACAGCTAGTTCCTGGACCAATGGCAGTGGGAACACTGGAAAAAACTGATCACAGGGTGCATGCCTGCATCCAGGGTACTGATGCTGTGGACAGGACATCAGAATCAGCTTCAAGATCCTATAGGACATCCTGGTGGATGCCTGGTGGTGGCATCTCCACAGACATCATCTCAGGATGCAGGACCAGCAGTGACACTAGAGATGAATTCTTCATGTCAACCTCCATTGATGCCTCGACAAGAGGTGATGACAGAGCTGGGAGAAGAGGCAGAGGTGACAACTGCTTCTGTGGATCCCTGCAATGTGCTGGGTCTGTGAACAAAAATTCTGTGCAGATTACAAATCCAAGTAAGCTGCAGCTGGTCCCTGATTCTACGAATGCAGCCCCATTGGACCCGGAACGGTATAAGATGATCTGCCTAATACTCATCTCAATACCTACACTTGCCAAACACACTGGAAATGACACTGTCCTGGAGATGAAACCTTGTAGGGTTTGGTGAAATGTATGACTCCTGCAAGAGATGGAGAAGAATACAATGATGTCAACCGTATAAGAGTTCCACCAGTGACTTTCTGTCTCGAGGCAAGAAGCTGCAGCATGCAAAAATGTTCTTAGGCCCAGATCCCATGTGCAAGATGTATGCAGCTTTTCCATTTACATCTTGAATGTGTGTTCAAAACTTTCAGCTTAATTGTTTGATGATGGGCAAACTGCCATTGTTGTATGCTGGATTCCATAGTCATCACAAATTGTTGAAAGTCAGCAAATATAAACTGTGATCATTTGATGGAAACAACAACCACTGATAATCCTTCTATACAAAAAATCAAGTTAAGGGCTGACACTGTAAGGGCTGTTGTAGTGGAATTCAGTGGGACTACACTGCTAACATCATTCTCCAAAATTTTTTAGAAGGTGGTCTATTATGGAATAGTATCTCACCTTAGCAACAATAGTATCCTAAGCAAATCACAGTTTGGATTTCAGAAAGGTTGCTCCACTGAGAATGCCATTCATATGTTCACTAACCAGATTTTGCTAGCATTAAAGGATAAAATAGCATTGGATGATATTTTTTGTGACCTCACAAAGGCATTTGACTATGTGAATCAACCTATTTTCCTAGATAAATTAACATTTTATCAGATTGAAGGTGTAGCCAACTAATGGATAATGTCATACGTAACCAAAAGAATGCAGAAAGTTGTACTTAGTAATTCAAGCAATATAGTCCATGGTCATAATTCTGACTGGGGAGAAATCACATATGGGGTTCCCCAAGATTCAATCTTATGTGTACTACTGTTCCTCATATATGTAAACATTCTTCCATCTAGTATACAACAAGCAGAATTAGTTCTTTTTGCATATGACACTAGTATTGTAATCAATCCAAGTACACATACAGAAACAAAAGAAATGGTAAACAAAGTTTGTAAAAGTATCATTGACTATTTTTCTGTGAATGGTCTCACCCTCAATTTTAAAAAGACCTAACATATTCAGGTCTGCACGTCTAAAGGTACTACACCAGTGATAAGTGCCAGACATGGTGAGGAAGTAATAAATAGGATTGAAACTTTAAAGTTCTTAGGGGTCCATGTTGATGAGGATTTAAATTAGAAAAAACACATTTTGGAACTCCTAAAACAACTTAGTTCAGGCACATTTGCACTTAGAATCATTGCAAATCTCGGGGAGAGACAAATCAGTAAGTTGACACATTTTGCATATTTTCATTCAATAATATTGTATGGAACAATGTTCTGAAGTATCTCATCATTGAGAAAGAAAGTCTTCATTGCACAAAAACGTACTCTTAGAATAATATGTTGTGCTCACCTGTGATCATCTTGTAAACATCTATTTAAGAAGGTGGACATTCTAATTACTGCTTCACAGTATATTTATTCCCTCATGAAGTTTGTTATAAATAATCCACTACAGCTCAAGAGGGACACTGAGTTACACAATTACAATACCATAAGGAAAAACGACATTCATTATTCCACATTAAGTTTGTCTTTAGCACAGAAGGGGTGCACAGAGCTGCAACAAAAATTTTTGGTCATTTTCCCAGTGATATAAAATCTCTGACAGACAACAAAGTAAAATTTGATAACAAACTGAGAAAGTTTCTCCTTGCCAACTCCTTCTATTCCGTAGAAGAATTTCAATTATTGTAATGTGTAAAAGGTGGTGGGTAGGAATTACTAACTCACATCTGTATATCTTTTTTTTTTCTTTTTGTTAAAAAAATTTAGAAATGTTCAGAATGTAACCATAAGTACAATTTAATTTGTGATGTGAATGCATAATGACTTCTTCCACATCATTACAATCTATTGTACAAAATGATCCATGGAACATGTTGCTAACTGCTAACTGCTGCAAGGGAAACTTGCTATAAGCATCAACCACCAGCAATCATTCCATGTTCCAATAGGGTCTTGTAAAATCTGTATTTAACCTTTTCCATGGTCATGTTGGACATGGACACTAAAAAAACCATTGTGGTGGACTGGAATCATGTTCCACACAGGCTGTGCGGTGGGAGGTCATCCATTGAATTTGGGCATCCATGTACATCCATGCACAATGGCAGTGAGGTAGCTGCTTGGTGTATACTACTTCCCAATGACCCAGATGCAACAACTTCAACATTTCGCATTAAGGGACCACAGATGTGCCTTGTCATTCACAGTATGAAAGAGAAGGACACTCAGATACACAGAAAGCACATACTGATGCACAAAGTAATAGTATGCCATGGGGTGGTGGACTTCTTTTAAGCTTTGACACCATCCATTGTGAACAGATAGCAATACAACTCAAAGAGCGGGTTCTGAGGCAGATTCCTGTGCAATACACTGGTAGTGTACTGGATACCCATGAAGGGTGTTAAGACCCTGTGAATCAGTCTGGAAGCATGAATCTCCAGATTAATCAAACAAAAAGTCCGTGCCAATTGGTAACCATAAAAACCAGTCAGCATTTCAATGCTAAGCTGCAGGCCTGTACAACAATTTATGCCACTAGTGTGACAACAACAGGACTCAATGTTGTAATTTTGGTGCTGTCTGTGTCTGGACAGGCTGAAGAAACCCGTCAGTGGCCTGTGCTTGGTGATGATATAGAAACGTTACCCACACAAATACTGGTGAAATTTAGTGACTACGTAAATAATGGTGAGTGCCTCTTTTTCCAGATGACTGTAGTTACACTGTACCTTGCTAAAAGTTTTGGAAGTGAAACCAATAAACTTGTCAGAGGAACCAATCCTGTGGGAGAACATCAAACCAGACCCATTGGAGACACATCAACTGTTAAGAAAATGGGCTTGTCTGCGTTGAAGTGGACCAAACGACAATCACTGCAGAGAACATCCTTAAGTTGTTGAGATGTGTCCTGACAATCTTTTGACTCCAGAAAGAGAACACCTTTCTTGTGCAGTTGATTCAGTGAACCCGTAATTTGTGTTGTGGAATAAACTTGTTGTAATAAGTAAGTTTTCCCATGATGGCTGGTAACTCTTTAATGTTATGGGACTCTGGAAAATCCCTGAGTCCTAATGAGTGTGACTGTGCTGGATGTATGCCCTGTGCATTAATTACATGATCCAGATATTCAATTTCTGCACAGTAAAACATGCACTTCACTTAACTTCACTCCAGGCCTGCTTCAGAAAGAACTTGAAATAAAAACTCTAAGTTGGCTAAATATTTCATTGACATGCAGATGGACACTACAACATGTAAATAGTTTGCACATGGAGGATACTTTGCTGTTAACTTGAACCCTTGTTCTGTATTTCTAGAGACAAAATAAGAAACAAGTGTTCAATGGGGCAATGAAATGTTACTTTTTAAATAATTAATAAAATATGCCCCAAACATTTAATTAATGCTAAAAGACATTAAAAATCACGGGAGCTAATGCACTGCTGAATGGGAGGCACTGGAACTATAGCCTTAAATTGGCTGATGGTTTTTTTAACTACAAGGGGGGTCGGGGTGTATGCACTGAATTACTGAAACCATTTCAAAAACACCACTGTCTTTCCATAGTCTCAATTCTTGAACACGCTTATCACAAATAGCAAGGGAGACAGGCCATCCATGATGAAAATGTGGTTGCACATTTCCTTTTAAAGTTATGTCCAGCTCAAAATCTTTACTTTTCCAAGATCTTCTTGAAATAGGTTACTTCATTTTGCACACAAATTATTAACACAATCTTGAGGGACATTAGCATTGATTTGAACCACAGTGTCCTGAAGTCCATGTCAGATAAGTCTAATGAGTCCACACCAAAAATATTTGGGCTGTCCCACGAACACAAGACATGAAGTAACATAGATTTACTAACATTACAAAATGTTTCAGGCATGCTGCATGCACCCATTACTGAAATATGGTGCCCATTCTATGCTGACAGAGTGGCATTAGTGGGCTATCAAACAATTCTCAAGTGTTTCTGTTCAGCAACATTACGGGAGCACTTTACCTAATTATAGTTTCACAGAATGCCGTGCCATATGCAAATGTACATATAGCTTATTTCTCTGCCATTTGATCACTTGTGAACATTTCTGTTTGTTCGGAGGGTGAGCCACTGATGGGGCCCCTAGCACTACCTCAGCTGATACTGCATTACTTGTACTGAAATACACTGTGATCTAGAGTCTGACTGCCACCTATCACAGCAGTTTTGCAAATACGCTGTTTGAATATGGCTGCACTTGCCACAGGAAAAGAATTTTGCCCCCTTGCATGGGCACTGTTTACTGCCACTTGCTGTTTAGTACTGCAGGTACAGTTTCCTTGCATTAGACAGCAAATTGGCACATGCACTGTGTGACTGACTTTTTTAACGCTTGGCTTTGTCTGCTGCTTGCCTTCTGACTGATTAGAGAACTGAGTGTGTTGTGCACTTTGAATTACAGAAATGGCCAGAGTCTCTAAATCTTACCTCTGACACACACACCTACAATGTCTGAGACACAATGATAGAAAGCATAGTTTATAAATTAGAATTTGGTGTCTTCAAAATAGCAGCACATATGTGTTCATCTGATACATTTTAGGTAACTGAATCACGGAGTACAATGTCACTGTAGGATACTCCGCATGAACACTTACATTTGCAATATCTGATATGCCTGCTCAGTTTTGTGACTCACTATTTGTTTGTCTAACCAAGCTGCTTCATAAGCCTAAAAAACAACTGATACATGCATCTGGGCAACAAAGTGCTCATATAACTTCCAAATTAATGACTCATAAGCGATATCCTCCAGATGAGAGCCCACACACTTGAAACACTTTGGCCCTCACATTAGAAATTAAATAAAATTTTCACTTGGTACCTGTCATGTCATAGGCAGAGAAGTTTGCTTCAAGTTGAGCATCATATTTAGTCCAGGTCCTCTTGCTGGCTGTGAAATTCTCAGAATTTGTGTGCAGCTGTAGTTTGTTGAGGTGCATTTGCTGTTGCAAGTACTTGCATCAGTTGAATGACACTCTGTACCAGTTGTTGAAACTATTGCCCCTGCATTGGACCACTTTTAGCAGAGAAAGTTCTTGTGGTGATAAAGACATGATAATATGCAGAAAAAAAATGACTAATAATATCACCCTTGACAGTGGAACAACTCTGCACCATAAGTTCCAAAGTCTGATTGCCAATGTTGTGTCACTGCTCAGAGGTAGAAATGGGCAATCCTAAAACATTAAATAATGGTGACACAATCTTAGCTGAATACATTTATTCTGTAAGACACTAAGCTTGCAAGGGCTTAGAAGCCCGTGAGTCAGTTGTCACATTGATATACTGTACAAATGATGGAGTGCCCAAGTCATTGGTAAATGTTCAGTTATATGCAGAGTCCTACTGCTTGGAATAATAATAATAATAATAATAATGGCGTGTGACAAGGGCCTCCTGTCCAGTAGACCACTCACCTGGTGCAAGTCTTTCGATTTGATGCCACTTTGGCGCCTTGCATGTCGATGGGGATGAAATGATGATGATTAAGACAACACAACACCCAGTCCCTGAGCGGAGAAAATCTCCAACCCAGCTGGGAATCAAACCCGGGCCCTTAGGATTGACAGTCTGTCGGCACTGACCACTCAGCTACTGGGGGCGGACACTGCTTGCTTGGAATGGGTAGACTGTGCTGAGCCCACTTAGCTTGTTGACATCTCTGTAGTACACTCAATAAGCTTCATGGTAATAACACTTCAGGCCAAATACAGACTGGCTGTTCAGCTCTGCAGACAAAAATAAATACTTGCCGGCAGCAGTGGCATGCTGAAGCTTCCTCTAATGCAAGGAATTAGGCTGTCTCATAGTTGGTCACTCCTGCAGGCAGCAACTATCTTCCTAGTGGTGTCGGTGGTGGTGCCAATTGTGAGTCTTGCACTATGATATATTAATGACAGCACAGGGGCCAAATGATGATAATATATATAAACTTGCCTTGCCCATGTATTGTTACACAGCATGAGGAGGGTCATTTGCAATAGTGGTTTAAATGTTGGTACATTTTACAACATGGTGTGGTCTACAACCTGTAGAAAATTTATGGAAAAAATGTATATGAAGTGCCTCATCTGTTTTTCACATTGTGGCTTTTTGTATTGTTGACGATTTGGTTTTTCCTGAACTCTTAGCCTATCAGGCTATTGACTCTTAAGATGTTGACCACATCATGTATGGTTTTGTATCAATAAAAATTCTGACCTTTTTCAGTGTATTGTGTGTGTTGGTATGTTGACTAACTGCACATAGGCTGCATATTTTTTTGTTTTAGATATAGCACCTTACATCTGTAAAGGTACAATATTACCTCATTATACATGGTCCAGTCCCATTAATGTGACCACTGCCTACATTCAGTCTCAATGTGCAATAACCACTCACAGACAGCAAGTGGTACCACTAGCAGTGGAGGGTATATAATGCATGTCGAGGAGGGGGTGATGCAGAAAGCAGTGCAGTCACTGTAATGCTGAAATGGAGTGATTTATCTACCATCAAAAAGGGCATAATCATTGGCTTTTGATCCAAGGTGGTAGCATTACCAAAATGGCTAAGTTTGTAAACTGTTTGCATGCTGCCATGGCTAAGGTATATCGTGCCTAGCAAAATGGCGCTACCAAAAACTGTGGTGCACCAAAGGCCACACATGACAGGTGGCATTTTCAGATGAATGATGTTTTATGCTCCATCGGACAGATGGTCATTGCTGTGTGTGTGGTGAAACGTCTGAAAGCAAATACCCTGCAACATTCGTCGGAAGGATCCAGGTTGTAGGGGTGAGTGACATGGTCTGGGGAATGTTTCTGTGGCATTCCCTGGTTGATCTCATCATTATTGAAGGTACAATGGATCAACACATGTATACACATATCCTTGGGGATCATGTCCATCCCTACATGCAGTTTCTTTTTCCTTGAAACAATGGGATCTACCAGCAGGACAATGGAACATGTCACACAGCTCGCAGTGCACGTGAGTGGTTCGAAGAGCACCAGTATGAGTTTACTTTAATAATACATGGCAAATATGTCACAGATCTTCCTGCAAAAATAATGCATGAAGAGACTGGGATTGTAAAAGAAGAAAAGAAAAGAGTGTTGTTTAATCCGGGCACTTAAAGGTGCTTTTATAATGAGAAAGCTGAGGGACTTGAAGTACTAAATTGTTGTAGCATCTTCCATGATCACTAGATTTAGCATCTTCTGATTCCCAGTTATCCCACATCAAAAGAAATTTGTGACAGGAAAAAAATTGAATTGAATGTATAGGTTACAGCAGATCTAATGGGATAATTAGAAAATGTCTCAGATTTTCATGTAAGGAACAGAATTTACTAGCTCAATAAATGACATGCATTGACCTGAAAAGGGGCTATATAAAAAACTAAGTGCATTTTTTTACATTAAAATATAGTTTTTCATTGTCAGGCCAAGAATTTTTCATGTTGCCGTAATACATTACATCCTGTATGGCCAACATGAAATATGTAAGTATGGTTTATACAAGAATGGTGTCCTCTTAACAGGAATGAATATACACTGATGCACTTCACAGTAAGCTATTCAAGTGATAATGTTCTTCCAGTACAGATGGTGACAGTTCCTGTTATCAAAATATTGAACATTTTTAGTAATTTTCCTTGCCTGGAAAGCTCAGTTCAACTTGCCATTAAAATCAAGACTCTTTAAGCTGTTTGTAAACAGATTCATTAATCACAGATAATAATTAACACCTCTGAAGGCATGATGTAGAAACTCCCTGTTTTTATTTGGGTGTAGATGGAGGGTAGTAATGTCAATTATTCAACTCAGCATTCTGTGGACAGTTAGTAACCATGCCTGAGTACATAATAGATGTATCTCACTTTCTGAAAGAGTGGTTTGTAGTTCTGAGCATAATACTGAAATACTAAATGCTATGACAGTGCAAGGAACACAATTCAAGCAATTCACAGATTTTGAGAGTGTTTTCATTGTGAACTTCCAGGACATTGGATGGTCCTTCAGGATAACTGCCCAGCATGTTCATATTGATAATCAAAGATACATTCACATACATGTAATATTGTGTCAGCAGCTTATAGAATCATACCGTTGCTTCAGATGCACAGCCGTTGCTGACCATATAGTGAACACATCACAAAGTAGGACAAATGTTGCGCCAAGAGTGTCATCTAAGACCATTAGAAACTGACTGTTGAATGGTGACTAACATATATGTAAGTGAGTCATGTTAGCAGTGGGTCACAGAATTACAAAGTCTCACTAACCATTATCAGCAGAGACATGAAATAGTGTATTGTGAAATGTCATATGCAGATATCATGATAAGGGAAATGTTCCAGTTTGCTCCAGGCAAAATTGTACAAAAGGAAGCACAAAGAATCCCTGACCATTTGTCAGAGGAGGAGTCAAATACATGAACCCATTTGAAGTGCCCCATGATGCTGGCATCACACACACTAAAAAGGCCATTCAGTGTATCCTACTACTTACAAGCTTTGTTTCAGTTGATATCACCATAAATTTAGGATAGATATCAGGAACCTTTAAGATACTCAGTCTGATCAGAAACCTCCTAGTGTTAAAGGTGGAAGGTGAAGACAGGTCATTGTGAGACACCTTTGTATGGCTCCTCGTCTGATATTTGTGTGATATGTGTAGCTGAGCTAGTGCCAGCAAGTAAACCATCCTGCCTGTATGGATAGGGCATTGGCTGAATGGGGTCTCTTTCCAAATAGTAACTGAAAATAAAATAAAAATTTCCAAGGGTACATTATATGTTTCCCAGAAGAGGTGGACATTGGTAACAATGTAGGAAGTAGGAAGATTTAATTACATTTGTGATATACACTTTAGAATTATAAAAATTTAAAAAATACGCATAGGAAGAGAGACTGGAATGAAATTTTACAAAACTATGGCTATATGTACTCCAGGATATGAAAGTGAGGAATAGTTCCTGAAAAAAGATGAAGTTTAAAGGCAGTAAAAATAGTTTAGTGTAAAGAACAATAGGGTATACAAGAAAAAGAAAAAATGTAGCATATAAATGAGGACAGAAAAATGTATAAAAAAACTAAAGGAGATTGCATAAAGCACTACAGAACAAAATGGACAAATCATTTAGATAAAATTAACCACAGTTGCTTTCCCAAAAAGATATGTGCTTACCATATAATTGGATGATGATCATTGGCACATCCAAGGAAAATATGAAGTCATCATTATCACTAAAAAGTTGAACTGTAACAGATTAAATAGCCCAATATTTGAAGGAAGAAGGAGTACTCCTTAGGAAAAAGAGAAGACCAATGTTTAATACCCTACTGGAATAGAGATCATTGGAAATTATACAGTAGTGCAACTGGATAAGGGTGTGAGAAATTAACTTTTGTCTTAGTTAGGGATATTTCTGAAAATATGAATTTATATGGCCTGATGTGGCTTTGAACTTCACTCCTCTAAAATGCTATTTCAGCATTACCTTAGACATCACCTTAATTTTTTTGAATATATGATTAGAGTATCCTAGGACCCTCTATTTCTCACACCACACTCTATAACTGAAGTCTTTGGAACAATCTACAGTCAGAAACTAACATTTTCTTCTGTGCACTTTCTTGTCAGGTGATGCCTAGATGTCATGTTTGCTTGTCACTTCATTCTTCTAGATATTGAGTTGTGATTTAACTTACTGGCATGTTTTTGTTTTAATTTTTATTCACAAAGGTCGATAGCATTGTGTTCAAGTATAACAAGTTGCCTTAAGTGACTTCTTTATTCCTTTATTTCTTATGAAATATTGTAATTGAGTGTAATGTTTAACAGACTTACAATGACTTTTGAATTATTGAACTGTCTTGTGTGGGATGGCCAATGCTGCCTTCAGTTGGACTGTTGTTTTATAGTAATGATTCTCCAGAGATAAGTCCATACTGAAAAATGTGACAGATGTTGAAAGTCTGCAAGAAACTGTCTGGTCTCTTAAAGATAACCTCTTAGTATGTGTTGACCTACATATTATTTTACACATTGTACTTTTGCTATTGAATACTCTGCTAACTAAGCTGGTGCCATTAATGACAGGCTTAAACATATTTCCCTTCAAAAGTTGGAGATGATTAATCCTGCAATCCAGAGCAGTGTTACATCTTATTTTAAGTAATTAATAAGGAAATAAATGGAAAGAGGGGTACCACCATTAATGTAATTTGAGACAGTCATACAAAAATTAATATATCTGAGATTGTTCTGTGGTTTTAGGAAATACTTTGACATAATTTATTGTAAATTGTGAAATTTTGCTGGCGAAGTTGAAATGATTTACTATTTTTGGCAAGGTAATACTGGAACAGATTTGTTTTCTTCAATTATGAACATCAGTATTAGTGAATGCTGAAACAGTTGGAATACCAATTTTAAGAAAAAGCAGTTACCCACCACCTTAGAATAACTAGCTAATAACTAAATATTTTCCTCTGTGTTTCTAAATGTTTTACTGTTGATTGAACATAAAGCTACATTGGGGTTAAAATAAAATTTAAATGCAGCTAAATGAGAAAAATAAAAAAAAATGGAAGAGTTATAAGCTTTACAAAATGTACTATATTCTCTAACACACATATCACCCTGTGTTATTAAGATATATAAAAATTACTGTATTTATGATGGATATAATATATTGAGGAAGATTTAATTTTGCTGATATAGGTGATGTAGACACTTGACTTAATAGAACCACTAATCAGCGTCCACATATTGTAACAAAATCTTATTTATAGATTATTTATTACAATCCTATATTTAATTATTCTATCTGCACTAATATTTAGAATTAGGATTCTCTGAAAATGTAATTTTGAATGACATTTGCATGGTAATGGCATGACATACTTATTTTGGAACTGAAGGCACATATTATGCATGATTTGCTTCAGCTTTACACAGCTTTACAGCTAGTGTGGTAATGTATGCGATTTTCAACAAGTCTCCATCATTATCACCTGTAGCACCCACTTCCAAATATTTATTGTTCTACCAGCTAGGGTCACACACAGCATCACAGAATAACAATATGTTATATATTTATATATGTGTGTGTGGAATTCATATTTGATGCAAGTGATTCTGTGTTGCTTAGTCCAATACTGTTTCCACTTACTCCCCAAAAATGGTTAGAAATTTCTGAAATGAATTATGAAGCATCTGCATATTCATTGATGTTTGAGTAACAAACCGTTCATTGTGACAGTACTAAAAGTTAACTCTGCTAGCTGACCACACAAATGACACATATTGAAATTATTCACCGAACTGCTAGTATTCAACACAGATATGAAACAGCAGCTTACGGAGCAGCTGTCGTGCACAAAATACAAGATTCACTCACTTATGCTAAGTGCACATGAATTTTCTCAGCTTAATTGCATCAAATTCTTTCACTTTTATTGGCAGTTCTTTTCCATACAACAGTTTTCATTGCTTGTGGCTTTTTAAAATAATGTCCTATGACTGGTGTCAGAAACAGAACTCCTCCAAGCTCTTAAATGGCAGATCATTTAAGCTTTGATATAATGAATCATATTATGGCAGCCTGTATCTGAAGCCACAACATTTTATAGGCTGTGGAAACTAAACTGAAGCATATGTGATGTACCTACCCAGGATAACACACTTATGAAAACTTAATTCATGAGTTTTCTGTGGAAAGGTCAGTATTGTACACGAGCTGATAACTATTTGGGAAGGTCTGCTACATGGCGGGTATTTTTTTATTTGCTAGATTAGTTTTCGGGAGCTACATTGTGGGCGGATCATATGAACTGAGGATGCTGCCTGCACCACCTAAGAGCCACAGACACCAAAATGGTCCACTAGAATCCTCCAGTGATGACTGCAAGAACCTACTCTGTCAGAGCAACCTTACACCAGCCGCAAGAACCTTCTCAGTCGGTGACACACACCCATAGTCCTCTACATACACGGGTTATTGTTTTGTTTTATAGGTAAGAGCTTGCAGGATTGCTTTTATTTTTTTAAATGTGCATGATTCTTATAGTTCCCTCCTGTACCAGGATATTTTTCAGCCAGTTGCGAAGTTGGTTACTTTATTTCTCACACTTCACCCAGTATTTGGTTTGTTAGGTATAGATAAGTCACTGCTAAAAGTATTGTTAATTAGGTCAATAGCAAATGGGTTTCATTTCAAGAATCTTCATTGTGTATAAAACTAATTTTTTGGTCAGAATTTGTGAAGTTATGTCAATAACACAGAAACATGTGAAGCAAAATTTTCAGTCATATACATTACCATTATGTCTACTTTCAAAAGATAAAGCACTCAAAAACTAAAATAAGAGTGATTCATACTGCAAATGATTAGATCTTTAGTTTTTCTCACCAAACAAGATGTAAATCTTGGTGTGAATGACACAGCCTTATGTTCTTTTGGAGCTGGAGAAAAAAAGGGGCACAGAGCAGATATCCGGGTGTGAAGGAGAAAAGGAAAAAATGTAGGAAACAGGAATGAGGTCAAGATAGACCAGCAGGTGCATGGGGAAACAAAATCCAGAAACAGGAGGTTGTCACTTCTTTTTGAGCGATGAGATTCTCGCTTCCTTTCCATCTGTAACCAAAATATAACAAGTCTCTCTTGACATGGCTTCTGGCACATACTCTTCCTTCGTTCCCAACCTCTTCATTTCTCTTCTTAGCCCTATTTTCCTTCATGCTCTAAAAATAGAATCCTATTGTTCTGAAGGGTTAAGATTTCATTTTCCCCATGAATGTCTTTATTAACCATGCCTATATTTGCGTCCTGTTTGGTGAGTAGTTCTATCCTATAACTCATTTTCAAAATTATTGAGTTTCATACCAAATTTCTTTGTCATTGAGTTAAAATTGGTGACTTGTCACCAACATATAATTTTAATTATGTGTTCTAAGAACAATGTCATTTGGAAAGTTACAAGACTGAGCTTGAGGAATTACAAAAGATTGATGGAAAGAAGTAACAAATTTGTAAAAGTGTCTCAGGAATATGTGACAGTATTTGCATCTGACCCTGCCATAATCATGGAAGGCAGAGAAATCAGAGAAAATAAAAAAGTAATCTGGGTCATGGTATACCTTTATTTGTATTCCACTACCTTGAAGAATGCCAATGTAGCCTTTGCTATAAATTATTGTTCACATTTTATACAAGAGTACTACAACAAAGTTATTTGAGACACCTTACAGAAATCTCAGTCAGCTGGTCAGTATGATGTAAATTTGTATAGTGTAAAACTTTGTTTGCTGTTAACAGTCTGTTTGTTATATATGTTCAAAAAGAGATTAATTTTTATGACACATGTAATGTAAGTGGTGAATGTTGTTGGACCATTATTTGTGTCTGAGTGAACAGTAGTGCTACAAAAACATTCTTTTTGTATAAAAAAATCTACTCTTACCATACGCTTGAAGGAAATGTGTCCATAAATAAAAAATGCACAACCCAGATTACTAAACATTTATAGTTTTCTGTATATAACATATGAGCCTTTAACAATACTGTCATTTTCTTTGTTAATTACAGATTTTACATTTGGAATTTGTGGTCAATAATTTCTAATAAATCTGTCTAAGAATTTGGTTGCTGTGCAAAAATTGCAGGCATAAATCTCTATCACTACATCAGTTTCTGTCATTTCAGAACTAGATTCCTTGGCATTGCAAACTGGAATGCATGGCAGATCAAACTGGCATTCTTGAGAGGCCATAATAGGTATTCAAAGCCCTTACAAAGCTGTTAGTGTCATTTTGACCATAGCTGTCTCACATTATGAAGTGTGTAGTTATACACAAACTATGATTGGATGAAAGGAATTATTATTTGAGGAGATAAGATTCATGAACATCAGTGGAGTTTTTACAGATAAACACAATATAAAATTGTCAATTGTCTAGGTGGATGAGCTGAGGTTGCACAAGCCAAAGACTGCCACGCTCATCATCTTCTGGAAAAGTATCAAGATCACATGTGTGTTGTTTCTAAGTAGGTGAAAGTAGGAAGTGATCAGCCCCTCTCCATGTTATGGGTGAATGGTTGGGTGAGTAGAGTGATGAAGAGATATTAGGCTACACCCAAGTCCCACCTCATGTTTTGTGTTGATGTCTCTCAGTTGTGCATGGTTACAGCATATTGTGGTGAGTAACAAGTCCCAAACAGAGCTCAGCTTGTACCTTCTGTCTCTGCTCATGAGGCCGTTACCACTCCTAATTTGAATGGCTTCATTTATTATATTGTCCTACAATCCACATGTCTGCACAGCATTCCTGTCTGTTTGAAATGGAACAAACAGTCTTTGTACAAGGTGTGTTAAATGATTGTAGATTGTCTTTTTGTCTTAGGCAAACATAACTGGCATACTCCCAGTAGTGCTGCAGAACACAACATTTTTACTGCCTATCGTAAGGCTACTTGCAGTTGCATTGAGTGCAGTAGATGCAGTTCACCGTGTTGGTTGGAAGATAGCATTGATGTATTCTTCCTTGTTAATTATGGCCAAAGCTCTGTGTATCAGAGTTCTCAAAAGAGTCCTTGATAAATCTGGATGGTGGCAGCTGGATGTATGTAAATAGAGATGCAATTGAGTCTTTTCCCTGTATACAGTATGCCATCTATCTTCTTCCAAACCAAATTCTTGAGGACTGCTTGATAGATGTCTTCCTCTACTTTCATGGTAAATTTCATTTCATGGTGAAATTTATTGAGGTCATCACTACCATGTGGCACCTTTGAATGTTAGAATAATCTCTTAATATTTCTGTCAGTACAATGGAATATGAGATGGAAAGACACACTTGCTACCATTTTAACTGTAGGTTTGTTTGGTTTCTAGGGAAAAATATTGTTTTATTTCAATTTTCTAGAGCAGTGCCGCAATCAATGGCCTTTCTGGGTGTTTTTCTGTAGAAAACAAGTGTATGAAATCCAAATTATTATGAACTCAAAATTAACATTTACCTCACAATGCAATAAAATAGTGTTGCCCTTATCTTAATTGATACAACTGGAAATAAAAACTGAAGAGCAACTGTTGCACTCATAGATCATTTGGAATGTGTTCGGCAAACTTCCTGTAATGCAATAAAAAATTAAAATTTGTATTGTTAATAAGCATAGTTTGTTCTGAAATTTTCCCATAATACAGATTATTGTCAGTTTGTTACAAATATGAAAAAATATATGCCTGTGATTCACTTCACTGAATAAAATGTGCAAGTATAACACACAGAGTACTGAAAGTCAGTTATTTTCACAGAATGCTCTTGTTTTAGTTCATACTGAGTTATTTTCAACTGTACAGAGCCAAGCAATAGGATTAAATTCAAGCAGCACATGTTTACAATTCTATTCACATACAGTTGTTGGAACAGTGTCATAGATTATGTCAAACATCAGTTTAGTTAGTAGATTTGTTCATTTCACTCTATCTGATACTTTGTTCTTATGTTACACGTGCACATCTTGTGCACAGTATTTTCATTCCAGTAAATTTCTGATTGTAGCTTTACAGTAGTAACAGAAATATTGATTGACATTGAGTTTCACTTAAGAGTATGTAGAATGTAATGTGTGTGTAAAATTTTTCATCCATTCATTTACATTTATGTTAAAAGTTTATGTTACATTTTCAGTTATTTGTGTACTCTTTTGTGATTCAAATCAAACCCTGTTGAAGAGTTAGGTTGCGTTATTTTCATAACATTAAAAAAACTGCCATGTTCCATTATTTGAGTATTTACACTGCATTATTTTATATAGATATAGATATGGTATTTGAGATGCTTCCACCTACTTAATGACATGTTTGAATAGTAGTTTCTAACATACTGTCATAAAGATAGCTTACTTTTATGTTCATTACTGCCATTTTGTTTTAGTAGCTGCATCAGAATTCTTGTAGCCCACTTCATTGTGACCATTAATTTTTTTTCTTTTGCAGCTTATTAATGAGTACTATTTAAGTATATTATGCTTATACCACCACAGAGTGCATGATGTATTGTGGAGTATGTATGCAAATAATTTCAACAGCTATTTTATGGCTGTCATTTGATAGCTGACTAGTATTGAAAGAATTGTCTGAAAATGAAAAGACTATTAATTGTTATATGGTAAATAAATAATAGTCTTCAGAGTTTTACTGTGTTAAATTAAATTGATAGAATAGGTCATATCAGGTCATTAATTTACTGTTTTTCTGACACCAGGTCAGTGGTATATCAACAGAGATTTTTAGGCAAATTGAAACAGTAGAAAATGATCATGATGCCACAACTGCAGCAGCCTTGGAAGCTGTGGAAAGAAGAGGAGAGATGGTTGTACGGCTTCTCGACCCAAGGCATTTGGGAAGAGCAGCTGCAGAGGCGGCAAAGAAGTTCTTAGCTTTACAGGCAAGTATTAATATTAAACAATGGATATTAACAGCAAAATTATTTCTAGCACACAACATAAGAGCTGTATAATTTAACTATCAATTAAAGGTGTTTCCTAAAGAGAATAATTTGGTATTTTTAGGATGCCAAACATTTTGTCCACCTTGTGGAAATTGTGAAGCGCCCTGGTCAAACTCTGGGTTTGTACATCCGAGAGGGTAATGGGCTTGAACGTTCTGATGGAGTATTCATATCTCGAATTGCTCTTGAATCAGCTGTATACAACAGTGGATGCCTCAAAGTTGGTGATGAAATTCTAGCTGTCAACATGGTGGATGTGACTCGGATGAGTCTGGATGATGTAGTCATAATTATGTCGATACCTAGGCGGCTGGTGCTTGTGACAAGACAGAGAAAAGCAGGTGAGTTTAGAATGAGATAATGTAATATAATTCATATCAACATACAAGGTAATTCCAAAGAATTCCTGAGTTGGATATTTTCATATCTACTGTATATTACATTTCTCAGTATTGCAGATAACATAGTTCTACATGAATGTCATTGATTCTACCTTGTCACTGTATAGGTGGCATATCAAAATGTTGTTATCATAGAAATTCAATCACAGGATAAACAGAATAAAAAGATGTTCAAGAAGCAGCAATGCTTGAGAGTGGTAATTAGTTTAAATCCACAATCTGATTAACAGTGGATCACATGATAACTGGTATGTTATAAGTCTACCGCAAGATAGCATACCAAAGACAAATATAACCTATATATGATAAAATTTTCTCAGGTGACCAGTTGAGTGGTGGTCATCTTGTTGCAGTGTTTCAATGAGTTTTGTATCCATCATATTCAGGCAAAATGTCAGAATGCTGTGTTCTGCATATCTGTATAGCCATTGGACCACTGATCTCTTCTTTGTGTGGGCCAATCACATGCCTCCAGGAAAGGGTGCCGTGCCGGTGAGGGGGAATGTGGCATGGTCCTGATGTGGGCATCAAGTCCTGGTGTTTGTCCTTTCTGTCCACAGATGCCACTGCCTTCAGAACAGATCATTTTGTCATATTTTCATAGTCGCAGACTCCCACAATATGCTGAGTTGAAACCCGCTATCCTAGTTTATTAGGGTGTTGTGCAAATGTATCTCTACCACCTCTTTGACAACTGAGGCTCAGAACCCATTGGCGCTGCATAGGTTCTTAATTTGTTCAAAATCAAAGGTATATTCCTCGTTGAAGCTATGCTTTGCTGCCGCAGACTTGTCCATCTACCCTAGTCGAATGTTTTTGATGTGTTCCATGCAGTGCTGTGAGATGCATCACTGTGTCTGTCTGACGTACTTGCTGCATCCTACATTCACACTCAATACTCTAAATGCCCAAGAAGATTTTATCATTGAAATATTCCGAGAAAGCCTGCAAACACATATAACCTATGAATGTAAAATAATCAACAGTGGCAAACATAGCCTTTGAATAACTGGGGAATGATTTGTTGTCTTGTAGAATGATAGCACACTGTTTTTCAAATTCTAATTTGTCCCTTTTCTCCTGAAGAAAGCAGATGTAGAAGTAACTTTTATAACATGTACATTTTCAGTCTCTTTGAAATGCTACTTAAGTATTGTATGCGCAGTAGTTTCATGACACTGTAAAAGTTTAGTTTGAAATGTAGTCCCTTATAGTGATGGACATTACTTGATACCAAAACATCCATATGTACTTTTAAACTATGTTTCAAATGTTAGTACAGTTATTTAGTATACATTACAGAAAATATTGATTATATGCCATCAAAGAGACTTAAAAAACTTGCTTTTAATGTCTAGGTATTGGATATTCATATTAACATTACTTTCAATCATTGTTGTTCAGGAAAAGGTGGTGTGGTCTCACCACATCTGCAGCCCCGTTCAGAACATAAACCACCTCCTGTTGTAGTCATTAAGAAAGAGTTACGAGAAGATGATGAAATGGATGATGCTGATGATTCAAGCTCAAGAAGGCATGGTGGTGATGGCAGGGAAATGTTGCCATCTTCTAGGTACTTACATATGTATCTATATCTATACCTATACATGTTGTAGGGAAGTTCCAGTGGAACATATAATACTTTGAGTAAAATAGAAATACCGTTGGACAGTAGATAGCATGCTTAAGAAAACATTATACAACTGCAAATAACTTTTCACTGAGTGAATACTGTACTTACTTTTGTATCAGTCCATATTATTAATCACAAATATATGTACAGGAGTGGCATGATAAGAATCCAAAGGCACTAGAGCAACAACCTACATAAAGTTTGCAGACAGCCATAACAGTATGTCCACACCACCATCTTCTGAGGTAATAATATTCTTAGCGACTATAGTGTTACCCAAAATATGGTTTTGTAGGACAAAAACGATAGCAACTATCCAAAGCAAGGAAGAGTGCATATTTCAGAAGGAATAAATCAATGAATGAATAAGTATAAGAATTGGAAATTACTCATATGGTGAAGACTGCAACATATAATTTTGTGAATATGTTGTCCAAGAAATATTATCATCTGTCTGAAGTCCCAGAAACCTTACTTTTACTTCACTTGTTGTTTAGACTGTCCCTTACTGTTTTGCAAGAGCTGTTATTTGTGTTTCTTGTATTTGTAAATAGCTTTTTATCCATGGCTTCACCTGTATACATGTATGTCACATATATTGTAAATAAATATGTCTGATTCTCTACTGGTTTACAACATATGATTCCAGAGATGGTCTTAAATTTATCTGTGGTATTTCCCTATGTGGTATGAGATTTGTTCCCAAAACACATTGATGAGATTATTGGCTTGCTGCAGTGCTCAGGCTGAATGGTACAACTAAGACACAATTTGCACCTCATACTTTTAAAGCATTCAGAGTCAACTAATTACAAGAATGAAATACTGACAGATCATTTTAGAACATTTTTACATATTACCCCCTTCTGATCTCCATCTATGCCCTCATTCACTAACACAGTAGAATGGTCACCATTGTTTTCTTACACTATTTCTTTATTTTTCAAAGTAATGAGCAATGTGTTTCAAATATATCCTGAAGTCTTTGTTCATGTGGCCATAGTGCCCATAGTTGCAGAATTATATAAGATGTTTCATTTACTGACCACATAGAGGAGGCATCAAGTAGCATAAAGAAAAGACTGCTAAGCCTTTAGCTTTTGGACAAAATATTCCTTCTTTAGAAGCAATAAATATGCACACTCATATAAGCATAAAATACACACACACGGATAGTGACTATAGCCACTTGGGCCAAAGCAGCTGTGGACAGTAGTCATGTGTTTGGGAGTTGGGCTTGTGTGTGTTTTCTGCTTCTGAAGAAGGACTTTTCTCTTCAAAAGCTAAAGGTTTAGCAGTCTTATAATTGTGTCTGTCTGTGACTCAATGTGTCCTCTACGTTGCGAGCAGCAATCTATCCTTTTCATATTGTTGTTCTCCATCCTGAACTTTCCATTGTTTTGTTTATAAAATACACATTTTTAGTAGTTGAAATGATAGATTTTAAATATATTATGTAATTTCTTACAGAGAGTAGTGTACAATTACGTTTTTCATTCCCAGGCAATAGAAATGGCATGCCTTACAATGAAATTTTTTCCTCTCTTCACTTTCTAGACAGTTTAAAATTGTTTATCTCACACGTTTTATCTTCCTGAATATCCATTCACAATTACCAAGTGTACTGGGCTCATTGTTGTGATCACAAGAATGTGCTTGCAGTATTTGCATGTTACTGTCACATGTGATGATCATTTTGGAGCTGGTTCAACTTGAAAGCTCCCCATGAAAAACAAGTGACTGTAGATCAATGAAACTTTGTAGAAACATATGTAAGGAAATGTGAAAGAGAAATAATGAATAAACAAATAAAAAAGCTCCCCAACAGCTTTTCCAACAATTCCATCTGCCATAGAATGGGATATGAATCCACAGCATATTGCAAATTGATCATGTGTTTAAAATTGCCACAAAGGCTTATGGTGCCATCAAGCTTTTGAATCACCACCAAAGGGTTGGCCCACTGACTCAATAAAGTAGAAGAAATGACACCTTAACTTGCCAGTGTTGCAACTGAGCCTTTACCCTGTCACACATGGAGAAGGGGATGGTGCAGGGACAACAAAATTTCAGGACTCCCAATGGCTTAAGAGAAACATGTGCCTTGAAATTTTTCTGCCCAGCCTGAGGTCTTCTCAAACAGTGGCTTGTAAGGAGTCCAAATCATGAAAAGAAATGGGTTGATACACTAAATGCACTTTGTCAACAATCTGTAAGTCAAAAACATAAAAGACAAAGCTCCCAAAGATATTTTGTGCAGTTGGTAAATTGACCACTAGCAGTGTAAGTTGCCATTCCCCATTTTTGTAACACACAGAGATGGAGAATTTCCCTCACATGGGAATGCACTGTTTACTGTAAGACACATCCTGATTGAGCAGCAATTGCAACTCTGGGTGACACGTGTGGGGCATTGGAGGCAACCCTAGAGTCCAGGGATAACACCGGGTTACCTGACAAGTGACTTGTAGCTTGCTGACTGTCACAAACAGTTGCTGAACATCCTATCTGATGGCACACACATGGCCTCCATGTGTGGGCAGTCTTGACAAACATGCAGCAAATGAACAACTGACAATCGGGGCAGGACCAGTGGATCACCCAGTTAGTGAAAGGTAAATGACACCAAGGGCCTAAATATCACCATGGGTAGGAATTATGGAGCTGTAAGTGTCATGAATTCACCGAGCTTGGCATGGGCAAAGGTGCACACTGCCGAGGTGCTGTTGCACCAAAGTCATCAATGGCAGCAACACACGGTGACTCATATGGATGCGAGGCCACTTCAGATACCCCACGGAGCACCGGGCACTGTTGATCATGCCATTTTGCCACCTGTCAATTATCAGAAAGGATGTCCTGAGCTGCCGTCACAATCTCATGTGATTCCACAAATTCAGCAACATTGGCTAAATAATGGTCTGACAAGAACAATGCCCAAATCTGAATCTCAGGATCAGGAGCTAACCAGACAACAGTCACATTCCAAATTAGTGAGTCTGTATGAGAGGTATTTTGGACACTCAAAATGACATTTGCCTGAGAGGTCTTGCAAATTGGTGATTGAGGCTGCATGTGACTCTCCAGAGCTCTTGCAGCTCTGGTTAACTGCAACCATGCTGGAACCACATGGGTTTGGAGGCCAAAATACTGCATAAGCAACTGACAAAGCTCATCAAAGGGAAGTTTCTCAGGTTCAATAGTGGGCTTCAAATTTTGGACAACATCATATAAGCCTGTCCTTCTGGATGATAATAACTGGATTTGATGATACGCCTTACCTCCCACCTCTCTGTAGACTCATGGAAACTGGAAAAGGTCATCTGGGGTATTGGGGGTAGAGAAGAAAAATGCACCGTGAGTGGGTGGCCACCTACTGGTGAAGCTAGGGGGTGAAGGAAGTCCACATTCTGGATTATCAGTGCCTGAATCTGCCCCTGTTGCTGCTGCTGCTGCTTCTTGTGTAGGTGCAACTGTTCCTGCCAGCACTGCAGAAATGCCCGGTCCATGATAAGACAAAGTGAAAAATGGATTTAAAAAAAATAGAGTGTCACATGCATAATAACATCCTTCATTGGCTCTTTAGTATCTGCAGAAGGCATGACAACACTGCTCCTCAACATGTTCAGCGTGCGTATTTCACAGACCAATGACATGTTGGTAAAAGCCATGGAACAGAACCCCATGAGTGTAATGAACTCATCAGGTGAACTGAACTACTGAAGCGAAGTGTCCAAACTCATCTTGATACACACATGGCAATATGTGTAGCATGCAGCTGTATGGGCAGCTAAGGACTGACCACATGACAATTGCTGGAATGAAGTGACAGGCAAGGTCCACAGTGGTTTAATTCTGCAGGAGCACTGGCCTGCTCCACTTACTGCTGCTCACAAGTAAACGCTTCTGTTAGTGGGTCTGCTCATATGACACCAGGCGAGTGCCCTCCATGCTGAACTACTTTGCTGACTACTTTGCTGTTCTACCAGTGCCAGCTCACTTGTCTCCACTGTGAAATCTGATGGTGGGGATACTAAATAATACATATCATACAAACAGATCAACCTGTAGTTTTCAACAATTCAGTTATGAATAATATCTGCAATGACGACAACCAGTTGTTTTTATTAATTTGAAGCGACTCATATTACCTCACTGATGACTATTTCCTTTGAATATATTAAGTGAGCTCCAAGCAATATTTCTACTACACTTTTAGTTGTTTGTGAGCTATAAACATGAATTTAATCTTACTCTTGAAATGAGTATTTTATGTGTGTACCTGCTTGTGCTAGAACACCAAAAAATTATAATTGAACAGTTCTGATTCTGATAAATATCATCCATGTTACATTCAGTGAAACATTACTGCTGCTTCATTGGAGAAAAATTGCATTTTTAGCAGTTTCTCCATAGTTGAGTTGCAAAAGGCATCTAATATCACATAACAGTATTTACAGCAACAGAAGCCTTTTAATAGTGAGAAATATTGAAAACAAAAACAAAAATAATTTAAATTATATTAGTCATACAGTAAGTAGAGCTATGTTTGTTACAGAACTGTATCTTATCTTTCAGATCTCGTTTGGGACTTGGCTTAACAGGGTTGGACACAGCTCAAGATCTGGCACTCGAGAGCAATGGTGACACAGCAAATGGACTAGGGTTAGCAGATCTGTATTACAATTCACGGCCTGAGCATGCAACAGATCAAACTTCAGCAACTGCCTCTTGGCCATACCAGCCCCCACCACCACCTGTGATAACTGAACAACCCAAACCCTCTTCTATCCCTCAGCATTTTCAGCCATATGACAGGGGTTACCCAAAAACTTTGGAATCATTAGCAGAAAAGGTGAGTTTTATAATTTACTTCAGAATAGTAATACTTTTAAAAGAGACTGTCAACTTCACTTTTGACCATGCTAATTAATGCAGTTTATTCATTTGAGACTTTTCTCATCATCCCGCATTTCTGCTGAAACAATGTAAAAGAAAAGTCTTTACAGTTGCTTTAAAGTCTTTATAATGTTCTTGGATGTGTTGACTGACTTACAACAAAATTCACAGCATTTCAGTAGAATAAATCTGAAAACCTGATAAGAAATTAGAAGATAGCAAGGTATCATATAGGCCCCAACATCTGAATTTTTTGCAACCTGCCTTCAACTTCCTATATTGCTCAATTGGTGGTTATGCAGTCTAAGATTTTCTTTCATTTTTAGGATATACGTATTCTGGTTATGTATACCCTGCGAAACAAAATGCGAGCTGTTAAAATTTTTCGTATTTCCTATATGAGTATGATAAATAGAAAAATTGTATTAGAGAATCCCAAAAATCTACCTTTTGCCCAACAGTGGAAGTTGTAATAACTTTGTTCTTATTTGCTCATATCCTTCATGAATTATGATCAAGAATCCTTTGATCACATCTATGGAATTTTTAATTTTGCATTCATAGTCATATGAAATAATCATGATTATCTTTTTGTAGAGGAATATTTCCTGATGTACCTTCCCTTATCATTGCTAAGGAAATCTCATAAAATTTTTTCTGCCCCCTAAAGTTAATAATGTCAAACAAAAGTTGTCACATGCATAACCCCCCCCCCCACCCCAAACACACACACACACACACACACACAAAGCACTTTATTGAAATCTACAGAAGAATCTTCTTCTGGCATTAAAACCTTCAATTGAATGAACAGCCCTTTTGCAAAAAGAAGAACACCAGCATGTAAAAGAGGAGCAAGAAAGTTGATACTGAGGGTGTAAAGTAGCTATTCAGATACGAATGCTCATGAAGATGGCAGAAAAATGTTCTTAACATGTGGCATTGTGGATTATGAGGAAACAGCATTTTCTGTGGTCACTTCAGATCCATCTCTTAATTTTCTCTCATATTTTTAATAATATTTACTTGTCAGTTTCTGTTTCCAGTTTTCTACTATAAAGGGACATTTGTATTATCATGACATTACATCTAAACATAGTGCATATGTAGTTTTATGCCAGGCAATGAAAAGTTTCTTCCTGTAGAAACAAAGTGGTGTCATATACATTTGCTTCTCACAGTTAATTATGGATAGTAGTACTATTAAAAACTCAAAAATGTTCAGCCATTACACACTGTCACAAAATTAACAAAGAATTTTTTGTAAATCCTATAAACACATTTTAAATTTGGTCAGTTCCCTGTAAATGATTTATTTATCTTGGCTTGCCATGTTAGTTCTTCAGATATAATTTATATTCACTATTGTAATGCAGATAATCTGATTAATGTCACAGATTTTAATCTGTACATCTCACAGCAATTTATCAAGGATGCTAATTGATAGCTTATTCATTTACCAAAGTGGGCTTTGTGCACTGTTAGATGAGTGTGTCATTCTTTCAACCATGCCTGAACAGTGTTTTATATCCTTTCAGTCACTTAATATAGAGGTATTAAATTTATTTTATTTTGATTCTTCTAAGTTCTTGGTGAGGATTAATGCGTTTGTGTGTGTGTGTGTGTGTGTGTTTGCTTGTTTCTTTTATTTTTATCTCAATATTTATGTTACTTCTCAGTTTTTAACTATCATCAGTACTGTTCTCTGCAGCCCTGTCACAATATTTGGGAAGAGTAACCAGTTTTGTTATAGTCCATTGTTACTTCTCTACATTGTGTGTCTTCTGTGCTGTGGAATGCCGAGTGCCACACATAGATGTCCTCCACTATTTGTATCAGTTTTCTATGTCTTTTCTCTTGAAATGTTGTCTTAAAGTCCTAGAAAAGGAATTACTATTTCTGAAAGTTGAAAATTCAGTACCATCTACCTTTTCACGTTTCTGTCAGTGTTAACCCAGCTCCTCCACTTTCAGCAGTTGGTAAGTAGGTACTTTTCATCTATCTCATTTCATTGCTGGAATATTTTTTGTACTATGCATTTTGAGTTTTAATTATTAAGCTTGAATACTCATTTTACACTCCATACTTCAAGTGCATGTTGGTTAAGTATAAGCCATAAAAAGGAGTGAAAATTAATGGATAAATCAGCTGAGTGTAGGATATGGTGATGTGTTTGTGAAATAAACATCTGGGATAGACAGATCCTATGTGCCAGATCAGAACTTGAAATCTAGTTTCAGCTTTTTTTGTGGCAATAGTCCAAGAGCAGAACTATCCCAGCATGCCTCATGGATCAACTCAATAAGGCTTCCATCTGAAGTACCCAGTGTCATGCAATTCTAATTCAAATATTTGCATGATATTAATGCTGGCCATTTTAGTGCTCTTGTTTCTACATTTGATAACTTATAGTGACACACTAATTAGAGACAGAGCACTTCATCAATTTTAAAAGGATGGAGAAAGATATCAGCATGGCATCATTCAAGGAATGATGATAGTAATCACCTGAAGTAATTCTAAATCAAAATCAGTATGGCCAGACATAGATGTGAATCATACTTCTAAATATGGACTTAGTATTCTAGCAATAAAACTGAAAATTTTAATTTCAGTAGTGAGGGCTTTAATTCAAACAACACTTTTCTTTTTGTTTGTGCCATTACTTTATTGTTGCTTGCAAAACTTTTTTCAATCAGGTGAATTCTTTTATTGTTGCAACTGTGAGTTAACTGTAAAGTCACTGGCTGGTTCTTAAGGCATGTAAATGATATGCACTTAAAAAAGGATAGTGACAGAATCTTTTCAATAATAAATGTCTCCACTATTATTCTATATTTTGGTCATGGTGCAAATCTCTCAATCACTTGTATGAAATTTGTGCGTGCAAATGCATGTCTACAACACAAAAATAATATTTCTGCCTTTAATGATCTCGACTTACTGAGCTATTAAATGTTACTCACAAGTCTATGCACATAAGTAGTCACATCACAAACTGGCCTGCTGTAAGGATCAAGAAATGAACATCATCTGCCAAAGTACAAATTAACAGCACAAAATTTCTAGACTGTTACATAGATTATTTAGCACTTCAAAATTTGTCTGTAATATTTTTTGACAAATTATATATGTGTTGAAATGTACAGGTTTGCTGTCATATATAATTAATATGTTTCAGGTGCATGCATTCTATTCAGGACCCACACAGCCTGCAACTGGCAGTTCACGTCGTTTATCCCAGCCTTCCCGTTCATATTATGGTGGCCGTAAGGTGATGCCACGCTCAGGAAGTGATCAACACTTGCCTCGAGTAGAGTATGGACTATCTAGCACACCACATACTCTCTTGCGCTCCAGTCTCAAGGCAGGCACTGCAGGTGCAGCCAGCTCATACTCAGCCTCCCGTTACCGCAGTGAACAGCCTTTTTCGGCTGGGACACTAACGCGGAGACACCGCCCCTCTCTTGATTATGCATCAGATACAGAAGCTACTTGCACTTCTTCACCTCGCACTTCCTACTCTTATTACAGGTAATTTACAAGTGTTGTGTTATGTATCGATATTTTTTCTACTCAAATATCTTTTTCTCCAAGAAGATCTTCGTTACAGTCATATATATATTTTTTTCCAGTAAGGTATTTATTACATATATTAGTTTGTGCCCATCAGTTTGCCAAGTCATTGGACACAGAACATTTGATTAGTTCCCTGAGTAAAGTTTCTAATCTCTTATAAAAAGTTTGGTGTAATGACTGCAAGACAACTTTTTATCATTTTTGTAAGGAGCTTCCTTTGATTCATTGAGCCCAGTAATATCTTTAACTAGGCACTCAGAAAGTTCATTATAAAATGTAAACAGGCAGTCTAGATTAAATTTTATGAGCTTAATATAAATAATTCTAATAATTTTCAAATAACAAATAGTGTATATCTTATACATTAGTGTAAAAATCCTGGTTCCCATTTCATGTGCTGCACCAGTCCTATTGCAGCATTTAGAAGTCTAATAACTTTACTATGAGTTTTTTAATAATATTTTCTTATTAGTATATTATTCCTCATTGTAACTGACTGCCTGGTGAGCAGGTCCGTGGTTTCATGACAGTAGCAGTTACTTCATAAATAACGATGTAGAGGGATAAATACTGTTTCCTTACTGTCTCATTGTTTCTTATCTCCCTCATCCTCAACGATTGAAAGTCAAAAGCAAATAGTGTAGCTGTGTCAACAGACACTTTCCTTAGTAGGAAAACGATAATTTACTTTAGTAACAGGCATCACTGCTGAAACTTTTTTTTGGTAAGGACTTATTTTTGTTACAATGATGCACATCTGTCAGATTAGAAGGCAAATCTGATTACAGGTAACATGTTGCCATTCTTCATCTCAGCTCTTTCTGTCTTTACTTTTGTAAATAGTCAGCACAAAGTGATCAGTTTGATATCTCTTGGCAAAATTATGTGGAATTTATAGCTTGCTTCCTACTACACCATATGACTCGAATAGAGTGGGATGTAGAGAAATTTCTTTGCACTCTGTGTTGCCCTCTGAAGTGCCAAGAAAATGTGTGCATACAATTTATGCATAATTACAGTCACAGAACACACAGAAATTCCTTTTTAGATGTATATTACCTCAAATGATTACTACCAATCTGAAGTCCTTTATTCATTGGTCCTTGCAGCTAAGCTGTGGCAGTCTCCCCTAATGCTAGGTTAGTTACAAAGGTTTATTTAGCATGACGAGCTCTTGCAAATAGTTCAGTAGTATAATTTATCTATATAGCACTGGTATCTGACATCTTAGGGCAACATCATCATAGCCATTGCTTGCCCCTTTGAGCATAATTGTTGTAGTATTTCAATGATTAAAAATCCCAGATGAATTATAATATGTATATGGCTATAGCAAAAGAAGGACTCTTTTAAAAAGATAATCACTGTTCCACCTTGTCTGAATACCTTTCTATTATCCAGCATCTCTGCTGGTGGTAGTAGTTTGAAGTCAAAGTGGAAATCTCTCACTTAATTTTTATTACCTAAGTTTCAGACAGAGAAATCATCTACACTAACACCGAAATTTACTATGTGTCTTTTGACTTAAGTTTATGTATCTGTTAATGTCTTACCACACTACTAACAGATACAGTTATTTTGGATATCTGTGGCAGTAATCAGAGACCAGATTTTAATGAACATACACCAAAAACACAATATGCAGGAACAATACTTGCAAGTGAGTTAGTGGAAATGTATCCAAATATTTCATATTGGATTACTGATAATCTGTGGCAAAAACTTCGACATCAAATCTTTGTGTACATTAGTCCTAATACATAAAATGTAGGGATAATATATACAAGAAAGTTGATGGTTATCACATCAGGCTGTTGTTACAGCTTAATTCAGAAACAATGCTGTAAAATACTGGAGTAGCAAATAAGAATGGTACAAGTTTTATCATGTTACACTTTTACAAACAATAAAAATGCAGAAAACTGTTCTTGGCCGAAAGTTATTCATGGGGTTATATGGGAAATTAATTGGAGGAACTTTGTCCACAAAAGATAAAGATCTGTGCATCAGTTGTGTTGAAACGTGACTTTTAACTTGTCATAAGTGCTCATCACTCAATATCCCTGACTTCACCTCATTTCTTTGATCTCGGCCATCTATGGGCCAAGCGAAGTAACTTCTTCATGATGTTATCTTCTTCCCTGATTTTTGGTCTTCCCAGTATTTCTTAATTCTTTCATTGCTTTCTTTAGTTTTTTCATCTCTCCATACAAAGATATGTTTTCTGACCTTTTTCTGGAAACCTCCAAAATTTCTAATCTTGGTCTGAAAAGTTGGTCTGTCTAGAATTTCTGTTTTTCTAATGTTGATTTCTACTAAGTAATTTTTTACTCTCCTGGGATTTTTGTTGAAATGGTCAAATATTTGTTAAGTCAGTCTTCCTAAGTTCATTTGAAGCAAGAGACCATAAAAGAAAATTCTCCTTTCCCTGAGCGCATCAGATAGTTTTTCAATTTGGGTGTAAATTTCTTCATTACTTATTTACATTCACATACTCTCAACTTAGGGTAAAAATCGTAGAGGGAGACCAAGAGATGAATACACTAAGCAGATTCAGAAGGATGTAGGTTGCAGTAGGTACTGGGAGATGAAAAAGCTTGCACAGGATAGAGTAGCATGGAGAGCTGCATCAAACCAGTCTCAGGACTGAAGACCACAACAACAACAACTCTCAACTTTTTTTTACTGAGTATATTTCATACTACCTTCCTTTCCTTTTCCCCCAAATCTTCAATTTCTCTCCTTTAGGTGAGGACTAAACGTTCCACTGCATAAAGCCACTCCAGTTTTATTATAATATTGTTGTGTTGGACTTTTCTTTTTACTGTGGGCGGTTTTTTTAAAACTGTAGCTGTCCCTGATAAACAGATAAACCATTGCCATTTCCTGCACTCTAGTTTTGTTTGATTTTCTATTTAGAACATTTGGCTTTATTATCCCCTAAGTACCTAAATTTATTCACATGGTTGATTCTACCACATCTTGTGCTTAGGAATTTTGGAGCACTTTTAATGTTTATTATGAATTATTTCTTGTCAAAAGAAATTTGTAATGCTACCTTATCCACTGTCACTTTCAACAGGTTGATTTGCTCAGCTGGTGTACTGATGTTTTTGGAAAATATTGCTAAATCATTTGCAAAAGCTAGACACTGGTGTCTGATATGCAAGTTTTTATACTCCAGTTGGATTCCCATCCACCTTTAGTAATTAAGAAATTTATTCATAATTGCTGATTTAAAGCATTTTGAATTAAGGCTATTTTGTAATGAGTTTTGATAGTAAATTTTATTATATGAAGGTTTCTCTTTTTTCTAGTATCACTCACAAGATTTGTGATGGTGAACAGTATAGTTCTTTTGATTATGATTTGCTTGCAGTATCAGCTAGTTTTTCTATAATTGGTTACATTAACTGCACTGAATAACTGTGTTACTTATCCAAGCACTGTTTTCACTCAACCATGTGTTACAGTCAAAATCTGATGTATTTGAAGCAGTTGTACCAATACCGGTATCTTACTTGTTCCATAGCCTTGAGTGTTTTCACTCATGATGGTAGCTGTAGAACACTATGTATCTGTTTGAGTGACAAAAAACTTTGTTTTCATATTCTTCAATACACTTAGGACAGGGTGACAGAGAGAAATCTTCTTGTGATGCAATAAGGTGGGTAGCTTACACCATTCAGCACACTGCAAGTAATTAAATGAGACCTAAAGTTAGTTCAGTGTACTACAGAATATGAAGTGTGGTAAGAAACCCTTAACAAACCTGAAGTTTTTGTTGGTGTTACAGAGATACTAGAAGTGCTAGCAAGTTTTGCCCAGTAGATCTGCACTGAAAGTTCTACTTGCTTCTACTTTGCTTTCTTGCCTGTCATCATTCATGAGTAGAAGCCATATGCAAACTATTTTTGTCCAATCTGAATGTGTGTGTAATTGTTGTGTTTGTCACACAATTTGAAGTCACACATCCCATTTCTGATTGCATCTAGACTGTTATATATCTGTCGTATGTTGGTGGCAATACATTAAGGCAGATGTTGCTATCAGTGTTAGTCAAAATTGGTCTGCATGTGTTTTGAAGAAACAGATTTTGGTATTTAATGCTGATTATCCAGTGTACCAAAGTAACAAAGTAACAATAACATCTTCATCAAATTTTCTGAGCTTAGTTGAGTATCTGAACTAAATAAAAACTTTAAGCATTTCAGTGATGATTTAATTTGTAGATTTCCTGATTATTCTGTGAATTGCTATAAATATGTTAAAATGTATGCTGAATGTTGGGTGTAGGCTCTAAAGTGGATCAGTCATTGTTGAATGACAAACTGACATAAATTTAATAAAAGCAGCTTAAAAACTGTGCAAAAGATGACATGTGAGTATTCTTCTTGACTTACATGCACTAGACTCTTCAGCTTCAAATTATGGTATTAACTGTTAATTTTTACGTTCTCAGTATTCAGGTTGAGCCAGAGTTCCACTGACAAGCTTTCAGAGTTGATAGTATGGACCAAAACAAGCAAAAAAGTCTAGTAAGCATGGTCACAAAAATGCACTTACGAGCTATGAGCATTTATTCATCTTCAACACTGTGAAACACAGCTCTTCAGCTGCAAAATCTTTGTAGCCTTATATGGAACTGGGACATGGATGTAAATAGTACAAATAAGAATAGAACAGAGAACTTTAAAATGTGATGTTACAGAAGAATGCTTATAATTAAATGGGTAGATCGCGTAACTAGTGAGGAGGTACTGGATTGAATGGAAAAGAAGAGAGATATGACACAACCTGACTAAAATGACCAGTTTTCACAAAATCTACATTAGAGGAATTTTTAGAAATCTTTTCAGAACAATGTTTTTCCCTTCCTTTACACAGTGTACTACAAAATAACATTTTTTTTTTCAGTGGAACACATATCATAACTATTATGTAATTTCAGATATTTAAATTATTGCAGAAGTCAGTTTTGATTGTCATGAGAATAATTGTCCTCACCGTCTAGTGCAAAATTTTTGATTTATATAGTTGTCAACTGCCAATATCTCTTCTCATAATAAAATTCACATACATAAAGTGGAATAAAGCACTGTTTCATATTGCCTTTTCATACTCTGAAAAACTGAGGGATACAGCTCTGTCTGTTAGTACATGGTTCAGCAAGCCAGTTTGATATGACTGTAGGAAAGAATCCAAACAGCCCCCTTAGATTGATTCAGATGATGTATTTACCATCTAGTAAAGTCAGCAGAAGATCAAAATGAATTGAAAAATGATTTAGACAAGCTATTTGTTTCATGCAAAAAGTGGCAATTGACCCTTAACAATAAAATATATGTGGTCCTCCACATGAGCACTACAAAAACAATCTGTTAAATTTTGGTTACAGCCTAAATCACACAAAAGTAAAGGTTGCTAATTCAATGAAATATCTAGGATTTACAATTAGAAACAACTTAAACTGGAACCATCACATAGAAAATATCATGGGGAAGATGAATCTAAGACAGTGTTTTGTTGATTTGGTTGATATTACCTTTTCTGGGGTAATGCTGCATGGTATGGGATCCTTATCCAATAGAATAGATGGAGGACATAAGATAAGTTCAAATAAATACAGGGCTATTACAAATGATTGAAGTGATTTCATAAATTCACTGTAGCTCCGTTCGTTGACATATGGTCACGACATACTACAGATACGTAGAAAAACCCATAAAGTTTTGTTCGGCTGAAGCCGCACTTCAGGTTTCTGCCGTCAGAGCACTCGAGAGGGCAGTGAGACAAAATGGCGACAGGAGCGGAGAAAGCGTATGTCATGCTTGAAATGCACTCACATCAGTCAGTCATAACAGTGCAACGACACTTCAGGACGAAGTTCAACAAAGATCCACCAACTGCTAACTCCATTTGGCGATGGTATGCGCAGTTTAAAGCTTCTGGATGGCTCTGTAAGGGGAAATCAACGGGTCGACCTGCAGTGAGCGAAGAAACGGTTGAACGCGTGCAGGCAAGTTTCACGCGTAGCCCGCGGAAAATTGGCTCATGCCACAACTGGAGACCGACAGCGCTGACTTCATCTTTCAACAGGATGGTGCTCCACCGCACTTCCATCATGATGTTCGGCATTTCTTAAACAGGAGATTGGAAAACCGATGGATCGGTCGTGGTGGAGATCATGATCAGCAATTCATGTCATGGCCTCACGCTCTCCCGACTTAACCCCATGCGATTTCTTTCTGTGGGGTTATGTGAAAGATTCAGTGTTTAAACCTCCTCTACCAAGAAACGTGCCAGAACTGCGACCTCTCATCAACGATGCTTTCGAACTCATTGATGGGGACATGCTGCGCCGAGTGTGGGAGGAACTTGATTATCGACTTGATGTCTGCCAAATCACTAAAGGGGCACATATCGAACATTTGTGAATGCCTAGAAAAACGTTTTGAGTTTTTGTATGTGTGTGCAAAGCATTTTGAAAATATCTCAAATAATAAAGTTATTGTAGAGCTGTGAAATCGCTTCAATCATTTGTAATAACCCTGTACAGCTTGTTTTGTATTATATATAAAGAAATGGGAGAGATTGTCATGGATATAATGTGCAAGTGGAGGTGGCCATCACTAAAACAAAGCCTTAATTTGTTTCTGAGAGATCTTTTCACAAATTTCAATCACTGACTTTCTCCTCTGAATGCAAAAATATTTTTTGACTCTCACATACATACAGAGAAATGGCCATTTTAATAAAATAATGGAAATTACCACCTGCACAGAAAGATTTAGATGTTCCTTTCCTTCCGAAATCTATTGGAGAGTGGACTGGTCAAGAAATAGCTGAAAATAATCCATGGAGAATTTAACTGCATAAGACTGATCAAACCAAATATCATAATTGTTGATTTTTATAATTCTCCAGATAGTGATGTTAATTTATTTTTTGAGTAATTTGAACTAATGTTGAGAAAAAATTTAAAAGTCAAAACAAATGTTGCAGTATGTGGTGATTCCAACATAGCCCAACTCAAAAACGTTTTCAAACCTACTGATATCATTAAATTTATGTTGTACCAACGATAGCCTAACATGTGGGAATGCTTGTTTGGACAATATTATAGCTGATTTCTCAAGAGATCTATAAAGAAATTCTGCTTGAGCCAGAAGAGCTCAATAAATATTTACTACTCTAGTAAATGAATTAAAGTCTAAAACTAACCAGTCAAACACATCAGCAATTAAATACTTGCTGATCAGGTTCTTAGAGGGCAAGAATTTCATTGGAATCTTCGTGTGCTCATAGCCATAGTAAATGCTGTTTCATAATTTTTAACTTAAAAAGAATGGACTGCTTACTGTCTCTCTAACTGGACAACAAAAGGTAAAATACACCTTATTTGCAAACCACCTGCTATTATTTTGAATGCCTGGACAGCTCAAAATTTCAAAAGTTATACCTTTATACAAAAAGAGGAAAAGCACCTCCATGAGAACTACAGGCCTGTGTCTATTGTTAAAATCTTTTCCAAAATATTTGAAGCAATTTTTCAGGTACAACTTAGTAACTATTTTGAAAACCATAGCCTTCTTTGTAGTAAACAGCATGGTTTTCAACAAGGAAAAAACACTATTTCTGCCATCCTTGAAATTGTTAAGCAGACACTAACTGCATTTGATAAGAAGAATATGGTCTCTCTTTTGCAATGCAATTTGCGTAAGGCTTTTGGCTGTATCCCTTATGACATCTTACTAGCTAAACTACAGTAATATGGAATAATTAATACAGCATTAGAAATAATTAATTCTTATCTAAATAATGGGAGGCAATTTGTGTCAATTCAAAATAACCATTCTTCCCTGAAGGAAGTCACCTATGGCATGCCTCAGGGCTCTGTCCATGGACTGTTCCTCTTCACTGTTGCAGTTAATGATTTGACACATTATTTTGGGCTTCAGTCAATTATATAGGTTAATGTTACACCAGAAATCACAGGACACTCTCTCCCTAATGCTAAACTGGTTCACATCTGATTATTTATGTGTAGTAGAGAGAAAACTCAGCACCTGCTGCTGGGACTTGCTAAAGTCATACAAGAAAAATATGTAAAACTGCTTGGAAAACATTGATTCCAAAGTAAACTGGTAACCCCATATTAATCATGTCTGCAGAAAAATGTCAAGGGTTTCCTGTCTCACGTGGAAATTATCTGATCTAGTGAGAAATGAATATCTTAGGATAGCTTACTTTGGAATTTTTCAACCTCACATATCCTGTGGGCTGTTGTTATGGAGTCACTCACATCACATAAGTGATGTGTAACTGATTTTAAAAAAGGCTAAGAATAATATGTAAAATTGGTCCAAGAGAACACTGCCACCCTTTATTCACCATGACCAAAATAATGACTGTGATAAATCTTTATATCTGTGCATTATTGATATATCCAAAAAAAAAACATAGCAGAGTTTGACACCAGAGAGAACATACACTGTCATGACACTAGAAATAAGATGATTAGCGGCGTTCCTAGGCATAGGTTGACTAAAACAGGCACCTCTCACAAAGTGAATTGTTTGAAATTTTTTAATAAATTGCCACATTCTGCAATCAATACACCTTTCAATAATGTTAAAAGTAGGTTGTATAAATGGTTAATAAACAATCTGTTCTACAGTTTAAGAGAATTCTTAGATACTAACAGTGTAGACATTGAGTTTTAGGATTATGATTAAAATTCTGTTCTACAGTTTAATATAGGATAAATTATTTGTCTGTGCAATATGAACAGTAACTAATATAATGATTGCTATTGTATATCAGTGTAAAGCCCATTATGCTACATGGGGTCAATGGGTAATAAAGAATGTGAATCTGAATCCTGAGGCAAGCTGACTCACAACTGTTGTAAATAGTCCTTCATATCCTGGATAGTGGCAATGGGATAGAGTTGACATACAAGCCACTTCAACAAATGTACTGTTAGGGACTGATATGGGGATCTTGTTGGTCAACGTGAGTACCTCAACATCGTGCAGACAATTCATAGAGACATTTTCCATGTGTTGATGAGCAGTGTCCTGTTGAAAAATGGCAACATGATACTGTTGCATAAGAAGTAACACATGAGGACACAGGATGTGTTGTCAGCATTCCCACAAGAGCCAGCAACCATGACACGAAGTCATACCCAATGGTGTCTCACACTATGACGCCAGGAGTAATAGTGTTGTGCCTCATTAAAACATTGAAAGACTGGGATCTACCACCAGGCCATTGCTGTGCCTGCCAACAATGATCAACCATGGTGGTGCAGAATTGTGATGCATTGCTGAACACACTACAACATCATACTTCAGCAGTCCTTGCTTCCCAGTCATGGCACCACTCTAGTTACAACTGTTATTGTTGTGCTGTTAATGGCAGCCTACTGATCGAATGGTGATTCCCTGGTCTGTCTGTGGCTAGTCTCCAATCAATTGTGTCGTGTGACTTAGAATGTTGCAGGGAATCTATTACTTCTTATCAGATGGCAGGAACCAATGTGAAGAGTTTATGATGTGCTTGGTGCCCAGTACAGTGATCCTTCCTTTTGATGGTCAGCTGTGGTCAACAGGGACATTGATGACGAGTATGTCTCCCTCATCTTCCCATTCAATCCATCATCAGACTACTGTCACATCTGAATGTCTCAGAAAGTGGATATTTTATGATTCAGCTAGTCAGCCAAATACAGACCCATACTGAGGACCCTATAAACATTTGTTAGGTACTGATAACACTGTCTTATCTGAGTACCTGCCCCTCTATGTCCTTCAAAGTGATCACACAACATCTGATGCTGGTCATGCCATTTATATACCTTATAAGGGCTGGTAAACAACATCAAACACAAAGAGCACTAATGCACTCTAGTGGCCATTCTACCTGTCATAGAGAATTGCAACTCTAATCATTTACATATCTGCCAATGATGTGTATGTGTACGAAACTGCATTGACATCTTACTATGTTTTCTGGGTGCTTCACTTTTTTTGTCAGGTAGTGTAGATGTGTATTAACATGTTATCAATTTAACAAGTTTACATGTGCAAATAGGTCAACACCAGGGAAGGGTTTATTGTCCTTTAGTTTCTACTCTTTTATCAAGTTAATCACATTGGACCTTATTGTGCTTTTTTCTCAAAACTAGTAAGTGTAAATTGACAGTATATGTTCACACTGTTAATAGGCAGGGATTAAGCACTCCTACTACATCAAGAACACCAACATTATCTCGAGCGCACACTGGAACAGCTGTAGTAGGAGGTGCAGTCTCAGCTGCTTTGAGATCAAACTCACTGCCAAGAGACCATAGAGGGAGAAGTCATCACACTGCCCAGCAGGCAAGGCATCATGTGGTACACTTTGAAAGGGACTCCAGGGTGGCTCCTTCCAGCACAGGACTGATTGACCAGGAAGACAGTGATGGTGCAGTCTCTGCACCAGAACTACCGGTTACCAGGAAAGAGAGAGGTATTTTTCCTGTTTCTTTTACATACAGTCTTTATTTGTTTCATGCAATTTTAAAAAGTTTGTTTGTACAATTTCCCTTTTGAGACAATTGAACTGAAGTATGACACACATGTACTGACTAGAGAGAAAAGTAAATCACTCAAGTACTTCTTGGTTGCATCTTGAAATAAGAGGTGATTCAAAATATTATACATGATATTGATACAAAATGTGAAAGTGATAACACAGGCAAAAAATGTAAACTGTGTTACAGTGTAATTCTAGGTACATATACAAGTTTCACTGGTGCATAACAGTGCATTAAAGAAAGAGCCTCTTACAATAACATATACTTTTTTCAGTACCATGTGATGGCATGCTGACTGGCTCTTTGTAATGAGCTTTCTCCTATAATGTTCATGATAGTTCTGAGTGAAAATAGTAGGTAGTAGCCCACAGTGCTGTTCTACAGGTCATCTTATGTAACCTGAACTCATGCCCAGACAAACTGCAAAATGGACACCCCACTGGCACTAAATTATCCCATCCACTATGACCTCTAAACAAAAGCATGAGAGCAGACATAAAAAATAATATAAATAAAACTTAGACTCATGCCACCACATTGTGCTGAGCTGGTACCTACATCAAATACCACTGCCTCACTCACCATTCACCAAAACCAACTCTCTCACCAAAACATAGTGTTGCATGTGGGTGACACTTTCCAGTGAAACATATTGTGTTGGAAAGTGAGATGACCACTTCCTGACATCAAATTGTTACAATCACCCAAGCTCAGGGGTCATAATATGTCACAACAACTGAGAGGTATATGGTTTGGGAGAGAGGGATGACTCATGCAGAAGCATGCAGAGAAACACAGGCAAGTGTTTCATTGAATTTGTTACATCAAAGGTAGATAGCTGGCCTTGCACTGAACTCAGCGATGGCACCATGCAGTGTGTGTGGGTTAGTGGCAAAGTGAATGCCAGAATCTGTGCCTTTGGCATCCAGTTGCCTAGCCTTGCGGATGTAGTGATTCTACTAGCACCATAGCTAAGTGACTGCCACATGTGCTAACTGTGCCTGTAGCCCAGAACACGGCTGACTGCTCCCTCAAGCCCGATTCGTGGATCCCATGCAGAGTGCTGAATGGAAGCAGCTGATACCCATCATTGTACTGAGCCTAAGCAGCTCCAGCTCTTCACCCAGGTCAGTTCGTTCAGTGCCCATAGACATCTCCACACCCAGGAGGCCGTGAGTTTGTGCTTAAGCCCCTCGCCTGTGGGTGGCAGCTTGCAGTCAACCAGACAATGCCACCCAAAGAGCAGAGACTAGCATCCCTCTCACTCCTCATGCTGGTACAGCTGCAAGGTGTGACATTCTCAGCCACAGCATGATGTGTCCATGCAGCAGATGTTGTAGGTAGCTTCAGCAGGCCAGTTGGCTGCCAGTATCCATCACCAGAAGGTCATCATGGTTGACCAGTGACTTAAACTATCATCATTCTCTCCAGTTCTAGATGTGGACAAAATGGCAACATGACTGCTGCTTTGAGGCTCCAGGCTCACTTATTTATACATCTTTTCCCTATGCCTCTAATGTAGTTCCTCTGGAGGGAACAAGTGGAGTGCTCTTTGATGATTACAATGTCAGCTTCCCTCAGCCCACTTCAACCCCTACACACAGGTCATTAGGTGCTGTTGTAACTGCAGTGTATGTGTTCTTCACAGCATGTCAGTGCCCTGTGCTGCTGTGCCTTAACTATTACCTTCCAGCCATAGCTGCATGAGATTACAAGAATTCCCCAAATCTGTGCCTGTACTTATTCATGGCGCAGCAGTATGTTTTATTCATTAAGGCACTAAACTTGAAAAATGGTGCAAACATGAGTGAGCTTAACATCAAATCTCAGTACAAAGGATGTAGTGTCAATGTCACTGACACTGTCAATAATGTGAAGAGTCCTTCTGTGTGGAATAGACAGATTCTACTGAATCACTGAAGCTTGTTGTTAACTCTGTAGCACACTGAGCAGGCGTTGCAATAATCTGACTCACAGCTGAACACAGATTGGCAACTCAGCTCTCCACATGAATGTAAATACTCACTGGCAGTGGCAATGCACTGAACTTTGTTGAAGGTGTAGCTGGAGGTTGCATCATGGTTGATCACTCTGCCTGGTAGTAACTTTCCTCGTAGTGGTCTCGCTGGTGGTGCCAACTATGAGTGTGCACTTGGATCTCTTTGATACCACATTCCTCCCCTCTCCCAAACCTTTGCTCTGCCATCATGTGCTGCTGGTTCCTGGAATGATGACAGGGGGAAGATCTGAATGCAGATGTCTGAGATGGGACCAGGTCTGTAATTGTTGCCGATGCTAGACCCCTGTCCATATGCAGTGTACTCTTTTAGAGTGGCCAGGAACACCATGCCAACCACAGGGTGCACCTCTGCATCCAGGGACCCCAAAGTTGTGGATGGGATGTCAATGATAGTTGCAAAATCTTCTGTGTTGGTCTGGTGGATGCCTGGAGACGGCACCTTCATGGACATTGGCACAAGCTGCAGGATCGGTGGTGACACTATAGCCACCTGTTTCATGTCGATCACCATTGGTATTTCAACCAGAATCCATTGGTGTCTCAACCAGAAGTGATGACTGAGGTGGGTAGAAAGGCAGAGATGGTGATTACTGCTATGGATCCCTGCCACATGCCGTGTTTGTGAACCAAAAGGCTGTAGCAGGGCATGAATCCAGAAACACTGCAACTGTTTCTGATGTTGCTGGTGCAGCTCTATCAGATGTTGAATGATTTATAAAGATCTGCCTAAAACTTCTTTCATGGCACCCTGCTCCCAATGCCTACCCTTGCCAAATACTCTGAAAAAGGCACTGTTATGAGGCTGAAGTCATGTAGGGACTGGCAGAAAGTATGGCTTCTGCATTGGCCACAAAGATATGCAGAAGAGTATGAAGATTTCAGCCATGTAAGAGTTTGGGCCACTGACTTACTGTCATGTGTCATGTGGAAAAGAGATGTAGATAGGCAAAGGTCCCCTTGGGCCTTGATCCTGTGTATAGAATGAATGCAGCTTCTCTATTTGTGTCTTGAATGTGCATACAAAACGTGAATGAAATGGTGCCTTTGTGATATGCTGGATGCCATTGTCATTGAAAAATTGTTGAAATTAGCCAACATGAATTGCGGGTCATTGTCAGAAATGATGATGTCTAACAGATCTTCAAATCAAAAAAATTGAGGTTGGGGCTGACACTGTACAGACAATAGTGGTGAAGTGCATTGGGACTATAAAGAGAAACTTGTTATAAACATCTATCAGCAGCAACCATGGTGTATTCCAGTGGGTTCCTGTGGAATCCGCAAGTAAGCACTGCCAGGGTCCCTTTGGGTGTGGCAAAACCATTGCAGTGGAATGGACTTGGGTTCTGCACAGGTAGTGCAATTTTAAGCCGTCTGTTCAGTTTGGGTATCCGTGCCCAGCCACATACAATGGCGCCCAGCTAGCTGCTTGGTGCATACCACTCCCCGATGACCTTGATGCAATAGCTTCAACACTTCCCACTGGAAGGACTGAGCGACAGTGCCCCGTACATGGCCATTCTCAGTATGAAGAAGAAGGACACCCCACTGTGCAGAAATCGCATGTTGATGCACAAAGTAATGGCATGCCCAGGGGTGTTGGACTTCTTTAAGCTATGAGGCCATTGTAAACATGTTGCAAGACCACTCAAAGATCTGGGTCTGAAGCAGATTCCTGTACAGTATGATGATAGACTACAGGAAAACTGTGATGGATGTGAAGACCCTATGAATCAATCTGGAAGCACAAATCCTCAACTGAATCAAAATCCAGATTATTTGAATATGGCAGTACTTACCAGAGGAAAAACATTTCACCTCCCTGCATGAGCCCCATTCATAGGCATGTGCTGTGTAACACTGGGGGCGCAACTTCTTTGTATTAGACTGCAAAGTGACACACGCACAGCATCATTGACTGTTTCTAACACAGGGCTTTGCCTACATCTCAACCTCTGACTTCATAGAGAAATGAGTGTGTTGTGCACTTTAAACTACAGAAGTGGACAGAGCCTAAAATATTTACATTTGTGACATCTAGACTAGTATGAGATCCAATAATAGAGGGCACAATTTCTAAAGGAGGATTCAGTAGCCCTCAAAATAGCAGTGCAGATGAGTGCATAAGTAATTGTGTCATAAAGCATGATGTCATTATAGGATAGTCCACACAAACACTTAAATTTGCAGTGTGTGGTAAGACCTCTTGGTTCTGTGACTCACTGTTAATTGTCTTCTCCAGTTGCTTCCTAAACCTAGAAAGCTTGTATCTGGCAACTGTTAAGTGCATTTGAGTATGGAAGAGCTCAACTAACTTCTTCAGTAACAATTCGTACTTAGTGTCCTCCTGTTGAAAGTCCAGAAACAATTTGACAGACTACCTAAACATTTCAGCACCAACATTAGAAAGGTAATGAGCTTCATGACTCATACTTGTTATGCCACAGGCAGAGAAGTACTTCAAGTTGAGCATGGTATTCAGCCCAATCATCTTGCTGGCCATGAAATTCTTGGATATTGGATGTGGTTGTGGTTTGTTGAAATGCAGCTGCCATTGCAAATATTTGTGTAAGTTGAGTGACACACTGCACCAGCTGTTGAATCTGTTGCCCTTGCAACAGTACCACACCTGTTAATTAGAGTTGTTCCTCATAGCAGTTTTGGTGATAGTGCCAATTGTGAGATGTGCACTTCAGTATCTCAATGACACAATGTGTAGGATATAGCTCATGTCTGGAAAGGTAGTGGACCAGTTCCCTAGTTGGTTCAAAATGTGTTATCTGAAGCCTTTTGTTCACATCAGGAAGAAATTCAAATATTTTCCTTCCTGTGTCTGTTGAATTCCAACTCTGTTGCCACTCTTCAAATATTAAATTCTTCGTTACCAATGGAATTTTGCCAGTTCCCCAAGAATTTCATGTATTTTTCATATTGTTTATTTTTCAGCAAATAGGTGGCAACCTTTTTTCTTGCATGTAGGTCCAGGGGACATACACCAATCAATAAGGCTGGGACATCGTAGATACAGTGCTGCAGGCTCCACAGCATCATAGTAGAAGTCCTCACTGGACTTTTCTCACTGCAGCAGCATGCAACCAAACACTGAAACCATAGCCCGCAATTGCAGTTAATACAGACTAGCAGTGCAGTCTAAGGGACAAATGAAATATCCTTGGTTCCATATTAATAGGTTTATTCATTATACTATTTCCTCTCCTTGCTACAAATTGTGTGGGGTCTGTCTAGAAATACCAAAGTTTTCATAAAATTCTTCTGCTTTGTAGCTCACACCATACTACAAAATAAAGGACCAACATTATATGTAAAAATTCTGATGACAGCCATTTTCAATAGTGGTTAAGCATTAGTTCCTCATTTTACAATTTGACATAGGCTACAGCATAAACAAATTTTATAGAAAATGAATCCAGTCACAAAATTATATAAACATTCAAATAACTGTTTCCATCTTCAACATTCTTACATAAAGTATTTTGCTTTGATGTTTGGAAAATTAATTTGTTCATGGTGTGTTTAATACATGAATATATATTCTTAAACAAAATTAGACAATTGCAGTGTTATTAACTTGACTGAATTTTCTCATTTTGAGAAATCAGAAGAAGCAATCTGTCTTACATGGTAAAAACTTTGTAAGCCAAGATCACATAAAAATTTCTTTATTTACAAACATCCTGTTTTGACAGACTTTGTTGTTATCTTCAGGCCTGTAACATAGTGCTTATACATGGAATATATCTCATATTATGACTTTTGACATTACTGTGTTTTTTGTGCCATAACAATCATCTGTTAAGTGCTACAAATATGGACATGGCCCATGTCACAAGTTGCTTTTTGCTTTTAAATGTTTTATTTATGACACATTTATATAATGTGCTACATTTTATTTACACGACAATTTGGCTTAAGGTCCAATTCAAAATGAATGCATTTTATAACAAAAATTTTGAAGATATGGAAATGTACTGTTCAATATCTGTTTTTTGTAGGGCCAAACTGAAACTTCTGTGTCTCCAATATTATGTCATAACTCATGATATGAGATATATTCCATGTACATGCACTATGTTACAGACCTGAAAATGACAGAAATGTCTATCAATACTGGTTGCTTGTGAATAAAGAAATTTTTATGTGATCTTGGCTTTAGAAAGTTTTTAGCAAGATATTCAACTTTGTTAATAAATTTTCATTGTTGATCTAATTTTAAAGGAATGCTTATGGTGTCTCCTCCAGATAACTCAAACTGTAAAATTTATTTCAGGGCGTATTCCATCCTCACCAAGTGTGTTCACAGCTGATGAATATCGAGCTTGGTTGCAACGCACACCATCTACAAGTGCAATTTATGAACGTCTCAGGGCAAGCAGAGATGTTCTACAAGCACAGCGAGCACAAAGGTTCACATATAGTGCAGAAAATTTGTTAGATAGAACAAGACAGGTGAGAAGAAAGAACGCTGAACATTACATTGCCGGATACTTAGTAGGAAAAGAATTTACATTCTGTTCTGAGTCTGTTATCCACTTTTCACGAAAGTGTGTAAGAAGAAAAGAAAGTCCCAAAAAGAATAGCAAGTCATCAACTTCTATCAAAATGCCACTTCTGTTCCAAATCAGATAAAATAGTATTAACATCTAAGATGCTCTATGTGCTCTGCTGTTGTGTTTTTATCTACAGATTTGTCATGAAACTGATCTTTGGCTTAACTAAAGTGAGGTTGTTAGTGGTAGGATGTTAAATCGAAGGACATTACTTAATTAAAGATGAAACATATTGCAGAAAGATGGCTTATAACTCTTCCTTAGTTCTACCCTACATACATGTGAGATAGAGGAAGATACATTCACAGACTATGGAGTGGTTGAAATAAGAGAATCAATAGCTTTTAAGCAAAGAGGAAAAAGAAGGCTATAAGGCAAAGGCATTAAAGTAGAAAAAAAAAGTTGGAATGGAATGGACCAAGAGAAAAGTGCAGTGCGAAGTTTAAAATACAAATCAGACAAGTCTGGGTGGAGAATACCTCATCTTGGCATTTATCCTCCATTGTATTTATCTACATTTGTTTGCAATCACCACACTCTTATCACTTCTGTCTGGATCATTTCCTCCCTCCCCACCATGAAAAAGTCATTTACACAACGTCAGGTTATTAATAACATAATTCACTTCGTAATCAGACCCATTGTGTGCATAACAGTGTATATTGCCTGTTGCTTGCAATTCCATATGTAGAATATGACTGGTATTTTTCACCAGTTTTCCACAGTATCAAAATTAATGCTTTGAGAAGACCACTGTCCCTCCAGGACAGTAATATAGGGATGAGTGTAGGATCTGATTTGGTGCTGGAAGTTATTTTAGACTTTTGTGGGTGGATCCATTATGGCAGGACTCAACATTGCATTCCTCCTGTTGATCTCATCTCCTCTCCCCCTGTCTCACATCCACTACCTCTACTGTTACCAAGTCTCTCACTTCACTCCATGAAACTACACCCACACAGTTCCATCTGTGGTTTATACACACAGACCTCTCCTAGTGCTTTCCTCCACTATGTTATGCACCACTTCCAACTTCTCTGTCTGTGACAGGGTGGATTCACTGATGCCACATTCATATTCTGCTCCCTTGGCAGTACCCCCACTTCCCTCCAGCCTTCCTTTCACACCCTCTCTTCCTTGTTCCTCACCCATTCTACCTGATACAACCCCTGACTTACGAGGCAAGTCATTGTTCAAAAACTTTGTGATAATTTCAATCTTGTTAACGTAGCTATCAACTGCTCAATGCCTCAAATATCCAGAGAATGGTTACTTTCTACAGTACTTGCAGTCTAGGCAGGACTTTCTAATATCATATTAAGATACATAAATATCCTGAGAAAATACATTCTCTGTGATAACCAACAGTCTGTTAGCAAGTCATAAATTATTTTGAAGTAGAAAAAGTGGAATCTACATGATTGCTTTCATGAATCCACAAGAGAGCACCTGTAAAACAAATAAGTTACATTTTATTTGGGTGTTGTTTCTAGAATGTACACCAGTTGTGATGGAAAAGGCTGGAAATTTTGTATGACGTGGCAATTGCATTCTACCTCAAAATGTTCTGGATCTCCACTATAGCATCTGCTTTAACTAAATCACCAATGAAACTTATTGAACTTAAGGTCTCCTTCCTTTTCTTCCATTAAGGTACAAGAGAGTGAAATAAAGCAGTACTTTTACGAGTCATTCCTATTGCCTTCTTTTGTACTATCTTTCAATCCATGCAAATCACAGGTACTAAGGTCCATACCACTCATCTTTGCATTTGTACAAGAAATGAATGCTGTCTGCATTACTTACTAAAGGACTATCTGAAAAAAAGCTCTGCTTCCATTTTACTGTTGACAATTTTGAGCTGTACAGCTCTTTGGAGGAGTAGTCAGGATTGGAAAGTGATGTGTGCTTGTAATTAATATAGGGTACTCAGGTTTATAAAAAGAAACTGTATAGATTTATTTGCTCATGGTCTTTACATGGCAAGGATTACCAGGGGAAAGAGAGAAGATAACTCCAGTAGCCCCAGCCAAATCAAAGGAGAAAGGAAAATTCAAAGGTGAAGGAGCTAAGCCATTTAGTGTCTGCCCTAGGCGGTGGCTTTGAACAGAAGAGAGAGATGTTTTTCTGTTACGGCTCTGAGAGTTCTCAGCCTCACAAATCAGGTGATCTTGTGACATTATTTGATTGACAAGCTCCTTTGCTAACAGCAGTTTGACTTATTCCACCATGAACCATTTGAATGTTCTAGCATCACTGAAAAGCGCTGGATGAAATAGGCAGATTCTTTGCAAAATTAAAATTTCTTACGTTTGGGGCCTGGGGGCACCTGGTACATTGCGTCCCCTCTTCCTGAAAGAGTTCACCATGGGTGAACATAACAGTCTAAATGGGGCCATAAATCTAGGGGATAACAATATTTGGTTTGTATTTAAAATGCAATATTTTAATTTCATTTAACAATTCAAATCTTGGAAGGTGAGTATAATTGTTATATGTGGTGACTACAGTTGTCAATGCAGGACTGTGGTGGCAGTGGTGTTACAGAAGTAGCCAAAGCTGGTTTCAGAAACAGCATTGAGGTGTACAAGCAACTGAAACACTCGTACGAGAAGGATTAGGATATAAAGTAAAAATAATCAGTACATGTTTAAGGTCGATCATTTTCACAATTAAGAAAGCAAATGAATGATAGGTTTCTAGTATTATTAGAAGAGGTAATGGACACAATGTGATCTGTATTAAAACAGAGTCTGCTTGATGTTGAAAGACCTCCTCATCAGGCTGCAGTTGGTTTCGTTTAGAATAACTTGAACACACAGTGTTCAACATCCTTATAGTGAACAGGTAACCACCAGGGTGGCACCAATTCAGTGACAACCTAATGATAAGGCAGATTGAAGTCACAGAACATAATTTTGAAATGCAACAGTTTGTTTTAACTGCGATCAGGGAGGATGGAAGCATTGTAAGTCAAATTTATTTTGAGTTCATTGTCATCACCATTTATGTCCACTAAGTAACTGAAAATGTATTGATACATGGAAGGCATCAAGTCAAATACTTGATTAAATCTTTCTGAATATCAAACAGGATGATGTATAAAATTAAATAGGTTTGATTAACAAAATTGTAAAATGACAACTGCAAAACGGGACACTTCTCATGTGAAACATCAGTCTATAGTCACACTCAGTATTGGAATAGCAAGCAGGGCAGGAGTCACTGCAAGAACAGTTATATTGAGTAAAATATGGCAAAACGCTGCAATAGGAATGGCAGCACCATCTAGTGAAATTTGTTGGTGTTTTTGTGCCATCAGTTACTCCAAGGATTTGGGGAAAGAGACCAAACTGCGAGGTCATCAGTCTCCTCATCGGATTAGGGAAGGATGGGGAAGGAATTCAGCCATGTCCTTTTGAAGGAACCATCCTGACATTTGCCTGAAGCGATTTAGGGAAAGCATGGAAAACTTAAATCAGGATGGCAGGACGCGGGAGTGAACCGTCGTCCTCCCATATGTGAGTCCAGTGTGTAGTATCTGGAAGAGCTAAAAAAGTAGGATTTAAACAGAGAGAGAAGTTGTATTCTGGAATGCATAACAGGAGTGGTTCAGTAATGATGTTCAGAGTTTCTTTCAGCTGTGTGGTGGGCCAAAATTCAGGTCCCAGGATATAGCAATGGAATGCTTTGAATAGTAGTCTGTTATTATGGAGCATTACTTGCTATGTGTGGGGAGTGAAATTCTAGGTGGAACACATGGGTGAAACCAGAATGGAGTATGGGACTGTGTTTAACTAGCTGATTCTAATGCCATGGAACAAAGGCTGCATTAATTTGACTATCAGTCAGGGATCAGTTGAATATGTTACATGTTAGATAAACTATCTTCAGTATGTTCCAAGAAAAAATGGATTCCACAAAATCTGCTGAATTTCACTGCCAATGTCTACTTGCAGACCAGGCATGTGGTGCAATGCTGGATTGCACTTGTTCCGTGGTGGTAGAACAATAGGTGTTTTGCTTCATAGTAGAGTGGGATCTTATTTCTGCAGATTCCTTCGAAACGACATTGCAGCCTTCTCCAAGATGATGGGTTGTGATCTGCATCTTTGTAATGTAAGTTTTCATATTCTATAAACTTTGAACATGACCTTGCCATACCAGACAACGGTGAAAACTATGTAGCAAGTATGTCTCAACATAGTGTATAATGCCAACATATGAAAAAACTATTCAATAGTAGAGGCAGATAATAAAATATAGAGGAATGAATAAAAGAGGCTGGGATAATGTAGACCATGTAACATACAAATGTAAAAGTAATGATGTATTAGTAGCACAGGGGTCTGCAAGTCATGTGGAGCCCTGTTAGAACACACAGTGGCACACAGGCATCAACTGTGTGGATGGTATTGTTTGACAAAGTTCAGATGTCCATAGAGGATAGGCTATTGTCTGCAGTATCAATCCAATGGAGAAGAGGTACTGCACAGGCAATAGCAATATTGAACTCATATTTAAAAGAAGCTATAAGGCATATAGGTAACTTTTCAAGAATGACACAAATGCAACACTTAAGCAAAATATACTAGTTATCAGGATCTGATTGAGGCAAAAACAAAACGGAATCATGAACATGGTTAAAAAACAGATTTGCATATAAAATACTAACTCTGCCTCCCACCTAAGACTTAAGATAAAATTTGTTCTCAGTCTTTAGCCTATAAATCATATAGAGAGGCGGAATGAAAATAATAGCAATGTGAACTCATCAGTTACTGTGTAACAATATTAGTGCACATTGGCTTTTGTGCTGAATGGTTCTTTCTGAGCTTTGATGAATCCACTACAGGAGATGGTATTTTGCTACCTTTATACTTGTTTAAGCAATAAAAATGAAGTACAATTTTCCAGTCTGGGAGCTGTAATTCAGCACTGAGACGTGACACAAAATGCAATATCTGAAGTGTTCCATCTGAGGTGCATGTAAATTTCTTAGTTATGCATGGTTTCATGATGATATGTCATATCATTACATAATCTCCTACTAGGTCTAGTGAGATCCTAGCATTCTTTTGACTACAGAACAGTTTCCCCCTTTTATGTCTTTGACCACAAGGGGAGGACACTTACTGATGTGTCACTGGTAATGATGAACAAACAATTTATTAAGTCAACAAACATGGAACATGAGTAATATAAAATTAAAGGGTGACTCCTTGATGACAAGAACAAAATAAAGAGTCACTTCTGGACAGCAAGAAATAAGGTTACACAGTATCCACTAGTAAGAAGGTTCAGCCAGAGTTAAAGTTTAATCACTGAAGTAAGATTGCCTCAGAGTATTTGTAACTGACAAGCCCCACAATGCAGGGGTCTGAGGTGAACAATGGCAACATCCATCCAGTGAGGCCATGGTTGGCATGTGAGTGGCAGCTGTGTGGTGATGGTGTAGTGGCTCGTAGAGTGTAACATACTGGACTCACAAGACTGTGGTCAGTGGCAAGGAAGGACTACTTGGAGCGATGGCGAGGTGGCTCGAGAGCATGCTGCTGACAAAGTCCATCCTGACTGCAAATGATGGTGCTGCTGATTAGACTGCTCACAGATATGGCTGGTGTCGGAGGTCACAGAATGACTTTGTTTTGGAAATGGTAGAATGACAGGCTGGCTGTGGGCTGGATGGCTGGTTAAGTGCATGCCTAGCAAAAGCATACCCAAACAGTTTCCAGGAAGGACATGACTAGCATAGGAAGTAGGTCTGTGATTGTGGCATTTGAAAGGTTTATTTGGTCTTCACCCTTGCCCTCTCTTAGCACACAGGAGACAAGTTTGAACGCATTATTTTTCAACATCTTTCTTTCACTGTGGCCACCAATAAAAGCCCGCGATGTGTGCTTGCGTAGTGCTTTTCCCATTATGACCTGCTTGTATGCTATCATGGCATTGTTGCAATATTCACTTACAGATCGGCATTGGCACTACTATCTGTTTTCCAACACATATTTTCTTATATAAAACGTCGTCTTGTGTACAAAATCTGGTGAGATGGCCCATTTCTTAGAATCAGCATCAGGTTCTTGTGACATTCTTAATTCCTCTGTAAGCATATCATCCACTTGCAAGATCTTAATTTCCCTATTCAAGGCATCTGCCTTCTGGTTTAGCTTGCCTGGCTTGTGTTTGACTATTTAGTCATATTCATCAAGTTTTAAGGCCCATATGTTAAGTCAACTGCTGGGATCTTTTAAACTCGAAAGTCATTGTAAAGCTGCATGATCTGTAATTATTATGAACTGTCATCAACATAGGTAACACCAAAAGTAATGGGTACCAAAAACAAATTCCAGAAGTTCCTTTTTGTTAGTGCTATAGTTTTACTCAGCTTGATACAACTGATGTGATGTGTAACCAGTTGGTGTTTCCCCACCATCTTGTATGTGACTCAAAATGAAGACAACAGCTACATTGCCAGCATCACATGCCACATTAAAAGGTAGAGCAAAATCCAGGTATGTGAAGACAGGTAAACTTATAAGAATTTCTCTCAGTATTAATGAGCAACTCTGCTGTCCAAACAAAAGGAGCTCCCTTCTTTAGCAATTTTGTGAGCGGTTTTGTTGTGGCTGGATAGTTCTCTACAAAATGATGATAGTAAGTTGTTAATTCAAGAAACAGTAGCAATTATTTAATGTTCCTTGACACTGGAAAATCATTCACTGCCTCTGTTAACCACAGAACTGGTGTGTACACAATCTTCCACATTTATATGGCCTAAATAGTGCACTTGTGATGGGACAAAACTGCACTTTACTAATTTCAAACTTAGATTAGCATCACTAACATGAGTTAGCACATTTCTCAGTCATTCTGCATGTTCTCTTACAGTACTTAAAAAGATAGTTCTGTCATTCAGGTATATGAGACATATGGTCAGCTTTAAATCTTGGAAAAGTAAATCAGCAAAGTGTTGAAACGTAGCAGGAGCATTTTGGAGGCCAAAGGGCATCCTTAGGTATTTTTAATGCCTGGATGGCACAACAAGATCTGTCTTTTCCTGATATTTTGGAGATACAGGAGTTTGATGGTAGCCAGAGTGCATATCTAATAAGGTGGTGAAGAATTTGCATTTGTCAAGGTGATCAAAAGTATCATCAGCCTATAGAAGGGGATAGGTGTCCAGTTTTGTGACATTATTGACTCACATATCTACACAAACTTGATAAGCCTTTTCGTCTTTACTGGTTCTCTTTGGGACAACTGCTATAGGTAAAGACCAAGGGCTGAAAGGAGGTTCAATTACTCCTGCTTCTAGAGAATCTGAAATATTTTTCACTACTATGGGCTACAAGTGATATAGTAAATGATAAGGTTTCTGGACTATAGGCCTAGCATCACCTGTAAGAATCTCATTGCACGTTAAAGAAGTTGCCAGAAGTTGTTTCATTTCTTCAAACAAACTTGGAAATTCAGCTAGAACGGGGCACAACACATACCAAAATGTCTTACATGAATGTTCAAGTTTCTTTTCAATTTCTGCTTTCATAGGGAATGTAACTGAGATAGAATTTATGCAAACTGTTCTTTCAGGCTGTTCGTTTTCTTGGAATGTTCTTATCTCGTCAATATTTACTTCATGTACAATGGCGAGTGTAGTACACCGGGGAATTTTTATATCTCTGTTTCCAAAATTATTTATACTCACTGGTAAAAAAACACATTCTTCTGTTGTGTTCATTCAAGATAAACTGCACTTCAATGTTTCTGTTTACTGTCTAAAACTTCATTTCTTGTTAATGCATCCACTAAGAAAATATATCCTCTTAACAAAACTTTATTTAGCTCTGTCCAAACAATTTTCCCTTTACCGCCCAATATTTTCTCCACTTCTTTTTTTTTTTTTTTTTTTTTTTTTTTTTTCAACACTGTAGTATTTGGTTTAGTGTGTTGTTGGAATGCGGTCCTTCATTCTGGACTCCCTTGTGTCCTTATAGCAGGAAAAAATAATGCCAAAATTGTGGACATTTCCCTCAAATTGGACTTCTTCTGTTTGGAAGTTAACTATGCCTTGAAAATGACACAGGAAATTATGGCCTAAAATGGCATAAAAATTGTGGCCATTCTTCCAAACTATATTGAATATAGACTGGTACTTCTTTCCATCTATTTCCAGTTCCACATATTGTGAATCTATTGGGTAAATTACTCTTTTTTCCCAATCCTCTTAGTCTGCAATGTGGTAGTTTTAATTCTTGACTGTGAGTAGATTTAATGAACAAAAAAAAAGACTTGTGTGCCTGTATGAATCATAAATGTAGCTTGCCTATCATTGATTTTTACCTTGCAAAGTTACGTTTGCCAGCTGAATGAATCCCCTCGATTCACTTTTTGGATGAGGAATGATGGATAGTGGCAGAACTGCTCCTGTATGCATTTCCCACATTCATATTCCTTTGAGCACCTTTGTAACCCATTTGGTTAGCTGAGTGGTGCTGTAGAGACCAACGAGTCTCTCTCTCATGTCTGGTCTTTCTACAATAGGCACATGCCGGAGCCAAAAACTTAGGAGCCTTGGAACCTGGGCATTTGCAATGAGTACAGCAATCATAGGCAATGAATGCCCATCTACCCTTTTGGAAGATTGGATGAACTGTCGAGACCTCTTGTGCAGAAATGCGAGTCATATAGCCTCCCTTAGTCTACTCAGAAAAGCAGACTTTACCTTAGCACCTAATTGTGGATCAGTCCCACGAACAAATACATCAACACAGTGAGCTTCTTCTTCTCTGATAAATGTTTCATTCTTTTCATTACTTTCCCATAGTACATATGTGTGACATGACACAGCTCTTGTTCTGTCAGCAAAGTGCTCTAAATCCTTTCTGGAATTTTGGCATAGGGTGGAAAGTTGGTCCCTACAGTAGCTAATGCTATGCTTATCTCCATATTGTACAAGGATTCAAATGCCTTGGTATTTCTGAGTCCTTCCATGGTATTAACATAAATGCATGCCTCTCCTTGCAACAAAAGGTGAGTGACTCCTACCAACACTTCATCACTTCATGCAAACAGTTTCCCTACAGCTATTTCCCTTTGTATGAAAATGTGGAAATTTTTGCCTTGTTCATCTCTGAAGGTAGGAATCAGTAAACACATTGCAACACTAATTATGGGCTGGGGTAGAACTTGCTGTGGGAACCCCAGAAATGGGGAAGCAAGGCTAGCTACAGGCACAGTGCTGCTTTGCAGTGTCGCATTTACTAATGTCTCATTAAGGCACCTTTGCAGTTCATCATTCTTCATCCAGAGTTACTCAAGCCTTGTTTACCTGTGAGGATTCTTCTCCAGCTGTTCCTGTTACCTAGCCAGAGGCATCGTTTTAAGCCACACACATAAACACAAAAGTCTTCGGTGGCAGCTCATGGTTACAGCTCAGGCAATATTGGACACAGCGGCATCTTATCCCTAAAAGCGAAGTTCGTGACTTACATTTGTTGATTGACAAATGGCTTTGCAGCATTATACAGCAAGATGACATTGGTGCCTGACATTGGGTGGTGCTAGGTCTCCATATCCAAGACATCACCTTGTGTGAAAGTGGCAGAGATGACGGGTGAGGTCGGTTGGCCTCTTGCATCTGCAGCAGCACATAAATTGATGGCACTGCACGATGGTTTCATGCATCTGCTCATTGCTCAATAATTTGTATGCAGCATCTCAAAGCCAAAAACAGGGTGAATGCAGCATCCCAATTTTGATGCCACTTTTCACATCCTCTCTGAGATGTGGTCAGGATTGGAAAGTGGTGTGGACTTGTACTTAATATACAGTACTCATGTTCAGAAAAAGAATCTGTATAGGTTTATTTGCTCATGGGGATTACATGGTGAGGATTGCCAGTGGGCAAGAAAACTCCAGTAGCCTCAGACTCATCTTGGAGGAGAAGGTAAAAACTAAAAAATGAAAGAACTAAGCCATTTAGCATTTGTTCTAGGCAGCAGCTTGGAACAGAGGAAGGAGATGTTCTTTGGTCAAGGGTCTAAAAGACCTCAGTCTCACAAGTCAGGTGATCTTGCAACATGATTTGATTGGCAAGCGAGCTTTGCTGATGACAAATCTGTACTGTTCTATCCATGACAAGTTATCAGCAGTGGGCATTATAATGTCTGAAGAGCAAAAGCCAAATCAAGACAAGAACACAAGCCAGAACATCAGCCACCCACATAATCAAGATCAAACAGTAGAGATTTCGGTAAACACTTGCAAACATCTAAGAGACTGAATATCCACATGTCAAGATGCTAAGCTAGTAAACACATAACTGACTTGAGTTGACAGCTGCCTAACTTGGCTCCTCAGAAACCAGGGGCTCTCTCCAGTACATACAGCGTGGGTGCCCCCTGTCAACAACCATCGTACCCAGTTTGCTAGCTGCCAATATTGCTGGTTCTGCATCCTCCATTGCCACTGCATTATTGGCAGGTGCGAATACCAAAGATTCAGCCTATTCCAGTGTGAACTGTTTGATTGTTGTCACATCATCTGAAAGGCTATGGACAGAATAGGCAGACTTTTTGTAAAATTTAAATAATAAAAATTACTCATGTTCAGAGCCTGGGCCACCTTGTACAGAGCAGTGTTTTAACAACAAGTTTGCAGATACTAATCCTTGTGTTGCTGAATGATCCTATTTTGCTGCAGTAAGTCTGACAGCTGTAGGTGCTGTTCATCTCATAGAGAAGCATATTCTGATTAACATCTTCCCATTTCTTATTCCAAAATTTTTAAGTACTGTACAACAGTTTTCATTTCTTGAGAACCTTCTTGGCAGTATTTTAATACCAAGAGAGGGTGCTGTTTCTCCCTTATTTAACTATTCTCCTTTGTACATATCTTTGGGTTCTTAGCTTAATTATTTACTTAAACTTGAGCTGAAGTACTGTTACTGATTACTTTTCTAAGTTAAATATTTCTATATAATTTCTGATAATTTACCTGTGCCATCCACTGCACTAAAAATTTACTCTTACTTCTTATTTTTGTAGCTCTTTGTATCATGGTGCAGCCACATTAAATTAACTAATCCCACTCAGTATGTGAATGCCCTGATTGTGATCACGTCTGTTTATTCCCAATTAATCACATCAATTTAGATTATGAGTAGTATTTTTAACAATCTGGTCCAGTTAATTTTCGGGTATAGACTGTCAGAACAGTTTCACAGAGAATGTCATGTTTAACCAGTTGTGAGAACCTAATTTTGCAGTTTGGTACAGTCTTTTTCATGTATAACCGCATGATTTGGGGACAAACATACCAGTGAACTAGGTTTTTCAGTTGCAGTCCGTTTAGTGTTTGTAGTATTTATTTATACAATTTGTATGCTAGCTTGATTCAAACTCTCCTCGATTATATGAAATAAACCATCTCTCATACAATGTGATTTGTCGTCATGGGCTGTCGTTATGGTCCTTTCGTCATTCTGAATGAGAACCCCAGGCATACATGCTGTGACCATAATGTAGTCCTCACCACTTATTACCACTATTTCCATAAGTAGTGTTTGTATTTGCTGCATTTGCAAATTGCTGATAATTATTAGATCCTTGCCCCTCTGCTTTCTCTTTAGCCTAGTAGTGTGTGTTGCAAGCTTTTCAACAGGAGATGTGTATTACATTGAGTAAGAGGTATTGCCAGTTCAGACAATCATTGCAGTAGCTCTGGTTGTAGGGCATTTGTAGTACATGTACCTTATTGGTGTGTCATCATTTTGCATGCATCCACCCACCCACATAAAAACACACACACACACACACACACACACACACACACACACACACACACACACACGCAACACAAAATCATGACCTCATTATCTTAACTGTGTAACAAGAGCAACTGACTCAAACCCCACCGTCAACCTCTAACAATCTTGCCATTAAAGTGAGGTTAAAACTTTGTCTTTCTTCCTTTGACCCTCACCAGGAAACAACATTTGCTACTGATTTTTAATACATTTATTTGCTACTAAATAAATACTCACATAGCAGTAAGAGTAGAATAAAATATAAGCCTACAATAAGAGTGAAACAAATTGAAAGAGAACAACACCATACTTAGAAATGTGCACTGCATAAAGGAAGATGCACAATAGAATCAGCTACTGGCACAAAGTGAACTTTATTGGCACAAAAATGTTAGCATTGTGAATATATTGTTAACAAATAGATCAGACTTAAGATTTGTTACCACAAAAGGCAATAAAAGTGAAAAATATCACAAATCGTAAAAAGATGCACTGAAATCAAATATATACAACAGCCGAAATATCATACAATGTCCATAATTTGTCTAGTACACAACTGTTAATCATAAGAGTTTATTTCTTTTGAAATGTATTTCTGTGACAGCAAGCTTCCAAAATATTCAAAATATATGATGTGGTACACAGCATGGAAATTTGTAAACAATAGTTTAAAAATTACAAAAAGATAAACTAAACAAGACTTTTATTTTTCTGTAAAAAATTTTAATCATCAGTGTTCACTGAACTTGTCATTGAGCTGTGGGGTCCTGCTTGTGCAAAAAATAAAAATGTTTGAGTCAGCTAAAATGTTTGACAATAACATAAAAGCACAACTTTACAAACACATTCTGTAGTCAGTATGCTATATGAAATTACTTTTGTATGTTTCATTGTAGACTGAAAAAGTAGATAACACAAAGGATTAAAATAAATATATTTAAGAAGGAAAGATTTTGAAATAGAAATCAGGACATTAGATATCACCTTCACTAACAAGCTGTTATTAGTTAATTTTCACTTTTTATTAAGTAGTAATTCGTATGAAGGAAAAAATTTTAGCCATATTAACACTATGCTAGACTGAATAACAACTCAGAGTACAAGGACTGGGAAAAAATATCCATGGAATTTATTAAGAATTTTGAAGAGATTGTATTATTATTTGTCATAAGTGTTTTAAGGAAGCCATAAATCTCTAGAAGTTTGGAGTCATTTTTATTATCATATGTAGAAACCCATTGTGCAGAATTTTAAGTGAATCTTAACTTTATCTCTATGTCTGATATGTTATTGCAGTACAGTGTATCTAAAACTGTTCTATTTTGTACACATATCATAAAATTTATGTTTTGAAGAGCAAAATAACGAATTTGAATGTAGATGTACCAAATTTCTACTAGGGAGCCAGTAAAATTCATTTTGCTAGACAAATGACTTATTTCTCTGTTAGCCTTGGATTATAATAAAATATGTTAAATTTCAAAATTAAGTTATTAGATGTAAAGCAACAAAAATATCCAACATAAAAATAGTAGATTATAGAGACCACATTACTTTGAATATCTTAATAAATGATCTTTGGCAATTCTGTTCATTATTCTAGGAATACACTAATGTGCCAAGAGCAGCATACATTTGCAGAAAATCGTTCTGAAAACAAAATACAAGAAACAGGAGCTATGCAACTCTTTGTCTTGATTCTTTAATTCTGAAATAGAGCTATTTTGCTAAACAAATGTGAAAACCATACTTTATGAGATATTTCTTTTTCCCAAGGAACAACCTTACTACTCATATCGACCTCATGTGACAAGCACATTGGATAGACATCAGTACTCATCACGTTCAGGTAGTGGGACAGGTCTCAGTACGTCCACGGGCCGTGCCAGTTCCATGCGACGCATGCGTCATTTGTTGGATCTGGAATCACGACATATCCCAAATCCCTCTCCAACAAGAACTCAAGATCCTCGCTCTCATCTGCTGGATATAAATCCTGCAGGTAATGTAATATAGCTTCTGAAATTATGAAAATGTATTTGATTTGTCACTTCAAATATCACTGCTTTTAATTTTTGTTACTGTGTAATAAACTGAAGAACACAAAATATAATCTTCATCAAACCGAGATTACTAGTCAAGTTAAGTATAATTCAAATCAGCTTTTTGCAGTTTTGTACAAATGTTTTACAGCTCCATTAAGCAGAATGGTGTGAAACATTTCTTGTAACAGACATGTAAAACTTTGCAGGAGAAGAAAGTTGAACAAACATTGACATCTATGTAAAAATAGTGATTTACACTTAATAGGGAATGACCTCACATGTTCAGTTCAGCAGAACAGTATATTCCAGGTTCCAATGTCCAGAGTAAGCCTTGTATTAGGACAAAGATTTTTGATATTTAAATTACAGCTGAAACTCTCATGCAATTCTTTAAAAAAGTAGTTCAGAAAGTATCACAATTATAAACTGATCAAGCTATAAAAATTTGCTAAACTCTTATAGACCTCTTAAATAAAAAATAAATAAATAAATAATAACAGTAGAACAACATGAGAGCTAAACCTGCCTTCCAGAACAACAATCTGTAATCACAGAAATTTAACAGATAAACTTTGTGGTGTGTAGTGAGTGAAGTGTTATGAAACAATGTGTGTGTAGTGTGTGCAGTGACTGATAGTGAGATATGAGTGAACGGTGTGGTATTACATTCTTTTAATAAGTTATTTGTAAAAAAAAGTTTTGGATACCAGGAGTAAATCTAATGATTATGTCTAACTAGAAGTCTGTAAATATATATGTATACAAATTAGCTTATTTTAAATTGATCTAACCTTGTAAATACTTTGACATGTCCTATATCCTTGTAAAAAGAGATCTGCGGATGAGTAAAACTACTACTACTACTACTACTACTACTAATAGAAAGTTACAATGCTGTTCTAAAATATTTGTGACAAAACATGAAGAGTTTTTACACTTTTTAAAGAGTGATTTGAAACTCAGGTCATTGATAATAATAAATATCTTTAAATTATGTGCCATAACGCTGGTTTCGGAGCATATTATAATTGTCAGTTGTAGAGTGATTATCAATATTGTATAAAAACAGAGGTAAAATTATTGTCTGTTCATAACATGTTGGAAAGCCCTTTTGACAGAGAACGAGTGGCTGAGTGAGAGAGAGAGAGAGAGAGCGAGAGAGAGACTGATAGGAAAGCATGGAGAAGGTTTGCTCAAATATAGTGGAAGTGAGGGAGCAAACATCTCCATGTTGTCAAGCCTAAATAAGTGTGGACGTGGACAACAATGAATAAAACTGCATTGCAGCTGAAGTATGGTGCTCTGTAGAAGGGCATTTATTACCACTGAGTGCAGTTCATGGAAAGGCAACTGATCTGTAGACACAAATTAATCTGAAACTTCCTGGCAGATTAAAAATATGTGCCAGAGCTGGCCTCAGACCTGGGACCTTTGTCTTTTGAGGGCAAGTGCTCTGCCAACTGAGCTATCTAAGCATGACTCATGAGCCGGTCCGGTGCGCAATTTTAATCTGCCAGGAATTTTGAAATCCGTGCTTACTTCACTGCAAAAGGAAAAATTATTTTTGAAAGGATATTTTGACAAGTATATTATATTGTGGTGTGTCAAATTAAACTACATTACACAAAAGAAATGAGGCTTTTCACATTGCTAAATGAGTATTTTCAAGATCATATTAGAACAGTAACAATTTGCTTACATCGAACTGTATCCTTACACTGAACAAAATTTTTATCTTACCTCCTGCTTCTATTGCTCCAAAAAAAGGAGCCTTAAAATATCCAAGTTGAGAAATCATCCATAACTATCTTACTGATTTTAATATAATAGGGGGAAACAATCCACGTGGGAAAAATTTATCAAAAAACAAAGATGATGTGACTTACCAAACGAAAGCGCTGGCAGGTCGAAAGACACACAAACATACACACAAAATTCAAGCTTTCGCAACAAACTGTTGCCTCATCAGGAAAGAGGGAAGGAGAGGGAAAGACAAAAGGATGTGGGTTTTAAGGGAGAGGGTAAGGAGTCATTCCAATCCCGGGAGCGGCGAGACTTACCTTAGGGGGAAAAAAGGACGGGTATACACTCGCACACACACACACACACACACATATCCATCCACACATATACAGACACAAGCAGACATATTTAAAGATTAGTAATATGTCTGCTTGTGTCTGTATATGTGTGGATGGATATGTGTGTGTGTGTGTGTGCGAGTGTATACCCGTCCTTTTTTCCCCCTAAGGTAAGTCTTTCCGCTCCTGGGATTGGAATGACTCCTTACCCTCTCCCTTAAAACCCACATCCTTTCGTCTTTCCCTCTCCTTCCCTCTTTCCTGATGAGGCAACAGTTTGTAGCGAAAGCTTGAATTTTGTGTGTATGTTTGCGTTTGTTTGTGTGTCTTTCGACCTGCCAGCGCTTTCGTTTGGTAAGTCACATCATCTTTGTTTTTTGATAAATATCTTACTGATTTTATATAGAATGAAACTACTTCTATTTAGGAGAACTCTAGATTTTTGTGCTTGGTTCTAATCTACAGAGGTCACAACCATCTTTCAATTTTACATTTCATGTTGACTTAAGGTTGCATTCCTGTGCACCAGGCCTCAGAGGTGCAAGCATATGAGTTACAATTTGTTAAGAATTTTGTATTAATTTTAGAGATTTATTTTTTGAGCATAAGTAAAGTAGTACTGGTGAATGCAATTTTTAACTAATGACAAACAGTACTCTTTTCTAATAAAGAGAGGAATTTTGTCAAAGACACCACATTCTCTGTCTTTAATGAATTTTCTACATCACACAGTTTGTTTATAATACTAATTATGTGGCCATGGATTTATAAACAAATATTCCATATTTAATTGTGATTTAATAAATATTCTAATTTCAATTAATTTTTCTGTTATATTTTAAACAAATGCTGATAATTGATATTTCAGAATTTCTTAAGTACAAAATGGACAAACCAGTCACCGCTCTTGGCAGTGAACCAAATGCCCCAGCAGAGCCTGGAATCAGTGGACTGCTCTGGGTACATCTTCTGGCTGGCAGAGGTCTCCGTGCCACTACCTCAACCTCAGCTGCTTCGACGCCATCTGGGACCTCTGCTATTGGTAATATTTCATGCAGACCAGGTGTAATTAGTGCAATCTGTCTTGCACTGTAAGTTTCATGTGAAATGGAGATGTGTATGGGTAAACAAAATGGAGTACTTTTGTGACAGTTAAACTGCAAAATTGATGATTTACATAGCCATCCTGCTTTTAACAACCATTACTTGTGATGTCAAGGAAAGTTGTGGATGGTATAATAGAAATATTATGAAAAGGATAGATTGCTACTCACCATATAGAGGAGACACTTGGTCACAGACAGGCACAACAAAGAGACTGCTACCCATTTTAGCTTTCACCCAAAAGTCGTTCTTCTGAAGTACAAAACATGCACATTCACACAAATCACATACACATGGCCACTGTCTCTGGTCTCTGCAGCCAGAGACAGTGGTCATGTGTGTTTGAGTTTTACTTGTCGGAATGCATGTGTTTATTACTTCAGGAGAAGGTCTTTTGGGCAAAAGGTAAAATATGTAGCAGTATTTTTGTTATGCCTGTCAGTGACTCAAAATCTCTATACAGTGAGAAGCACTCTATGCATTTCATAATACTTGTCATATTTTACAGGACAGAATACAGAATTACCACATATTTTTCTGCAAAATTTGCACAAAAATATGCAACACACACACACACATACACAAACATTAATGAATAAACTATGAATTATTTGAAGTTACAGTGAATGAACAGAAGTTAAAATGTGATTGTGAAAGTCAAGAGATCTACAGTAGAACAAGAAAAGCAAACCAATATAAAGTTGGTTTAACTTTCTGATTCATCTGTTTGCATTACAACATGTTCTTGTAAATTAATTGTTGTACAATGACAGTTAACTACACCCTTCATTTTTAATGTGGTACCTTCATAGTGCCATCACAGCCTGTACCTGACAGTTTTTGCAATTTGCTGTGGCTTACTTTTACACTGTACAGTGTTGTCTGGAAAGGAAAACAAGCAATAAACGTTGCAGGCAGATTCAAACTGTAATGTGGGTCATGATCATGTCGTAGACGCCATATTTGTTTACAAATGTGGCAGTATACATGTGAAGTGTTACGACAGAAAAAGGAACCTGTGACCACTGGAGGCAGTGCCACAAGTTCCTCCAAATGTTGTAACACAACATACACACATGTGTAATACTAACTAATGTAAATCCACCCGATGATGGAGGTTTAAACCTTCGAAACGCGTCGTGGAAAAAATAAAACGGTGACTGGTAACAGTAAACTTGTTGTTTCATTTAATGCCAGTAACAATCACGGTAAAGCCTAACCTAAAAATGTTCGCATTTAAATGACTCACATTGTTTCTCAGACAGTTTCCTTCAGTATGTATTACATTATACAAATCTTAATAATTTTACATACATTCTAATGTAGACCAAAGATATGTGGTAAGTTACATCTGCCTATTTTCTACTAAAGTTCTCTCAAATATCTACATCATTCTTATATCAAAAATGATAATTTTACTTTAAGCACCAGATTTTTTTATTCCATAAGGATAATTGTTTTCCTCTAGCAGAATCTATTGCTACATTTTAAGCAAATAAATATCTCATATCACTGAAATTCCAAGGAAAAAGTACCTTGTATGATGAAGCTTGAAACTGGAATTAAAGTTACAGAAATGAGACCTTCTGGTCTGAATCACAAGGGAAGACACAATAAATAACTATTATGTTGTAATTCATACTCTATCTCTGTAAACTTCTGTTTCTGAGAAAAATAAAATATGTTAATAGTATGTTATAGAACAATTTTCTCAAAACATTTATTTTGCATTGTTCAGTTAATATTACATCCTGTTCTTTTGGTGGATATGCCATTTTTGGTTCTTGTTTAACTGTCTTTGAGATAGTTCATGTAAAACACGTAAATTTATGTTTTTAAGTCATTACAACATTCATTTCCAGGAGGCAATGCTACTTCAGGACTGAGAGATTTATATTGTGTTCTGGAATGTGATCGGGTACATAAAGCAAGAACTGTTGTAAGGACAGGAGATCTTGTGTTTGACTGGGATGAAACATTTGAGTTAGATTTGGTTGACAACAGAGAACTAGATTTCCTAATATATTCATGGGATCCTCAGTATAGGCACAAGCTGTGCTACAAGGTAAGTAAACATAAATTCAAACAAATGAAAAATTGTACTCTTATTTGAATAGTTTTCTTCATCTGTTTATTTCATATTTTTATGTATTGTTGTTGTATTCCGGGTGTCCTGTTTATCTTGACCACCCTAAACAACTTTTTGTGTAGAAACAAGAAGAAAACTGTACCCAGCAATTGTTGTTTAGCTACTAGGAGAACATTAAGTCACATGATTATATTTCTTGTAACTTTGTACATTATAAATATATGAAAAGCTTTATGTCTTTTTTAAATAATATGCTATGTTTGTTATTCAGTTATTAACTTACCCTCCTTAATACCTGTTCATAAAAATGTTTCACCATGTACTATTCACATAAAAATGATGTTATTAAAAATGTAACATGAAACTGACTTTCACTCTCCTGTAGTGGCACACAATGCAGGTAGAAATTCCACCTTATTTTCATTGGTGTACATTGCACTCCAACAAAACTTTCAACTGAAGATGGTTGACTGAATGACTGGTGTGCATTTTCCTTGTGTTTCTATTTGTTTACCATCAACTTCAGCAAATGGACAACTCACATTACCCCCACTTATCCACACTGCAAGTACATGAAAGTCAAAATTAATTTTGTGTTATGTTTTCAATAACATCAGGTTTATGTGAATTTTTGTACAGGTCTTGAGAAGAGGAAGTGGATTATCACATAAAAATATTGGGTGCTATTTAAAAAAAGACATACTGCTGTTGATATCTTCATAATGAACAAAGTTACTAGAAAGGCAGTCATGTTGATTAAGGTCCCCCTGGTAGCTAAGCATCATTTGTTTGCTGGGACACCCAGTATGTCTTGCATCAAGCTTCATAGAGATTTTGGTTCCATGCATTTACAATGAAAAAATATGGTACAACCCTGGCATTTGCTTGAAGTTATTTGAAGAAGTAATAGGAAATGCAATTTAGAATGAGTAGACTGATATTTAATCCATGATGGTCCCATAAGTAAACTTGTTATCTTGTAATTGTGTTGCCTTACATATTTGATATCGTATAATAGCCATTCCTGAAAACCTGAAAACTGAACACTTTTCTAAAGAAATTTTCAATGAATTGTGTGACTCTCTGCTACATATTAAAGCGACTAAGAGAATAGAAATGTAAATATTTAGGTGTATGTAATTACTATTATAGGTTGTGTTTTATATGTTCCTTAACATAGGTTGGTGGTTCAGTTTATTATAGCTTAAGGGAAATGGAGCAACCAGAATGCTAAAGATATGAAACCACTCTCACCTTAAGCTGAATACAGCTATTTATCTCATAAAGACAAAATATGCTGTTTTTAAAAGGCTATCAAGATTATCTTCTTGTATAGGCCCTAAGCAAAGATGTAAATTCTGTTCAGTATATGCTATTCAGTGACATCAGGCATAGATATATGTGGCAGTGCTAACTGCCAATGTCAACAGCAACTGTCAATATCGACACAGAAAACAATGAACAAGTGTACTTCTTTGGAAATAATTGTCTTTGTTGTCCTGTTCCTCTATTTTTCTTGCGTCTCATGCTATGTTGTAAAGTGTGCTCTGATTACATTGCAGTTATGAGAGTTAATAAAGTGTTAAAGTATATAATTTGTGGTCTCAGTGCTTGAGTATCACTGGTACCCACTGCCATATGAATCCCTACATTGGTGACCCATGATAATGGTTTATGTTTTACGAACTTAGTGAACATGCCATGCAGCTTCTCACCTATGCAATGGATACTGAAGTTCATGAGAAGCTATTATGGCCTTTTTCCAGTTTGTATGGTGTGTTCCAATTGCATGGTGCACCAAATTGTATGGAACCACATAAGTCTGATAATGTGAGTGTAAGTGACTTCCAACTGCTTGCCACATGTATTCTTGCATGGGCTGATGCCACATTCAAACATTCAGTGCAGCCTTCCATTGACCTGATTGACTTTTGTTTGATGGAAAATCTTCATAATGAACAAAGTTACTAGAAAGGCAGTCATGTTGATTAAGGTCCCCCTGGTAGCTAAGCATCATTTGTTTGCTGGGACACCCAGTATGTCTTGCATCAAGCTTCATAGAGATTTTGGTTCCATGCATTTACAATGAAAAAATATGGTACAACCCTGGCATTTGCTTGAAGTTATTTGAAGAAGTAATAGGAAATGCAATTTAGAATGAGTAGACTGATATTTAATCCATGATGGTCCCATAAGTAAACTTGTTATCTTGTAATTGTGTTGCCTTACATATTTGATATCGTATAATAGCCATTCCTGAAAACCTGAAAACTGAACACTTTTCTAAAGAAATTTTCAATGAATTGTGTGACTCTCTGCTACATATTAAAGCGACTAAGAGAATAGAAATGTAAATATTTAGGTGTATGTAATTACTATTATAGGTTGTGTTTTATATGTTCCTTAACATAGGTTGGTGGTTCAGTTTATTATAGCTTAAGGGAAATGGAGCAACCAGAATGCTAAAGATATGAAACCACTCTCACCTTAAGCTGAATACAGCTATTTATGTCATAAAGACAAAATATGCTGTTTTTAAAAGGCTATCAAGATTATCTTCTTGTATAGGCCCTAAGCAAAGATGTAAATTCTGTTCAGTATATGCTATTCAGTGACATCAGGCATAGATATATGTGGCAGTGCTAACTGCCAATGTCAACAGCAACTGTCAATATTGACACAGAAAACAATGAACAAGTGTACTTCTTTGGAAATAATTGTCTTTGTTGTCCTGTTCCTCTATTTTTCTTGCGTCTCATGCTATGTTGTAAAGTGTGCTCTGATTACATTGCAGTTATGAGAGTTAATAAAGTGTTAAAGTATATAATTTGTGGTCTCAGTGCTTGAGTATCACTGGTACCCACTGCCATATGAATCCCTACATTGGTGACCCATGATAATGGTTTATGTTTTACGAACTTAGTGAACATGCCATGCAGCTTCTCACCTATGCAATGGATACTGAAGTTCATGAGAAGCTATTATGGCCTTTTTCCAGTTTGTATGGTGTGTTCCAATTGCATGGTGCACCAAATTGTATGGAACCACATAAGTCTGATAATGTGAGTGTAAGTGACTTCCAACTGCTTGCCACATGTATTCTTGCATGGGCTGATGCCACATTCAAACATTCAGTGCAGCCTTCCATTGACCTGATTGACTTTTGTTTGATGGAAAATCATTAGAGGTTTATATTTACTTGTGCTGCAGAACCATGCCATAAGATTTCCATGGTCGCTACTATATCACGGCCAATCAACAGGTTTCTGCTTGCTGATACCTCCCAGATCAATAATGTTGGTGCCTTACAAACACTTCATACCAGTATACAAGTGTGGCAGCAATGCCTTACTCCTCCCATTGCAATGTGTGCTATCACACTGGATATCCAGGGGACAAAACCATTTTTAATCATTGATGGAGCGTGGCCAGCTGAGCCATGCCATAAGATTTCCATGGTCGCTACCATATCACGGCCAATCAACAGGTTTCCGCTTGCTGATACCTCCCAGATCAATAATGTTGGTGCCTTACAAACACTTTCCCAACAGTTACACTGTATAATTGACTCCACCAAATCTTCCACAGTTTTTATCAGATCAACAACATACTTGATTTGTGGTCAGAAAATCAGCTCTTTACTAACAACATTTTCAATGGTGCTGCAAAGTACTTCACTACTTCACTTTACTGTGCCACATAGTCAGTGTGCGATTTGCAGGGGGGATGGGGGGGATCCCACCCCCCCTCCCCTCTGCATCAAACTATCACCTTCTCTGGTTTTAGTTTATGCATCCCAACCTGGGATGTTTATTTCCCAAGCACTGGAGTAAAACTTTACATATAATTTAAATTTGTGGAGCCGAACACTGAAAGTTTACTATTAATATGTTTGCTTATTAATTTTGAAAAAGTGTTATGTAGTAGTTAAGCATTTAAAAACATTTAGAACTAAATGACAAGACGACGCACGCCACATTTCCGTAGCATGCCACAATGTTGCAAGACGTTGCCCCAGCGTAAACGAGGCTTTAGAACCAGGTCTGTATTGTATGGTGGATGTGATGTGTTGCGTGCGAAACTAAAACCTGCAATCAGATCCAAAGGTCGTGGAAAACTGTGAAGAGGTGTCATCCTGCAACAAGGTAACGCTCGCCCACATTCTGCCAAATGGACAGCTGATGCAATAAAGAAGTTGAGATTCGAGGTTCTGGAACATCCACCATACAGTCCAAACCTGGTTCCAAGCGATTTTCACATGTTTGGACCCTTAACGGAAGCACTACAGGGAAGAAAATTTGAAAGTGATGAAGACGTCATTGCTGTGGTGCAAAATTGGTTACAGATGCAACTGATAAACGTATATTCTGATGAAATAAAAAACCTCGTAAAACGTCGGGAAAACTGCATTGAACTCCAGGGAGGTTACGTAGAAAAATAACGCATGTTTCAGTTTTCTATCATGAGAATAAGTACAGCTTTTCACAAATGTGCCTTTACTTTTTGAATTCCCCTCATATACCTGTATGTAGATGATTTTGTAAATAAGCTTTACCTATAATGTACTTTTAAAGATATAAGAAGGGATGGCTTTTCTGATAGTGCATACGCATGAATAGTGAGTTTCGGCATTAACATCTATTTATAAATAACTGTTTAACCATGGGTAACGCCATGGTCCAAGCTAGTAACATATATAATTATACTAACCCCCTAAGACATCCCCCCCCCCACCCCCCACTGGTAAAAGCACAAATCGCACACTGCACATAGGTGACTATACAGCTACCATCAGTGATGTCATTCCCTTCCCACTGCCTTTAAACAAGTATGCAGCAGCCAAGGCTGCACTGCTTCAAAGAATTGGTAAATCACCCAAGTAGCAAATCCAACAGGATATATATTCTATACCCTGACAGTTTTGGCACCACTTACAAACATTGGTGGGCTTATTGTGGACTTATTGTCAAATTGATAAAAATTATTTCCTCAGTGGCAAGATGGCTAAGTGCTGACTATTCACATGCTTTATACTGTGTTTATATAATTTTTAATCTGTATTTTAGCTCATTAATAACTATGGGTGTGATTTACACAAAAACACACATTAGCTACATATGCACACACTATCTATTCAAAAATTGAGAGGGTCTTCAGAAGAAATGTTTCCTTAAATTCAAAGACAAAGACATCAATAAAATAAAGAAAAGATGAAGTAAAGAAAAGCACAGTGCTACAGCACAATAGGGGAGGAAAGGGAACAGTGAGGTGCAAAGACTGAGAATCAATTTACACTTTCCAAAAAAGAAAATGATTAGGATACTATCTTATCATAATGGTGTATAAAGTGCTTAAATATGTGCAGAGTGGCACACTTATATTTTGCAGCATTTTATTACATTTAAAAAGAATAAAAAACTGAAAGTGTGTGATTGTACCTATGAATTTTTACTGGTGGGTAAAGTGAGACAGTGTCTCAAATTTTAGCAATCATCATAAGAGTGATTGTTGTCATTTTATCTTGACTTGTGTTGTGGTAGGGTTTGGCAGTAACAGTATTATACATTTTTTGGTCACTGTTAGAAATATGAGTTACAACAGACATCATAAATTTGTTGTCTAACTCCAAACTTGTGCTGAGAAATGTCAATTTACACTCAGATGACTCTTCTATAATAGTAAAGAGTTTTCTTACAAAATAAATTTTCTTTTTTGCATAAAATTCTATTAAAACAGTATCACCTGACTTGAGTGAGTGATCTGAGTCTTAAAAGTCAACAAGTTTTGATTCTTGAAACACCTGTGGCAAATCATAATTCTCAGCATCAGAAGAATCTTGCAAAATTAATTCTGTTTCACCAAATCACTATCATCATCCAGAAATAATTCTCATTTTGATTTAGATCTCTAAATGCCTTTTGGTTTTTGTCTCATTTGTAATTCATTCCTTCCTGGCATGTCTGTTGCAATCATTGTTCTTTGCGTAGGTCATTGATGAGTGTAATGTTTTCTTGGTTTAGCCTTTGAGGAAGCCTGTATATCTTCTGGAGAGAGGTAAGTCATAGGTATAAATTGTTCTTGTGGTTTTGAAGAACTAGTTGCTGCAGACAATATTTCACCATCAAAATGTGGTGAGTATGACATATCAGTTTCAGGCACAGGGCCTTTGTGAGGTGCAATGTCTGTTTCCAGACTTCCATGACGAGGCCTGTCAGTAACAAAAAATGATAGAAAATCATCCTTACTGAATACATGGCAATCAAATGGAAAAATGCCTGTCTTCTTAAATCCAGCAGTGTTATTAACTGGAGTCATCCCTTAGGGACATGCTGTTTCCACAAAATGATCAGCATTGTAACTTGAAAATGGTTTGCCCAGATGCTACATCAATCATGTATCTAAAGCAGCATCATAAAATATGCAAAATGGTTTCATGATGCTGACTTCAAGAGGCTGTAAATTTATTGGTTCAGTGATGTAGCATCATCATAATCGATTTCATGTTGTCCTTGCACAGATCTCTGGCTTCTTTTGAGAGTTGGCTCTCGTGATTATCCACAAGTAACAAATCTGGATTTGATTTTGAGTTGGCTGAAAACTTGATGAAGTGCTGAATGGACTTCAAAAACATTCTGACTACATCCATCCTCCTTTAGTGGCAAGACCTACTGTGCCAGCAGGTCACCTAATGTCACATGCTTTTCGTAATTCACACATATCGTTGGGAGTGGGGGTGGGGGTAGGCTGTTCCCAAGAGCATTTATGATACAAGCTGTGACCAATGTTCCATGTTATGGACTGATAGTTTTGTTAACCTTTTTCAAACCCATCAAGACCAAAATGTGCTATGACTTGTCCACTGTTGTTCCAGTTGCATCTATATTGAAAATGTGTGATTCAGCAGAAAAAATATGGAAGATATTTGATAACTTTTTTGTCTTATCAAAGAAGTTTGACACACTTAATTTATTAAAACCTATAGTTCTAGGCTAACTGAATTCTTCTACTGTTTGAAGAGAAAGTTGGGGAAATATCTGTCAAAATAGTTGCATCCAGTCAGTGGACACTTCCTAATTTTCAGTCCATGTTTTGGGTACAACAACGTTACTTTTAATATCGAATTCATAAGCTAGGTTATGACAGTCTTTCATAATAAATCCATAAAACATTTTATAGCATACACTTGAATATCACACAAATTAAACTCTAATTCTGATGGGGAAATGCAATTCACCAAATGGGACACATTTTTGAAGCATTATCCACACAATTATTTCTTAACATAGCTACTGACAGTTTGCAAGGATAAGCCAATCTGTTTAGATGCACTCCTGATGCTCTTTTTATTTTCAATCGCCATTGTGATGGCTTCCTTCATTGCAGTTTCTGAAAATCTTCCTATTTTCTTATTACTCATCTTTCTCCTGGGCATTGTACGACCTAAAAGTAGTTTTTTCAGACTAAAAGTACTAAATTCACAAAGTGAGCAAATATTGTCAGGAATAAAGAACAAGTGTTAGGAACAGTGAGACATGTCTCACTGTATCCTCATTATTCATGTCTCACTGTTCCCAATCGCAGACTTTTTTTTTCAAAATGTTTCCTGATAACAACAGCCTACACCAACATTTCTGTGTTCTAGAAAGACAGAACTTTTGAGTGGTAAGTCAAAAGCTTTGTAAATATTTGATGGTCTACCCAGAAACCAGCGACTTAAATACTGTGAAAATTTACTTTTCTTATTTCTGAGCACTAACAATACTGACAATGGAATACAAGAACAACATTCAGGCTGAAACACAGAAAGCCAAGCCATAGATGATAATTGTTAACACAGCCACAGTAGGTACCAATAATGAAACCAAAATTTCAGAGATAAACTCCTCTCACTCATTCACTGTTCCCACTCCTCCCTTACATCTGGGGCTACATGTTATCAGCAAGTACTACATTAAAAAAAACATAAAATGTGATCAGACTATCCTTATCGAATTGAAAGTGAGCACTGTCTTCCTATGACCTCTTCAATTTTTATATAAAACATCATCAAATTGTTTTATGGCCTTATAAGTTGTCCATTTTTATTTCAAAGTCATGTTATATCATCAATAGTGGATTACATTTTTATATGGAGCATTATATCTGTGCCGAGAACAAATTTTTAAAAGAAACTGTGTATAGGATGTGAATGCCCAAATAAAAAAAAATGATGTGCTTGAAAACTAGCAGAATAGGAATAATCTCAGACTATTTGTGTGTGAGAGAGAATGTAGACAAATTAATGATAAATCTTGCTTGAGACAAGCTAGACATGCAGATGACTCTAAATGATATCAATAGAAGTCATAGAGTGAGATGTAGGATGCCAAGCTCTATGAAACTTATAGTCAGATTGGTGGAAGAAGATTCTTGACAATTGCAATAGACATGGCACAGTAGGTTTCTGGAAGTATGTGGCACACAGATGTCTGTGTAGGGATCACAAAAGTCCCATAAATTATGAGCTGGTGGTTTGTGGGCTTGGAGCTGGTGAGTGATAGTGTCCCATAAGTGTACCATCGGGTTCAGATAAGGTAAATTTGGTGGCGAAGACATGAACATGAATTCACTACCACAGTCCTCAAATCACTAGCATGATTCTGGCATTGTGACATAGACACTTGTCCTGTTGGAAGATGTCATCACCATCAGGAAAGGCATCAAGCATGAAGGGAAGCAGGTGATCCACTATAAAGTTCATGTAGTCCACTGTTGACATGGTGCCTTTTATAATTACCACAGATCTCATGGAAGCCCTGGCAAATGTCCTTCATAGCACATTATTGCCCCCAGTGGCCTGTGTTCATGGCAACTGAATGTTCCAGGTAGCAGTTCACCTGAATGACGGAGTTACTGTACTCAACCATCAATCTGGGGAACAAAAAACATGATTAATCTGACAAGGCAACACATTTTCATTGATCCATGGTGCAGTCTCTATGATCGTGTACCCACTGCAATCATGATTGATGATATCACTGAGTCAAAAAGACAACATGGAAGGGTCATCTGCTGTGGAACCCCATGTTTGATAATGTGCACTGAACAGTGTGCTCTGAAACACTTGTGACTGCACCAGTACTCTATTCTCTCATCAGATGTCCTACAATTGCAGTCTATCTTGCCCTACAGAGTGCATAAGTGACACATTCTGCATTGAAGGGTGGATTCCTACACCTCATCATATATGTGTGGTTTCACCACCCTTCGGCCACTTTCCATAGGTGCTCACTACAGCTGCACATGACTAGCTGCCTAGCTTCACCATCTCCAAGATGCTTGTTCCCAGGCACTGGACCACACCAGTCTGCCATATGTCAAAGTTACTTATGTCAGTGTATTTTCCAATCTGTGACCCATATCATTACTAGCATGATTCCCCATAGGTCTCTGCTCTACTTATTTACTTTCCTTACTCTGCCACACGTCTGCAATTTGACTAGGTGGCATTTAGTCTTACAGTGGACTGTGGTCATAATGATTTGGCTTATTAAGTATGTGACAGTGATCTCCATTTATACCAAAATGCAAAGCCAATCAACTTGAATACAGCTATCAAGAGTGACAATGTGAAACATCAGTTTCTCACAGTATGTGAAATGCTCAAATAACTTTCAGGAATGCTGCCAGATGATGTCTTCAGCAACTGCCCAAAGACGTCACCTGGCTGCTTTGTTGTAAGTTATTTGAACAAGAATGTCAGTGCTGACTTCTGTGTGTTATCAAAATTGGCACAGAACGCAGGATTGAAGCTCAGTGCATCCAAAACTCAATCAGTCCCGGTTTGTCATTTTAGATTCAGTTGTCTGAACTATCTGGAATCCCTACCATTTTTAATCTTAAATAGTACAAATATAGACCTAACCCTCAGCAAAAGGTCTAGGAGTAACGGTCAATGAAAACCTCAACTCTGATATGCACGTGGCTGCAGTGGACCAGAAGGCTTCAGAATCTGTTCATTCCCTCCAAAAATACAACAAAAAGGAGTACTTTTTTTGCAGGTGACACTAATATTGTCAACAATCTGAGCATACATACAGAAACAGAAGAAATGGTAAACAAAGTTCTTATAACTGTCATTGACTGGTTTTCTGCAAATGGTCTGACCCATGATTTTAAAATGACACTACATATGCATTTCCGCACATCTAGGGGTACTACACTTGTGATAAATGTAACACATAGTGAGGAAATAATAAATAGGGTGGAAACTTCAAAATTTCATAGGTGTCCATATTGCTGAGAATTTAAACTGGTAAAAGTGCATTTTGGAACTCTTAAGACAACTTAGGTCAGCCACATTTGCTCTTAAAATCATAGCAAATCTTGGGGAGTGACAGATTAGTAAGTAGACACATTTTGCTTATTTTCATTCAATAATGTCACATAGAATAATGTTCTGGAGTAACTCACCTTTAAGAAAGAAAGTGTTCATTGCTCAAAAATTTTCTATTAGAATAATGTGTGGTGCTCACCAATGATCATCTTGTAGACATCTGTTTAAGGTACTGGGAATTCTGATTACTGGTTCACAGTATATTTATTCCGTCATAAAGTTTGTTGTAAATAATCCACTGCAGTTTAAATGGAGCAATGAAGCACATAATTACAATACCAGAAGGAAAAATGACATTCATTACTCCATTTTAAGGTTGTCTTTAGCCCAAAAAGTGGGTGCACAATGCTGCAACTAAAATTTTTGTTTGCTTACCCAGTGATATAAAATATCTGACAGATAGTAATCTAAAATTTGAAAACAAATTGGAAAAGTAGACAACTCCTTCTGTTCCATAGAAGAATTTCTATTACTGTAACATGTAAAAGGTGGTGGGTAGGACTTACTAACTCACAACATCTGTATATCTTTTTTTCTTTTCTGAAAAAATGCTTAGAAATGTTCAGAATGCAACCATATGTACAAATTAATTTTACAAAACTAACTACCTAAAATGCGCTTCCCTTTTGACCTGAAGACACATGTGTATTTCATATTGTTGATTATAGCGACATTATCCTCCAAGATCTTTCTCAGGAAAGCATATAGAACTTGTAACTAGTGATTAATGCTTGCATACAACATATTTCTGACATTCAACTTTTAGATCATATTTCATCATCTTTGCAGCAATCTTAGCTATGTGCAGACAAGGGCAGATACTTCCACACAGTCCATGTCCTCTACCATATTACCTTTGTATCTCTCCTCAACCTTAAAACCCTTGTCTGAACAACTCGGCAGAACCACTCATTCCCATCATAACATTATCCTTTCAGTCCCAACAGTCACTCAGCCATCAACTCTAAGTCCTTTTCAGTAGCAGGATCCAAACTCTGCAATGATCTCCCTGACTGATATTATACCAGAGAGCTGAATAGCATGTCCATTTTTGAGAGAAAGATAGTGACATACCTCCTAAAATAAAAATTTTTGCCTTTGTGCTATGCATATCCCTTACACTATCACAAATAAGTACTCTTCTTTCTCACCAGACCTTCCTTATTTCTCATAGTATTTAGCTGGTGTAGTCTATCTCAAGGTCTGTGCCACATTACTCACTAGGTCAGAATATACCATTTTTTACATCAATAAATAAATTTTTTAGCTGCCACTATCATTATTGTTAGTCTTACTACTATTACTTATTATTGTTATTATTATTATTATTATTATTATTATTACTTGCTGGGGCCATCAAGGGCCACATTAAATCTTTCAAGTCCATATTTCCTTCATTCTTTGTGAGTGGGCAAGCATCCGGTGGGCACTGTGTCTTCTTTTTGGTGGTTCATCTTAGTGTAGCTTGTATGTCACGATCTTCTTGGGAAAGAGGTCCCTGTCACATGTATATGCAGGTTTGATGTGTTGAAGATGGAGGCCTTGTTTGTATTTCTAAACAATGGAACTATGACTTTGTGGTTTGAACAAAATAAGTGGGAGATCTTCTTTGTCAGCTTGTTCCTGCCCATTTGTTTGAGATGACTGTAAAATCATAATCATTTTTTGTGGAATGTGTCAACAGTCTTCTCTATTTTGCCATCAACTTCCTTGTTGAAACTTTCTTGGTGGATGCCATTCTTGTAATTGGGTCCCACGACTACCCTAATGATTCTGCACCATTTTTGCTTTGGTTCTTCGAACAGGCCTGTGTTTGCATTTAGATATAGGATTTCAGCTACAAACATAACTACTGGTCTCAAAATCATTTCATGGTGTATTTTAGTGTTTTGCTAAAGGTATTTTTGTGGTAGATCATCTGTGATGTTTAGTAGGATATTTCAAGTTTACATATTCATTCCTTATCGAGTCTTTACATATTCATTCCTTCAGTGCTTTCTTGTCGAGTCTGTTTTTCGTACTGATCTTAGCTAGGTATTTAAATTTTTGTACTCTGCTGATGTTTCCATATTTTGTCTGGTTTCTTTTTTTTTTTCTCTTTTTTCTCTCTCTCTCTCTTTTTTTTTTTTTTTTTTTTTTTTTTTTTGGGTGGGGGTGGGGGGATCTTTGATGTTAATCATTACTTCTGTTTTGTTTTTTCAAATGATATCTGCAGGCCTGTTTGTTGGGCAGTTTCCTTAACAGTCTGATTTAGATCCTAATAGTTTCTATGTCAGTTGAAATATTTCTTATATCATTGGTAAAAGCTAGACAGTCTGCCCTGATTCCCAAGGATTTAGTTCCCATTCACTTTGTTCTATAGTCAGTTTCTATCAATCTCGTTCACCAGATTCTAATAATTTTTCTCAAGAACACTTGAAAAGCATTGGAGAAACCCCCTCGCCTTATCTGACTGTTGTCTTGACCTCAGAGGTATCTGAGAGGAATCCTACGAACTCGATTGTTAAGTTTGTATCCATCAGTGTGGCTTTAACTAATGCCAGAAATTTAAAGACAAACTCAGATTCATTAAGGGTGTGTAACAGGACTTAACGGGCTATTGAATTGTAGGCTTTCTCAAAGTCTGCAAAGACAGTCACATACTGTTTAAATCTTAAAATATGTCATCTTATGATGCTTTTGAGTTTGTGGATATGTTTGACTGTTGAATGACCTTTACTGAAACCCACTTGCTATTCTATTATCTGATGCCTGACTAGGGCCTCTAAACACTCAGGGATGGAAAATGAGAGAATTTTATTGGTTACTGGTAGTAGAGATATTCCTCTGTACATGTTGATGTTTTTCATTGTTGTGGATGGATTAGGGCTGGTTTCCAGTTTTTGGGTAGGTTTTTCTCAATCCATTTTTTTTTTTAAATTGGTGTTGCAATATTTCAACTGATTCCTCTGGGCTATATTTCCACAATCCTGCAATAGCGGAGTCTTCTCCAGGTGATTTGATATTTTTAAGATGGGTGATGTGGCACTTGATTTCATCTTTGTCAAGTTGTCTGGACTCTGGCCACTGGAGAATGGATTCATTGGCATCTATTGGGCTTTAAGGGAAATCACAATTAAGTAGTTTCTTAAAGTAATCTGCTAGAATGTTACAATTATCACTACTACCACTATTATTATTACTATAATGACCCAAGGCTGGGGGTCACATTGTGATCAGGAGGACAAGCAAAGAGTGAGGGAGAGTGGTCCAGTACATGCATGGAGTCATCAGTGAAACAGCATTATCTGTAATAACATTTAGTGGTTGAACAGATTTTACAAAGGTGTAGTTGTCTTTGGAGCTGCAGGCAGCATTGAGGTGCAGATGCATGTGCCATGAAGGAATGCTGAAGCCTCAACAGCAGGTCATGATGGCACCACCGCAGGTCAGTGCCAGACTTTCGACTGTGATCTGGATGCTGATTGTCATGAAGACTAGACCCAGGACACACACCAGGAATTGAACAAGTTGACAGAAGATGCTCATGAGTTGGTCAGGTGGCAGTGTGGATGCACTTTGCCTGGTTGGTGTGAAGATGGCAAAGATGGCAGCTTGCAGTTTGTCCATGATGACTCAGTAGTGGAGGAGGGCTGGCTGCTCACCAGTATTCTCATACATCATTTCCCAGTAGGCAGCAGTGGCAGAATTTTGTTATTTATTTAGCATATGGCTAATACAGACATATCATGAAATTAAATTACATATACATATGTACATATTGACACACAAGAAACTTAAGTTTGTCTTTACAACTGAATATCCAGTCCTTCAATCCAGCGCACTGCATCTGGAGTTGCTAGCAGGAAGTCCTCTTTGGCGCCGTGATAGGCTCAAATCCTGCATTCACTGACAATGTGGTGAACAGTCTGGTATGGAGCCCCGCAGTCACAGGCTGGATCAGGCAGCTTCTTCCACTTAAAGAGAGCATCCCTGCATCGGCCATGGCCAGTATGGATTCTGTTGAGAGTAGTCCAGGTCTTGCGTGGTAGGTCGAATCCACTTGGAAGTTTAGCACCTGAGAAGATGTTATGCAGGTGCACATCTGTCACTGCTTTGCACCGACCTTTCCATTCTTCAAGAGGTTTGAAATCCTTAGCAACCATGTCAGCAGCATCGCGCAGAGTTGGGTGACGTGATTCAGTCTCTTATGATTTAAAAGTGGTAGGTCGCTATGCACGGGTAGGTTAGAGTTCCTGGAGATCTTGTGGAATTCTCTCATAAGAGCAGTACATCTACGTAGGTCAGGAGGCATTATACCAGTTAACAGTGGAAGCCAGTAAACTGGAGTAGATTTGATTGCGCCAGGTATTATGCACATTGTCGTATTCAGCTGGGTATCAACAAGCCTTGTATGATGACTGTTCATCCAAACAGGTGCACAATACTCAGCACTTGAGTACACCAAGCCCAGAACTGAAGATTGCAGGGTGGTTGCTGAAGATCTCCAGGTAGTTCTGCATAGCTTATGGAGGATGTTGTTTCGATTCCTCAAATTTTGAGCTAAGTTAAGAAGTTGTTGTTTGAAGCATAGTGTATGATCCAGGATGACACCAAGATATTTTGGGTTCCAATTACGATGAATAACTCTGCCTCTGAAACTTACTTCCAGTTTTACATTCACCAACTGGTTATTTAGATGGAAGCAACACACTTCTGTTTTACTCACACTGGGTAGGAGTCTCCAGATTTTGAAATAATTATCTAATGCAGACAGGCCATTGGCTAGAATCTCTTCTGTTGTCTTCATTTCCTGGTGTTTTACAACTAGAGCCAGGTCATCGGCATAGCAGTATTTTCTGGACAAAGTGTCAGGTAGATGAGATAGATATAGGTTGAACAGTAAGGGTGAGAGAACTGATTCTTGAGGAAATCCGTTGTTCAGCTTCCTCTCCATACTTATGTTGCTTCCAGTGATTATCTGGAACTTCCAATCACTTAGCATGCTGTTAATCAGTTGAGCCATTGTTCTGCTGGGTATGATGAGGTGAAATTTGTAGATAAGGCCTTCCTGCCACACAGTGTCGAAGGCAGCAGTTAGCTCAACAAATGCCACAGATGTTTTCTGCTTCATTTGGTATCCTGACTCTGTGAAGGATGTGAGAGACAATACTTGGTCGCAGCAGCTACGCCCTGGTCTGAAGCCTGCCTGATCAACTGGAATGTTCTCTAGGATAGCACTGCTTATTCTGTTATATATTAGCCTTTCAAAAAGCTTGTAGCAGCAGCTGAGTAGGGAAATGGGGCGATAGCTTTCTACCTTGTTGCTGGGTTTGCCAGGTTTCAGAACAAATATTATCTTCACCTTTTTAAACTCCAGTCAGCAGGATGTCAGTGAAGAATTCTGCCACCCATTTCTTAGCTTTTCCTCCCATATGGATCAGGAATTCTGGATGGATACCATCGAACCCAGGCACCTTAACAGGTTTGGGGTCCTTCAGTCCAGAGTCAATGTCTGAAACTGTGAAGGGGTGGGTATACTCAGATGAGGGAGATGCCTTCTTTTTCAGGTCACGAAGCTGTCATCTGAAATGTCTTGTATGTTTCTTGTAGGGAGGTACTCTTGAGGTAGTAATGATGTGGGAAGCAATTTGGTCTGGTGTTACTTTGGAATTTTTTTCTGTATGTTGGTGCACTTCCTCTCAGTTTTCTCAGAAGACTCCATGCTTTCCTGCTCGAGTGGGTAAAGTCCATATTTTCGACTGTTTCTGCCCATTTCTGCCTCTGAGACATGTCCAAGCTGGACAATAGTTCCATAGCTATCTCTGGGTCACCACTTTGCTGGAACTGTTGGTACAGTGTTTCACTTTCATCATTCCATCCTGGAACATATTCTTTTCGGTATCCTCTTGGCATACACTTTTTAGCTGTTGCTGTTACTGCACCAATGAAGCGTTGACAGTTATTATGTGATGGAGGTATCCATCGAATGGTCTTATCCAGTTCCGTTGAAAACTTCATCCAGTCAGCTTTCTGGATATTCCATCGAGCATGCGGAGTTGATCGTATGACAGGAACCGTGCAGCCAATTTTTATTATTACTGGTCTGTGTTGGCTGGGAGGAAAGGCATCTATCACTTTCCTTGTGGTGTTGATGGGAAAGCCAGTTTTGTTGCACCTAACAAAGCATAAGTCAGGATTTGAATCCTTGTCCCAAGCAGCTGACCTGAAAGTGCCTTGATCTTTGGCATCAAGCACTAGATGAAGATTATTCTCTTCGACCCATTCTGCAAGCATGCTCCCATTTTCATCATTTTTAGAGTACTTCCAAAGTTTGTGGTAACTATTGAAGTCTCCTATGTAAATTGCAGTATGTTCTGCTGTGTGTAGGACAAAATCGGGCCATGTTGTTTTGGGTGGTTTGTAAACATTTGTAATAGTAATGCTGTGCAATTGTATGACAACTGTATGTATATCTGCCTCCACAGTGGCAGACTAAGGCTGTGGTATGCATCAGATTGGGCAGCTCTCAGTATTGAAGTCAGCAAGCAAGTAGCAGGCTGGCCGTCATTGATCAGCTTGTTACAGTTTCAATGAAATTCTACAGACTGTCATTCTCTCTGTTTCTAGGAACACAGACAGAATGGCAGCTTGACATAATATGTTCTGGAGCTCCAAAAGCCCGTTTGTTTAATGGGTTAAGATTGTGTCTATGACCTATTGGCTATGGTTATATGAGTGCATTTGACCCCATTGGGGGATTTCAGTAATGATTATGGATCACTGAGCTTGGGCATTTTGTCTATGTTTGACTTTGTAGCAGCACTTGCTCAGTGAAGTTGCATAGTGTTACCTCACAATGTCTTGTTAAGTGGCACAGTGGTGCTTGCATTTCTATGTATCCTGTTTTGAGGTCTGTTGCATCAACAGTATGCTGTGTTGACATAATGATTGGCGCACCACAGCACTAACTTATTCTGTTTCAAGCTCGCATTTTATGCATCCCCAAAAAAATTATTGTACTGTGCAACATTCCTCCCCTGTTTCAAAAAAATTCATCCCAAATTTTGTCTCTGCTTAGTGTATGGATAAGTTGAGAATTTGGATCTGATGGGAAGTGTGCTACAGTAGTTTGTGCAGTGTGATGGCCACTTTGTCTGGATGGCTCAGTGGTCAGAGCATCTGCCTAGTAAGCAGGAGACATGGGTTTGAATCCCAGTCTGGCACAAATTTTCAACTTTTCCCACTGATTCAAATCAGTGCCCACTCACAGCCAATGTCTAAAATTCCTTTGTGTCTTAATTCATAATGGCTGCTGGATCACTGGCTTCTGTTCTTTCAGACATGTCCAAAAGAACAGACACCACATATACAATTAAGGCAAGGATTGCCAGTGATCTCTTCAGTGCAGATGGACACTAGGCTCAAACTCTTAGGGGAATTGGTGAAATGCTGTGAGTAATCGAGATAATGGACAAGGGGCACTACATTCATAGTCTGTGGATAAGTCAAAAATTAGGGTCTGACAGGAGCATGCTAGGGTAGTCTGTTCAGTTGTGATGATCACTGTGACCGAATGGCTCAATGGTCAGAGCATTTGCCTAGTAAGTAGGAGACCCAGGTTTAAATCCTGATCCAGCACAGGTTTTCAATATTTCCCTTTGATCTAAATTAATACTTGCAGCTAATGTCTGTAATTCCATTATGTATGTGGCGAAACTGTTTCATCAAGTGTGTCACAAAATTTGTGCCCTGATCCATAATTTAGATGTCAGCTACACCAAATTTAAGTATACTGTTGTTAACTAAAGCCTAGGAAACTGTGCTAGTCTGCTGGTCAGGAACAGCCACCATAGCTCAGAACCTTGAAAAATGATCTGTGATTGTCAGTATAGATTTATTTCCAGTGGATGTGCTATTAAAAGGTCCTAAAATATCAAGTAAAACCACTTGAAAGAATTTAAATGCCTGTGGTAGTCTTTGCAAAGGGATTTTCTAATGACAGGGATCAACTCTTTGTGCACAAGGCAAATGGTCTTTTATGTATTGCTCAACATCACGTTTTCTTATTTGCCACCAAAATCTTTCCACTACACATCTGTCTTTTGTTCAGCAGCCTGCATGACCTGACAACTAATGGTCACGTGTTTGATGCAGCATGTTGTTCTTGAACAGTGCCAGAACTACTACGCACAGTCTGCATTTTGTCAATATGTAGAGCAAGCTCACATGCATTACAAACTGTGGTTGTGACCCAAATTCCTGACAGTCTTTGTCAGCCACTTGTGCTCTCTGCCACTTTGTTAAACTTTTGTCTAGCACATTTAGCACTGCAACTTTCCTACTTAGCACATTCGAATTTGTGTGTTACTTACGTGGTGTGTGGTACACTTCATAATCAGACTCGCTGAGTTTGAGTGCCTATCTTTTTAACCTACTCAACAGTTCTTTAAGCTTCAACAGTCATTTTTATGAAGCATGGTCTCTTAAACTTACATCCATATGAATAGTAATAAAAATATGCTATCCCACATATCACCGTCAACATCGCTTTTTCCTTAGTGAAGTAATTACATTCAGCTTTGTTCATTTGCCTTGACCCTCATGCTACTGTTCCTGACCACTGATCTTCTGGTTCAAAGTACAACCAAATGCCCCATTGCTGATGTCACAGGAGAGGATAAATTCCTTCTGAAAATCAGGAAAGACCAGTAAAAGGTCAGACACAAATGCTGTTTCAGTGCCTCAAACACTGCTTGAAATTCTGCTGACCACTGGAATTTCATGCATTTCCTCAACAATTGATCCAAGGGTTCTGTAGTCTGTGTAAAATTTTTTACACATTTGCAATAACAGTAGTATAAATACAGGACTGATAGTAGTCATTTTCTTGTTTGTGGCACATTGAAGTTCGAGATTGTCTCTGTTAGTTCAAGATCAGTTTGAACACCTTTCCTGCTAATTACATGTCCAAGATAATTTACCTGTGTTTGCACAAAATGGCTCTTGTCTATGATAATCATGTGTAGATTGTAGCCTGCCAAATATGTCTTCCATGCATTTCACATACTCAGGCATATCCTTCAAAAATATGATGATATTTTCGAAATATAATGTGCAAGTTTTTGGCTTTCACCCATTGTAGAACACCATCCAACAACCTTTGGAATATGGCAGGTGCACTTTTCAGCCCTAATGGCATCCGTTTATACTGTTAATGTCTCCGCTGTTCTGTCAAATCAGTCTTTGCTCTATCCTCTCGAACTACCTCCAGCTGGTGCTGCCTGCTTCTCACAAGTAAACCGTCTCTTATTTGATACCAGTTTGCTGGAAACCCATACATTTTCTGAAAGCTTATGTCATTAGTAGAAAAACTGTGGAATCTTAGGGGCAGAGGGACAAGCATTTAGGACCTATTGGACCCACAAAGTATCTTTAAAGTGTTGGAAACATGACATCAAAAGTCACTAAAATGCATGTTTCATGTATTTATATCAACTAATAATATGGTAAGAAGTTAGAGATCTCAACATAAAGGAAGAAACAACTCATTGGAAAGAAACAATATACACTGGGATGCTGAAAATGTGACTATTACAAGACACAATCAAGGTGCAATTCAGCAAATGAACAGTGAGACAAGCAGAAGGACAGTTCATAATGAGCACATTTTAGAAAAGCAGTAGTCTCACACTTTGCACACTCACCATTTGTCTGTGAATTGAAGGAGTAATCCAGTGGTGCAATCAACATGCCAGATACCTCATTCAAGTATCTGCCATTACAAAAAGCATACTTAATAAAGTTCTTGGAACAAAGAGTGCTGAACTGATACATGCAAAAGGACTGCAAGGCCAGAAAACTGTCATGATGCCAAATGTGCTACTGTGCCTTGATAATGATTATGTCCATTAGGTAAGGAACAAAAGATTTGTGGTGTCTGAAAAAGGAATATCCAGAGCCCAGATCCTTCCTGTACATCCTTGTGGTACCAGTCTTTTTTGCAGGACTTTACCATCAGTTACTTCAGAAGCAAACTACATGTGATCTTTTTTTAGAACACTATCAAGCCACTAAAAGCAGAATTTTCTTCCTGTTATCAGGTGTACCTGGCCAAAATAAGTCATGATAGAACAGTTTGAGATCTGCTTTTGATGTGCTCACTGGTTTTCCAGCATATGATCTTATATATCGAGGATCTACTGGCTTTGACAGTCAGAATTTTCCAGATGGCTCAGATACAAGCACATACATTGGCTGCAATATTTTGCCTTCCATTGAGACCACAGGCATAATCATTAAACTGTGCTGTGTTGCAGAGACTGATCCAACAACAGTGTGAACAACTGTTGTTCCTCTGGTTGTCAGGATTTGATGACTGTGTAACTCTTTGTCAAATCTGCTCTGATCAGCATTGAAGACGTGTGTCAGTGGGAAGTTCTCTGTAACGATGATGTTGCGAATCTTCACAACAAAATCATTGCATGCCTGTGACAAATGTTCCTCCTTATCCTGCCAACCCTGCTGACTGTGTGGGTTATTGCTCTGTCAACAATGTTATTCTGCTTCTTGAAGCAATATACCCAGGAATCAAAAGCTTTAAAATCAGTTGCATTTTGCAGATCCACCACTATCCACATTTGCAACATCTGGTCATGAATAATTGCTCCTTCTGTTTCCTTCTCTTTTAATTTCCGCAGGACAGCCTGACTGATTTTTTGGAAGGATGGAGTATTCATTTTTTTGCCCCACCAGGTTACCCGAGAGAGCCAATGCACTGCTTCCTGGACTCAGGTAGACACACCAGTCTGGATGTAGTTTTTAGGTGGTTCTCCACATCCCAATAGGTGAATACCAGGCTGGTCCCCATGTCCCACCTCAGTTGCACGACTCGCAGACATTTGAAAAATGTTTGCACTATTTCATGATTTACATTAGACGCAAACAGCTGGGGCACACTGATTCCATCCTGGGGGGTGTCAGGTGGCGACAGGAAGGGCATCCATCCACCCCTTCAATTAACCATGCCAAATCTGATCGTAAACATGCCGACCCTGCAAAAATTGTGGAACAGAGGCACAAGCGAAAGAAGAAGAAGAAGAAGAAGAAGAAGAAGAAGAAGAAGAAGATGGAGTATTCATTTTTTTCTCCAAATTGTACAGAATGTTCATTTTCTTAATTTTCTTGAACTGATTCATTACTGATGTATGCAACAGACATTTTGTCTGAGTATCTGTTGGACCACCATGTTTTTGTCTTTTGGGTGAAGACACATACTCAGATGCCAATGAACTCGAAGTAGAGGGAGGCGACTGTTGTGACGAGCATTGCTGTTCCTTATGGACACCATCATCTCCGAAGTCCATTTGCTCATCCCATCCTTCTCCATTGCCTCCAGCAAATCCTAACATGCAGATCTCCTCCACTATCTCCATATCATTTTACAGGAGAGTAGTTATGTGTTTTATCATCTCCAATACCTGGATGTTTGGAGACCGATTCCTTGTTCTGAATTGGGAGACCAAGGCAGTCACAATGATCCATCTGCAATGTAAGAAGTACTGTTAGTACTTGACAGCAACATATGGGAACATACAAGAAATAGAGACATCATGATAGGAATATGTCCATCTATACACACTTAACTGATACTTTGTGGGTCCTATAGCTCCTAAATGCTTTTCTCTCTGCCCCTAATATTTCACAGTGTTTCTACTTGTGACATAGGCTTTCAGAAAATATATGGGTTTCCAGCAAACCAGTATCAAAGAAGAGATGGTTTACATGTCTCATCCATTATTGTAAAATACTGGCACTGCTCTAGGTTGTCCAATGTTTCCATACTATTGGGAACTGGATATACATCTGTCATATTCTTTGCATTTAGTTAGTGGTAACTGCAATACTTCCTGCTACCATCTGTTAATTTTTTTGGCATGATGACAACATCTGCACCACATGGGCTACCACTGTACTCTATAATACCTTCCGCTAACTGCTGATCTATAAACTTATCCATTATGGGTTGAATATGCCTCACTATGTGGTGCAGCTTCCTATAAACCAGTGCATTGTTATGTGTAGGTATACAGTGCTTGGCAACTGGCATTGTTGGAACAGGTCCCTTTGTGTTAAATAAATCCTCAAACAATAGTAACTAAACTTCCATTGCCTGCTAATTGCTGCCTTGCAAGTGACCCACCTTTTCTTGAAATGCTGCTGTATCAACATTTTGCTTGTGGCTCTGGTGATCATCTGATCCATCAATATCTTCCTTATTTGTTATCTTTAATGTGAAAATTATTAGGCCCTTCAGTAGACTAACCATGTCCATACTGATGCTACCCAAGCTTACAGGAATCACAAACTCACCATTAATATTACTTATGCATGCTACACTTCTATGCACAAAGCAGTGCATTCTATCTAAGTCTTCATTTCCCTTTAGTGGCTCTGCCACATATAATGCCACTCATGGCAAATTGGTATCAACAGAAACTCATACTAACTTCCCCATACCTGCTGGTATTTTATCATGAGAGCCAATCTTTAGTGCATGCAATTGCAGTTTAGTTGGCAACTCCATCCTGAAGGGTGCACCTTGCAACATTGTCTCACTTGCAGTTGTATCCCACAATGAAAAAAAAAATTCCCACTGAGTTCTACTGTATACTGCAAAAGATCAATTTTGGCATAATGTCTGTCAAGAAAATTTAGCCCAAGAACTACTGAGTACCCTTCACCTACATATGGTAACATTTCCATATACTCCCAGAAGTCCCTAATTTCGCTAGTGTAACTGAGGAACATCACACTCAATTACTCTAAACTGTAATTGTTGGGAACCCAGAAGGATGGTGTAGGTTATCTTCAATCAGAAAGACTCCCAGCAATTAGTAATAAAATGATATTTATTAAATATGAAGAAATACTCAACTTAAATGTTGCTTCTTCTTGTGAAATGTCCAGCACAGTTAGAGATTTGAAATTATTGCAAGTCCTCTAAGATATTAAAGTTCTGTCACTGTGCCTCTGAGTGATGCCTTCACAGTGTCCAGAGCTGACCTACAATGCCTAAGGAGCCTAAATCTCAGAGATGATGAAAGAACACTGCAGCTTGTAGACTTGGCAGTAACTGGAGACTGTACACCACTCAGCACACTGAAGGGAACAGTCCACCATAGCGCAATGCTCTGGTATTTAATGGGACATCAACCAGTTGCTATCCACACATGTGATGCCCATGGGTGGGCAGCTGCAGCCCCTGTTGGACCTCAGTGTGGTTCGTACTGCCAACCCATACAGCTGCTGCACTATGAGTGTTTTGTGCACAGATTATCAAATCTGGTGTGGTACCCTCCGGAGTCACGAGTACTGTGATCACAGTTATCACCCATTCCACACAATTTATAATGTGGAGGATCCATTCTCCTCCTGTGTTTGAGGACCAGACTGATGATGTTCTTTGCCTTTTACGCAACATGACAAGCAACATTCCATCTGTGCATCTATTTGTGCAATTTTATGTCCTATTGAGAATGCTTTCCAATGGTCAAAGCACTCCTGTTTGTGTTTAATGACTGCTTCTGTTGCAATTGCTTTCCCTTTCTATTCTTCCCACAATCCTGTGCTCAAGTGTCCAGTTTGGCCACCCTTATAAACGTTCAAGTTACTGACACTACTTCTGTATGTGACCTTCACATCTGCACCTATAACATTACACCTCCACAGAAAAACACAGTGGCCCAACATCAACTGCTTCTAGTTGCACCATGACCTCAAGACACTCAGCTAAATCCCCAGAATTTTCCATTCTTACTCTGTGTGACATTTTTGTGGAACTAGCATGCAGAAAAACACCAAAAGCTCTACTTCCAGCTTCCCACAGCCAGACTCTATCTACATCCACATTTTGTGTCAGCTAGTATTTCTGCGCATTGATCCTCTGGATCCTGTCCAGAGAGGTTTCTACCGACATCTTATATTTCCTTTGCCAAGGTCCTCAATTTTTCCTGGAAATAGTACTGTTCTGTTGTTGTCATAATCCATCAGCTAACTTCTGGAATGTCTCTGTTTTACTGAGAACTTTTTGGTACTTTTGCCTGTTAATTGTACACTGAAGAACAAAAGAAATAGGTACACCTGCCTAATAATGTATAGGGCCCCTGCGAGGTGGAGATCTCGTCTAAACAGCACGTTGCAAGGCATTCCAGATATGCTCAATAATGTTCATGTCTGGGGAGTTTGGGGGACAGTGGTAGTGTTTAAACTTAGAAGAGTGTTCTTGGAGCCAATCTGTACCAGTTCTGGACTTGTGGGGTGTCACATTGTCCTGCTGGAATTGCCGAAGTCCATCGGAATGTGCAATGGACATGAATGAATGCAGGTGATCAGACAGGATGCTGACATATGTGTCACCTATCAGGGTCATATCTCAACATATCAGGGGTGCCATATCACTCCAACTGCACACGCCCCACACAATTACAGAGCCTCTACCAACTTGAACTGTCTCCTGCTAAAATGCAGGGTTCATGGATTCATGAGGTTGTCTCTGTACCTGTACACATCCATCCACTTAATACAATTTGAAATGAGACGTATTCAGATGCAACATGTTTCCACTCATCAACAATCCAACGCCGGTGTTGGCAGGCCCAGACAAGGCATATAGCTTTGTGTTGTGCAGTCATCAAGGGTATACGATTGGGCCTTCGGCTCCAAAAGCCCATATTGATGATGTTTTGTTGAACAGTTTGCATGCTGACACTTGTTAATGCGCCAGCACTAAAAACTGCAGCAATTAGTAGAAGGGTTGCACTTCTGTCGTGTTGAATGATTCTCTTCATTTGTCATTGGTCCCATTTTTGTAGGCCACAGTGATGTTGGAGATTTGATGTTTTACTGTTTTCCTGATATTTATGGTATACTCATGAAATGGTCATACAGGAAAATCCCCACTTCATTGCTACCTCTGAGATGCTGTGTCCCATTGCTCATGCGCTGACTATAACACCACATTCAAACTCACTTAAATCTTGATAACCTCCCATTGTAGCAGCAGTAACTGAACTAACAACTGCACCAGAAAGTTTTTGTCTTATATAGACGTTGCCAACCGCAGTGCCGTATTCTGCCTGTTTACATATCTCTGTATTTGAATACACATGCCTATACCAGTTTCTTTGGTGCTTCAGTGTAAAATAGTCACATGGAGAGTAATCATGTCTGACCAACCACTCATAGTGGTGGTAGCCCTAGCATTTTCAATGAATGCCATTATGTTCCCTGCTGACTTGTCAGAAAAAGGCGTTATTAATTTAACTGCTGAATGATCGAAAGAGGAAAGGGAGGGTGTACACCCTACTGTCTTGGCTTCCTCAGACCCTGGTTGTAAGTGCTGAACTACAGCTTGTAAAACTTCAACCTGCCTACGTAACTCCTACTTTTCTTGCTGATGCTGTGAATTTAACCCAAACAATACCTGTACATGCTCCATCAAAGGAGCAATAGTCTTACCAGTGGTAGCAGAACGTGTCAGGTATTTTCCATAATTTACTACTGACATTTTTAACAACAAAAATAAAAATATAAACTGTATCTCTAACACATAAGCAACTATTACACAGTAATCCTCCTGGAAAATCATAACCCAATGAGATGCCCAAATCATCTACAAGTATTACATACAAATGGCATGGCCTTGGTACATGGCAGCTCATGCCGAGAAAGGTTACAAATCTGAACCCAAACTGGTGTAAAATTTCTGTAACATTGCCTTTAAACTGTGACAAATCCAAGGGCTTGTGTGTTGTGACAAATGACACTTTACAGCTGCTACTGATGATGCTGAAAATTGGAACAACTAAAAACAACTGGATAAATACACTCCAAAGGTCTTCAATTAAGAAAAAGTTCATTCGCCACAACATTTTACACTGGTACTGCTAGATAGTGCCTTGGACGTAGCTTTTCTGCTTCCAAAGACTTGAAATGACAGCCAATTCTGATACGTTGTAGCGACCCAGTACTGGGGTAAAGTTGTGATTAGGAGGTTCAGCGAAGAGTCAGTGTGAGTGTTGCAGTGCACAATGATAAAGTGTTATCTGTAATAACATTTTCTGGTCAAGCAGAGTTTGCGCAGTTATAACTGTCTGCAGAGGTGCATGCGGCAGCTGCGCACAGGTGCATGTGTGGCGAAAGGATGCTGACGTCTCATCAGCTAGTCATGATATCACTGCTGCGGGTCAGTGGCATGGTTGTATGCTGTGCTGGCAATGGTAGGGGGGAGGGGGGTGAAGGAGGCACAGCCCACCAAGACATACTGTGATGACCTAGTGTGACTACCATTTCAGTGCTCTCAAAGAAAGCGCATCATGTGCTCAGGTGATGGCTATCAACTGTGGTCTGGGATGCCAGTTAACATGAAGATTAGCACCCTGTCACCTACCAGGGATTTTCCAAGAGTGCAACAGATGTTCATGAACTGACCAGGGGGCAGCACAGTTGTGCCTTGCCTGGAATGGGCGAAGATGGCAGCTCACAGATCATCCATTATGATCCAGTAGTGGAGAGGGGCTGACTGCTCACTAGTCCTCTCATCTGCAGTGTACCAATAGGCAGCAGTGGCAGACCACGTCTGCAATATGCATCAGGTTGCATTCCTCTCAGTGTTGAAGTTAGCAAGCAGGTATTAGGCTGGCCCATCAATGATCAGCATGTTGTGGTTTCACTGAAATGCAACAAACTGTCATTCTCCCTCGTTCTAGTGATGCATACAGACTTGCAGCATGACATAATGTGTTCTTGAGCTCTGAAAGCCTCTGTGTCTATGACATAGTGTCTCTGGTTGTATAAACATATTTTTCCCTGTTTATCAGACCCAGCAACACTCCATGCCTTACTGTGGTAATTTCAGTGATTCTGGGTCACTGAGCTCAATTCTTTCTGTCTACATTTGACTTTGCAGTGGCGCTTGGTTAGTGAAATTAAATAGTGTTGCCTAACAGCACGTTGTTAACTGGCACAGCATTGCTTGAATTTCAGTTACCCTGTTCCTGGGTCTGTTGCATCAGCAGTTTGTCATGTTGATGTAGGTTTTGGCACACCAGCCTAGTGCTAACTTTCTCTGTTCCGAGCTTGCCTGTTAGAACTTTTATTCTGCTAAGCAACGTTGTTATTAGTAGCAACAGCAGCAGTAACAACAGTAGTAGTAGTAGTTACAAGGTAAACACATTTTGAAATAGAAGCTATTGGAAACTAATAGAAATTTACATTTTCAAGGCAGGTGAAATTATTCAAAAATTAGAGGAATGCAGTTCATTTCATTTTGTTTTAATGTACAAGTTGGTGGACAACTGTTGAAGTATGGTTTAATTGTCCACATATTATATAAATAGTTCTAAAAATACAAGGTGTTTGTAATTAAACTTTTGCGATTTAAGATAGCACCCATGAAAAACCAGTGATTGTAGGACAATGATACTTTGTGGAAGCACTTTAAGGACACCTTTAAGAGAAATAACAAATAAATAATTGAAAGAAACATATTTTAATATCCAAATTAGAGGGTAACATTTGTTAATGGCATACCATCTTGGCATTCCGGGTTCAAACACTGCTCAATGTATTCATCATCTTCATCCATTTCAGCCTGGAACTGCACTATACTTAACATTTCACAATTGTTTGCAGCACTTTTTGAACAGTCAACTATGGACTGTTTAGCTGTCATGCCACAGCTCCTGCACAGCATGAAGATGGCACATTGCGTCCAGCACTCCAATCATGGCAACAGTAACTTCTTCAACAGTTTGTGGTGCAATTGACCATTGATATCTCCTAGGAGCAATTCCCAAGTCACCAGTTAATACAAACTTCCATATCATGTTCTTCAACCCAGGTGCAGAGACAGAACCTCTCCATATGCGTTGATACTCATGAAGAGCAGTAGTACTATTACTGTTGTTTTGACAAAACAGCTTCATGTGTAAAGCCCTGCTCACCTTGTCTAGACCCGTGTTGACTGTCTGCAACACTGATGCTTGTGTTTAAGTCCTACATCACTGTACTGGCATCAGCACCTAATGCAAAGTCATGACACTAACACTACTAACAATGCAAATCCTGCAGCACACAGTTTGAACATCATCCCTATAATGTTTGCTATGCATGTAGTAAAAGTTTTCTGTCTACACTACCTGAAATAATGACATTTTAAATATAAACACCCTCTATATAGCATTTTATTCACCATAAAATTATGTTCCTGAAGAATTAACAATATATTCCAAACTGCTTTAATATACACTCCTGGAAATGGAAAAAAGAACACATTGACACCGGTGTGTCAGACCCACCATACTTGCTCCGGACACTGCGAGAGGGCTGTACAAGCAATGATCACACGCACGGCACAGCGGACACACCAGGAACTGTGGTGTTGGCCGTCGAATGGCGCTAGCTGCGCAGCATTTGTGCACCGCCGCCGTCAGTGTCAGCCAGTTTGCCGTGGCATACGGAGCTCCATCGCAGTCTTTAACACTGGTAGCATGCCATGACAGCATGGACGTGAACCGTATGTGCAGTTGACGGACTTTGAGCGAGGGTGTATAGTGGGCATGCGGGAGGCCGGGTGGACGTACCGCCGAATTGCTCAACACGTGGGGCGTGAGGTCTCCACAGTACATCGATGTTGTCGCCAGTGGTCGGCGGAAGGTGCACGTGCCCGTCGACCTGGGACCGGACCGCAGCGACGCACGGATGCACGCCAAGACCGTAGGATCCTACGCAGTGCCGTAGGGGACCGCACCGCCACTTCCCAGCAAATTAGGGACACTGTTGCTCCTGGGGTATCGGCGAGGACCATTCGCAACCGTCTCCATGAAGCTGGGCTATGGTTCCGCACACCGTTAGGCCGTCTTCCGCTCACGCCCCAACATCGTGCAGCCCGCCTCTAGTGGTGTCGCGACAGGCGTGAATGGAGGGACGAATGGAGACGTGTCGTCTTCAGCGATGAGAGTCGCTTCTGCCTTGGTGCCAATGATGGTCGTATGCGTGTTTGGCGCCGTGCAGGTGAGCGCCACAATCAGGACTGCATACGACCGAGGCACACAGGGCCAACACCCGGCATCATGGTGTGGGGAGCGATCTCCTACACTGGCCATACACCACTGGTGATCGTCGAGGGGACACTGAATAGTGCACGGTACATCCAAACCGTCATCGAACCCATCGTTCTACCATTCCTAGACCGGCAAGGGAACTTGCTGTTCCAACAGGACAATGCACGTCCGCATGTATCCCGTGCCACCCAACGTGCTCTAGAAGGTGTAAGTCAACTACCCTGGCCAGCAAGATCTCCGGATCTGTCCCCCATTGAGCATGTTTGGGACTGGATGAAGCGTCGTCTCACGCGGTCTGCACGTCCAACACGAACGCTGGTCCAACTGAGGCGCCAGGTGGAAATGGAATGGCAAGCCATTCCACAGGACTACATCTAGCATCTCTACGATCGTCTCCATGGGAGAATAGCAGCCTGCATTGCTGCGAAAGGTGGATATACACTGTACTAGTGCCGACATTGTGCATGCTCTGTTGCCTGTGTCTATGTGCCTGTGGTTCTGCCAGTGTGATCATGTGATGTATCTGACCCCAGGAATGTGTCAATAAAGTTTCCCCTTCCTGGGAAAATGAATTCATGGTGTTCTTATTTCAATTTCCAGGAGTGTATTATACAACACTTAAAAGTGTAAATGTGAAGTATTTACAAATGCTGTGAAAACACTATCTTATGTCTAACAACTACAAAAAAACTGTAGAAAATGGTGGAAACTGCATATGGTGATCAATATTTCTTCATGTGATTCTAAACTCAGTGAACTGACTGAAGTATCAAACAAAAAACGTTTTATGCGATTGCAGGCTTTCTCAGCGTATTTCAGCTATGAAATCTTCATGAGTTATCAGCTGAGTGGCATCGCCTTCTCGTTGCAACATTTCAATGGATTGCATATCCATCATCTTCAGGCAAAATGTTGGACTACGACGGCTGTACTACTGCAGCTACAAAGGTGCGTGACAGACAGCATCCTGACACTTCGCCTGAAGATGATGGATACGCAATCCATTGAAATGTTGCGACTACAAGATGACACCACTTGGCTGATAACCTGTTAAAAAAAAAATTTTGTGTTTCTTGGTACATTATCTCTACATTCAACATTCTACCCTACTGTTATTCATATTGTCATTAGATACATTCAGATCTCATTTCAAATGATTTTCAATGTCTCAATGTATTATTACCATTATTTTACTAGTCATTGATTGATTTTGATTTGGTCCCATTTGATTGAATTTTGTACAAAGTGAGTACTTGTAATATAGGACAAGTCAACTTAAACCTATTTTCTTACAATATTTCACCTATTTATTACAATTTAATACATCAAAGTGGCAATACTTATAATAACGTTGCATACATTTTTCACTCATTTTTTAGCTCCTGAAAAATTTACATACTACATTATACTCATATTTTCATTTTTCTCTCAGTTCTTATGTTATTTACATATCATAATATGTTCAGTTAGTTACAGTACTTCTATAACCATAATAGTAGCATTTTCATTCATTGATACATATACTCTTCTATATTATAAAATTCTTTTTCCATTAAATAATTCTTTACAAGTTTTTGAAATGTCTTTTTGCTCATATTGTCCTGCAAACTCTTTGAAAGGCATTTTATAAGTGTGACACCCAAGTTGGGAGGACCTTTTTCAGCAACTCTCAATTAGTGTTGTATACTTCTCAGCTGGCCTTTATTTTTTGTTTCATATGTATGAACATCGGCATTTCTTTCTAGTACTGCATTTCCTTTTATTAGTGATATTATTGTTTTGTAAAAGTATAGATACGGAAATGTCAGTATTTTTAGACTATGGCAAACAGTTCTGCATGAGTCTCTTTTTTTTATTGTGCGAGATGGTCCTAATAGTTTTTTTCCCCATTGTAAATATTCTTTTTGTAGTGTTGCTGCTGGAGTTTTCCCAATCCCCAAACAGTAATTCCATATTATAGGCATGGCTCAAATAGAGTATGGTACACTGTACGTGGAAGCTCCTTATTGGCCTGAAGTACAAGCTGTTTTATAACAAATATTGCAGTGCTTAATTTACAGCAAACATGGTCTATATGTTGACTTCACTGGAGTTTATTGTCAACTGTAATCCACAAAAATTTAATAGTGGTAACTTCTTCCAGTCTTGTTTCAGCTATGAATATATCTATGTGTTCTTCCTTTTCTCTATTTGTGAACATAATGAACATTGTCTTTTTTATATTTCAAATTAAGTCTTTTGTATAAGCCACTGTGCTGTGTTATTTATCAACATAAACACACTTCTTTCCAGTGCTTTCATTTTTTTTCCTACATTCATTAGTCATCTGCATATAATATTTTTTTATATTTCTCACTGACATCAATATTGTATACAAATAGGTTGAACAGAAGTGGACCAAGTACAGAACATTGAGGCACTCCATACTTAATATTTCTGATTTCAGATCTGCATCCAGTTTCTGTTTCCACATACTGCTTTCTGTTGCTGATGTATGATTTTACCCCTTAGCTGCATGTCCACAAATACCATAGCTTTCAATTTTTTTTTTTTCAATAAGTGTAGTATGGGTGATTGTGTCACACACTTTAGACAAATCCAGAAACATAGCAGATACAGAGTTTCTTTTGTCTAACGCATCTATAATGGATTCTGTTAGGCTTGATATGGCAGTTTCAGTAGATTTCTCTTTTTGGAAACCATGTTGTGCTGGAATCAGAATACTGTGTTTCTCCAGGAATGTGGTCAATCTGCTATGCATGAGTATCTCTAGTATTTTTGAGAAACCAGAGGTTAAAGACACTGGTCTGTAGTTATTTGGATCATTTTTGTCTCCTTTCTTAAATATTGGTACTACTTTGCTTTCTTTTAATTTTTCTGGGAATGCTCCTCTAAATCAGTAATTTGCAATATCCAAAAGAGATTTGCTTATTTTTTCATTCACATGTTTTATTAAATAATTTGATAGTTCATCATCTCCTGCAGACTTTTTGGGTTTTAATTTCTGGATTATTTTTATGAGTTCTGTTTTTGTGACTGGATCCAGGAACACTGAGTGGGATGGTTGGCCAAGTTTGTAGCCTGCTTCGACCATTGATGATTTGTCTCCCCTTTTAAATTTTGTACGGCATCTATAAAGTTGCTGTTTAGTATATTAGCAATTTTTTCCATCTATAACTATGTTGTCATCCATTCTCATCGACTTAATAAAATTGCTATTTTTTTCACTTTTTTGGCTATCTCTTTCACTGTTGATTATATCCCATGTTGTTTTACTTTTTTGATTTGAATTTGCTATGACTCTGTTTACTGAATGGCTGTTGCTTCTCTTATTAATTGCCTATACTTCTTCTGATATTGTTTATATTTCTCCATATTCCATGCTTGTCTGAGTTCTGCCGCTCTAGTCCTGAATTCAATTATTTCTTTTGTAATCCATTTCTTACTGTGATCCTGCTTTTTCTGATAGGCTGCTTCGTGGAAGACCATGAAAGTGATGCATTAGTGTGTTAAGAAATGCATCATACTTCTCATTTGTACCTTGTGCTTGCATTGATTTGGTCCATTCTTTTTTCCTCAGTGTTGTTTTGAAAATGTTTATGTTTTGTACATTGATAATCTTGACTTCTTTCTTATCTTGCATTTCTTCTGTTTTTGAGCTCCTATTTATGTGGATGTGAATTATTAACACATGATGGTCAGAGATTGGTGTCTGTAGAACTTTTGCTTCACATTTACTATTTTCAGTATTTGTGATTATGTTGCCAATGATGGTCTGACTATGATCAATTACTCTTGTAGGTACATCTATTATCGTTTTCAGGTCACACTGTAATAATGTCTCTTTCAGTTTTTGTTTTGGTTTTGATTCTTTACCTATATCTATGTTACAGTCTCCACATATTACAACATTTTTCATTTTAATCTTCATTAATATTTTTTTTTTTTTTTTTTTTTTTTTTTTTTTTTTTATGGAAATGTTGTAATATTACCACTTGGAGACATGTATACACAGATATTTGTGAGCTCTTCACTTATTACACCAGTAATTTCAAAATCTTTTTCAATGCAAGCTGGAAGGTTTACATATTTACAGTATTTAGTTTCTTGTAGACTTCCAATTTTCTTCTTGTATTTACCAACACCTTCGCCTTTGTTTTGATCTACAGAAATAATTAATCAAATCATAGTCTCTTATTATTAGGCTGCTAAGTTCTGCTTCATTTAGTGCATGCATACTGATGCATTATATATCTGGTTGTGTTTCACTCAGGCCCACTTCCACTTCAAGGTTTTTGTTGCCTAAGTACTGAGTATTTTGATACAAGATTTTAATGTTTTTGTTCTCTTTATGAGTCCTGGGTTCATGAATATATGTTGTAGTTGTAGCTTGATATGTGACGATGCTGTATTCATTACTATTTATCTTGCCCTTCTTCTATTTTGTTGGCTGTGGAATAAAAAATCTTTTGCTAAATAGTGGGGAACTGCTTGTGCTCTCTTCCAAGTCGACGTTGGTTTCCTTTCTGCTTGTTGAACTTTTGAAATTGTTGGTTGTATGCTTTTATGGGAACAGGATATGATTATCGGTTGAGGCCTGTCCTCATCGATTTGTTCTGGCGTTTATACTGGCACATATGGTGCATGGGTGATTCTGGAATGTTCGGTCGGTGGAGAGAGCGAGCGGATACTGCCAGGTGGTGTAGAAAGCGTGGATGGGGACCGAGCTCTGCCTCTGCCAGCAGACGGCCGGTAAACAGGAGGAGTTGTGCTGACCAGTGGTGAGTGGTGAGCTGGTTGGTGTTGTCGTAGCAATGCATACAGCTGGTCTGCAATGTGGAGATGAGAGCCTATTGACTCAAAGGAGTGCTGTAGCAGGTGAATCTGTAGGTCAGTAGGCAATTTGGCGGACCATACCACCCACAGAGTGACATCCTGCATTGTATGCTCACTCATGGTGCCAGAGTTGTGATGGAGTTTGGCCCCCCAGGTGTTTCTCGTACAAGATCTTGATAATTAATTCTTGTGTTGAGCAGGCGAGTCGGTCCATGATCGTTTTCTTCATGAACTCCTACTTCGGTGGAGGCGGTGGTGAGAGGAGTAGATCACAAATTAAGTCTGAGTGATCATGGATGTGCGTGATGGGACACAGGAATTTAGAATTGTCATCAGACATATGATGCAACTCGAAAAGATGCTCAACAAGTGCTAACCATGATACATGGTTGTCCTCATATAAAGGAGGCAGCTTCGGCAGATGACCAGGGGGAGGGGATGAAGGCGGCTTCGGTGTCCCTTGGAAATCCAGCTGGTCCATGGTAGGAGAGGCTATACAGCAGACCGGCACAATATGTGGAGGCGTGTTACTGGCAAGCACATCCGTAGCAACGGTGGGTTGTGTTGTCCTTGACGTGTCGCGAAAACACGACGCGGCTGGCACGGTTGGTACCATGGAATGAGTGGTTGTGCAATACGTGCAGGGGTCCTGTAAACTGGGCCGGAGATTACAGGTACTGAATTAAATTGACCCACCCCAGACATAACGCGGAAGGTCAGCACAGCAGACACAGGTGGTGCTGTGGGAGCAGCAAGCAGCTGAGCGACCAAAACCAGGGCCCCCTGCGAATGTGGGAGGAAGGGGGGGGGGGGGGGGGGAACTCATATGACCAAAGTTTAAGTTCTTCTTAAGTGAGCATGGAGAATTGTGCGCACTAAAATGTTCTTGATTAGTTTGCCAATGAGGCAAAACCGTAACTGCTCATGGTTGATAGTGGCTGGGTGCATTTTGCAATAATGGTAGTGCTGCACATGGCATGACAGTAGCTGTTGTTGCGGTCTGTTGAGAGTCAAAGTATGTGTGTGAATGTAGATCACTTTGAGCATTATGCAATTGATCAGTAGGTACACAGTTCTGATTATTATTCTCTTCACACTTTACATGTTGGCGAGCACAGTCCAGCAACACGAAAACCGAGTCCATTGTTTGTGTTAGTGACATAGCACTCAACCATTGTAGAGTGACAAAGTTTGAAGTTAATGTGGCTGGAGATCGCGAATCACTGTGAATTAATGTAGCATCAGTCATTGGCGAAGGAATGAAGATGTCCAGCGATCATTGTTGTGCTTCCAAATCGTCGAACAAAGCATTGGGTGAGGTAGCCATGGCGTCGTGCACATAACCTGTTGATTTACAACACCCGGCACGGAAGTCGCGGAAGATGTAGAAACTTCGGGGTCACCATTATAGGAATGGGATACGATTATCGGTTGAATGCAATAACTATCCCCATTAAATTCCACATAGAGATATATTTCGCAGTAAGTCATACACGTGTACACAGCTTGCAGTACAGAACAGAACTAAAAACTAACATGGAGGCTTGGCAGAGCCATCAGGGTCCAAAGATGGTGTTAATCACGGTCAATACGACCTATCAAAGCCACACTTTGATGTATTTCACAGTCTTTTTGTGGTGCTGTGTGTGATGGTTCCTTTATTACATTTAATCCACTATCAGTTGTTTCTGTTGATGCATTTTGATCTTTCTGTTTTTTGTTGTTTGAAAATTTAAATGGTTGTTAATAACAAGTTTAACATGAGAGTAAATTAGTGTGAAGCTGTTGTCAGCATGCCTAGTTGCTCACACGAAGTTTCAAAATAAACAGTACTTATTTTGAGCCCATCTCTGTGGCCAAGGTCACTAACACATATTTCTGTGGTGGCACTCAGCCAGGGGTAAGCTGGTTTGAATCCAGGTAGTAAAAATTTTCACTGCCAGTATTTTTCTGGCAAGGGGAAGAGACGTGGTGGCATAAAGCTCCTGATCAACAGGCCTTGCGCCAATATCCTGGTTTAAATACCAAACCTCTCTGCAGTGTCTTATGAAGTGATGGCATGTTGATGGTGATATGTCTTTTGGATGGGGCAGTCAACCTTGACGGTTCCCTTGGTGCTGTTCACAAGGTTTCACACTCTCCCTTCTCTCGTCATCATCATTGTATTACACAAACATTACACTACACTGCACACACACGAATGCATACACACAAGACATACATGTAGTATTACAAATATTGTACTGGAGCATGCTGCAAATAAATAAATAAAAAAAGGCTCATTATACTTAGTGCACTTTTTAGGCAATGAGCACCTTATGCCTAAATGTACAACTGCCCCAGAATATTATTATCTCTTCCATTTAATTGACAATGAAATACATATTAATGTATTGTATTTTAATTTCCAAAATCAGTAATCATAAGCAGAGCAAATGTCCCTTAACTAAAGTGTGTAATAAATTATCAGTGTATGCAAATCCAAAAAATTTTGACTCTTAAGTGTTACATATTTCTGTTCTCCCATGTTTAACTATTACTGTTGAAATTTCTTCCTGCCTTGTACAGAACTGTATGAATTATTTTCTCCTAGTCAATTTACAGAAAACAAATTTCATGTACTTTCTCCTTGTGTTGGTGCAAATCTCTTGTGAACTTGATTACAAAAGTTGCATCATCTTCATCATCAAAGCAAATTATTTATGCTTTATCAATATAATATGAGAGGACATTTGTATAGGATAAGAACATTAGTGGGCCCAGCATCAAATCCTATGGTCTGCCAATTCCCAGTCAGAGATCAAATCCTTAATTGTAGTGATAAAGCTGTCTTACATGAGTCCCTGCTGTCTATCAGCTAATCATGAAGTAAATGACTTATGAACTGTTCCTTCAGTGTCATCAGAGTTTTAGTTCCAGCAAAACAACATTGGGGTCAAGTTGGATTCCACTGGAGCCATTGGGCATACCACCTGTGATGTAATTCAAACAGGAAGTAAGTCAGCAATCAGTCATAATTCGATCTGTACTCTATTGCAAACCTAGATTTCATGAGTGCATATGAAGTGAGTAACAAATGCACAAGTTATTACACATTTTGAATTAAGTTATGCACATGCTAATGTGTAGTAACATGTGCATTTACAAGCCTATTGAGGCTACATGACTCACTTCATATGCACTATTGATAGCTATACTGTAACTGAAATCTAGATTTGCAATAAAATATTGATTGAACTGTGACTGATTGCTGATGTCTTTCCTGTTTCTTTTTGGGATCTGTGCACTCAAATGTCTTTAATCAGATATAATACAAAAACGGTTGGTAATATTTTATCATATTATTGTGGGGTGTGTGAATTAATAAATGGTATTTTTAGGGGAAATGCCCTTCTGGAATTGAGCTTAAGACACTGTGTGTGTGTGTGTGTGTGTGTGTGTGTGTGTGTGTGTGTGTGTTAGTGAGTGTGTGTGATAGAGACAGAGGGGGGAACGGGGAGGGAGGGAGAAGGGGAGAGAGAGGGTGAGAGGAGTTTCACTTCCATCTACAATTCCTATGGCATGCAAACATTTTGTGTATATTTCTATTCTTATGCAAAAAGTAATCCGTCCAATTGTTTATAATATACAGTATTACATGATGAGTATATAACATACTACAATGTTTGTAAAAATTTAGAAACCTAAATGAATACTTATGACTGAAGTGAATGCTCTGTCTTAGTTGTGCTACGTTACAATACACAAATGAGTAAGATTACAGAAGTATTCATGACCTCCAATTCTGAGAACCCATTACTTTGCAAAACCCCCCATACAAGCCTTGGGAGTCTTGTGGCATGTGTTTTAAATAATATGTGTTTGAAATAATGTCTACAGTTGTTAGAGGCCTGTCACAAACATACTGCTGATCAACAATATCTCAGCCATGTCCTATGGGTGACATTACAGGTGTTTGCATTGGTCAGGGCAGTGATATTAACTTTCATTCTTTGAAGAATGTCATATATGACTTGCCATTGTCCTGCTGAAACATGACACATGAAATTGCCTGAAGGAGGGGCAGTACAATGAATTCTAAAACTACCATGCTGTAGTGATCATTGTTATGGAGTCTAATTCACATGTTGAATTTAATGGCATCATCAACCTTGTCGTTTTTCTATTAACCCACTCAACATTGCAGGCTGGATAATTAGCATTGTGTAAGCTTGTAATATGTACACAACCTTCATTGCATGAAAGGTTCAGGTAACACTTTAGATGTACATGTATGGTCCATCATAGCCATGAATAAAAGGTGGTCACCAGATGTTGCTCCTCACTGCAGAATGTGGTCTTTTCTCTACTCTAGCTCCACATTTGAATGCTTGGTACATGTCAAAATTTCACTGTGTGACAGACACATTTCCCAGAGACCAGTCGTTCTCGGTCATTTGAACTCACTACTTGTTGGTACTGTGGCCTTTGAAATTGACAAGGCATATTAGTGCATGATTTCACATTGAACTTTGTTAAATAACTCTTCTTTTATTGAGTTTGGTGTAAGAATTGAATCTCTGATCACAAAAGTGATAGTTCTGTACATTACCTCTCTGAAATCTAAATCACTTATTGCTGGTGAGCTGTTCTACACATCCTCAAGTTGTGACTGCTTTCCGTTATTATTTATGGTTGCACCAATTTCCATAAATGTTAAAATATGCACCATCCATCCAAAAAATTCTGAGGCTGATTTTCTTCCTGGTTTGTAAGCAATGTCAGCATAGTAATTATGATGGCAGCTTGAACAATCAACTGTGAACAACAGGTTACCTTTTGTGAGGCAATGATACAACTGTCTCATGAATCAGTCCTGAGAATATCACTCACCAGTTGTCAAATGTGTGATATATTTACCACAACATGTTATAGTACTACATTATCCCCTTATCAAGTGCCTGAAGAGTCTACGTCATTAGGCACAACTGGCCCTTTTGAGAGTGTGATGTGCCAATGTGAGATGTTCACCGAAGAGTTTTATGTTTGACAATGCATATTTGCTGCTGGATTTTTACATTTGATGCTGCCTAATGGCACAAATTGTTTAAGCTCTTGATAATGGGATAACATAGCCCCAAACATGGTGTGTTAAATATATCACACATTTGACAACTGGTGCCCAACATTCTCAGTTTCATAAAAGATGTACTATTGATCAGTCATCTGTGAGTAGGCAGTGTTAAGTAGTTGATGTGTGACCACAGTGAGTCAGTGCTGTTGTGCCACAAATTGCAATGGAGTAACATCTCTAAATCATTCTCCAGAATGTTTTGGAGTATGTGCAAAGTTAATCCACACACATTGACTCCCAAATAAAAATCAGTGATGCATGGGTGACAGCCACAACATGGCTGAAATGCAAAATGCAAACAATTATTTTCTAGAAAAAAATCATCACAGGTGATGAGGCTTGGTGTTATCAATCTGAACCTACCACAAAATATCAAAATGCAGAAATTCACATGAAGTGTCAATACTTTGATGACATAACAAACATTCAAGTCAGTGTGCTATGTGAGTTGAGAAACATCCAAAAGAATGACTTTTCAGGCAGTTGCACTTGGTCATATGAATGTTCTGTGCTTTGTACTCAACTGTGGGGAGACTATGTAGAACACCTGAAGCATTAAAACCACCATCTTAACATTTCTTTATTTTTTATTAATTCTGCCTCAAAAGTTTTTGGGCTGATGGGGTGTGAAGAAGGAATATTTAACTCTCATTATCTTTACACAAATATGTCACTAATCTCTTAAGGCAGTTCCACTGATGTTTCTGTTCTTCACGGTAAGCAATAATAATAATAATAATAATAATAATTTGTGATCAGATTGATGATTGTGAACCTGATAAGATTAAGTGCAACAAAAATAGGAAGAGAAGTAAGTGAATGTTACCCAGAAAATTTTCATTTATTTCAGGGCTCTGTTCACTTGGCAACACTCCTACGAGAATCTCCAATCCACCAGCTTGCCTTAAAAATAGAACCTCGTGGTACACTGTACTTACGCTTGAGGCATACTGATCCTCACCAGACTTTTAAACGGCGTGGCCCTGTTGGCCTGCACTTACTCGGCCGTCCTGGGGGCAAAGTTCTGTCTGGAGCAACTTCAGGAGCTCTGTTTGGAGCAGATCTGGAGACAGTTGTTAACCGAGAAAATCTAACAGGTGGTGTGCCTGGTGGTGTAGCTACAAGCGTGACAATTGCCACACAAGCAAGTTCATCAGTTCCCATAATCATCCGGCGATGTGTGGAGGAAGTAGAGAGAAGAGGTCTAGATATCATTGGTAAGTTATATGTTACATGTTATACAATGTATATTTCAGTCTGGTAATTTCTATGTGTATTTCAGTCTGGTAATTTAGTCTTCTGCTCTGAAATAATACATTAGAATTATCAGTAGCCATACAAATGGGACATTCAAGACAAGTTAAATTTTAAAAACTGCCCTCTTGCTTCCTGTAATAGACCAAGTGAACATGACCCCCCCCCCCCCCCCCCACCTTTACCCTGGAATATGCCTTGCTGCTTTTCTTCCTGTACAATTATTCTCTTTCTCCTCCTCCTCCTCCTCCTCCTCCTCCTCCTCCTCCTTCTTCTTCGTTCTCTTTGGTCTTTATCCCGTATCTACTCAGGGCTGGTCTGTTATTTGGCATGTTAGTGGTATAGAGTGGCCTGGTTCCCTTCCTATTGCCACCCCCTGCCTGGGTCAGAAAGTGTATATCACAATTGTCTGCGTCTAGTATTACCCCACATGAAAGTATGGGAATGTTTTCCAAAATTTTGTAAATCATGTAACTTAGGAGGGGCATGGCTATGAAGCCAGTATTCACCTAGCTGCACATTGGAAACTATCTAAAATCCTGATCCAGGCTGCCCAGTATATGCCTTCATCCTTAATCTGCTGCGCAAATTCGATCCAGGGCTGGTGTGCTTACACAAAGCCTGAAAAAGTGGCATGTTAATATGTGTGGCTGTTTGGGTGGATCTTCATTTACTTTCCTAATATTATTTAATAACATAAGCATGAGTACCATTACAAATGTGACGTGAATTTATAAAATATTCTCATATTTCAATCTTTGTCATGTCATGCAAATCATGTGTGAGATTTACACCTTTATTGTTTCAAATAACTGACTACTTTATAGTGGCATCAGTTGTTCTTAAGTAGAGCCCACCTGCTGTTTATGATGGTATTCGCTTATTTGCTAATACTTCTGTCAGATCTGCCCATGATTATAAACTCTGCCATAACTTGTGCCATATATATATATATATATATATATATATATATATATATATATATATATATATATATATACTAAAAAGAAAGATGATGAAACTTACCAAACAAAAGCGCTGGCAGGTCGATAGAAACACAAACAAACACAAACATACACACAAAATTCTAGCTTTCGCAACCAATGGTTGCCTCGTCAGGAAAGAGGGAAGGAGAAGGAAAGACAAAAGGATATGGGTTTTAAGGGAGAGGGTAAGGAGTCATTCCAATCCCGGGAGCGGAAAGACTTACCTTAGGGGGAAAAAAGGACAGGTATACACTCGCACACACACACATATCCATCCACACATACACAGACACAAGCGGAAATGTCTGCTTGTGTCTGTGTATGTGTGGATGGATATGTGTGTGTGTGCGAGTGTATACCTGTCCTTTTTTCCCCCTAAGGTAAGTCTTTCCGCTCCCGGGATTGGAATGACTCCTTACCCTCTCCCTTAAAACCCATATCCTTTTGTCTTTCCTTCTCCTTCCCTCTTTCCTGACGAGGCAACCATTGGTTGCGAAAGCTAGAATTTTGTGTGTATGTTTGTGTTTGTTTGTGTTTCTATCGACCTGCCAGCGCTTTTGTTTGGTAAGTTTCATCATCTTTCTTTTTAGATATATTTTTCCCACGTGGAATGTTTCCCTCTATTATATTCATATATATATATATATATATATATATATATATATATATATATATATGCAGAGTGTTTCATATATGTTGTTATAGTCTCCTTCATGGAACTATCCCAGAAAGTATTCACTCTGCATTAAAACAGGTATTTTCTGAAACCCATTTTTGTGGTCATTTTCCAGAATGTGATTTGTGAAGGTCAATTATTCTGAGCAGCTAAAATACTAAAATTTTTCATTCTAAATGTAGCGTTTTTTTTCCTTTTTTTCAATGTACCTTGCTTCAGTAATTTTATCACCTTATTTATTCTTTACTGTCTAATGTGTTTACTTCATTAATTCTGCCACTGTAGTTAATCTTTATTATCTGAGGACTTGCCTCGTAAACCTGTCGAATAACTTAATTTCTTAGTCCTCCTACATTGCACTGCTTTTCTTTCAATACCATTTACAGAACTTGTCTCTTAGCTATGGACATGACACCTCCCCCCCCCCCCCCCCCTCCACCTTTCAGGGTTGATGTTACTCTTCAGAGTGATGAGAATTTCTTGAGTTCTTCTTTTGGACTTTTGTTTTCCTTTCTTATCTTTTACATGGCTAACATAGTGACAATAGTACAATAATCACATTCAAATACTCTTTTCTGAAAGGGAATACAGAGTCCACATTTACCTACAATGGTTACAATATTTCCTCTGAAAGTTAATGCATTGGCTTACAGTATTCATATTACAATATGTTCTTTTGAACAAAACATCTGTTTCTAAAAGCCATGGTCCTTAGGCTCCTTTCATAAATTACTATTCATTTGTACCTCTATTAAGAGATCATAGGGATAATGCATTTTCTACACACTGGTTTGCTGCGGCAGTTCTGTTCCAAATTTTTCCTCAACAATCTCTATTATCAAAACAGTTCCATATATAGTTTTAAAACAGTCTTTACAACATTTATATATTTTGGAACAGCACATTAATATTTCAGCATTTATATTATTTTCAACAGAATGTCAATATTGCTAATATACTTGATGTAATGCTTGCATATGTTATAAATGAAAAATGTGTTACATATCTGGAGTGTCTCATTTTCCCCTGCAGTTTACCAACCATTCTTTCTTAGTCATTTCATCTCTTTCCCACAACTTGCGGGTCATTTAGTTATGTAACCACATGATCTGAAGGTAATTCTAATGTAACAAGGAAATCTTAGTCCTCTCATTACTTATTAAATGGCAGTCAAATTCCAGATTTATCTGCAGTGTTATATCTTTCATAGTCATATTTGGATGTATAATTTGGGCTGACTGTATGAACATGCTCACTCCACACACTTCAGAATTACTACAGAAACTTACTTTTCCAACTCCTTTCAACAATACATTCTTTGTAGCCTTGTTTCCTCATAGCACTGTCAGACTTTCATCTTCAGGAACTATATATAAACACTAATTATTATTTAAGTGTGTCTGAACATTCATTTGGGATAATTTATGTAGGAATTAGAAGAGGCATCTTCTGGCATGTGAAAGACACCATTGCTTACAAAGCAAACATTTATTGATTGCATGTTTGGTATAAGAAACTAGTCACAGACATAGTGCTGTCACGAAGCAATACCCATCGCAGGGGTGACCACTTACACATTCAACAAGGCTTGTAACATAGGCAACCACTGTAAACACTGTACACAGCAACCAGTCAGTCACTGAACAAGGCCTGTCACATGAGCGACCACTGAAAACACTGTGCAGAATCCATTGCTTGTATGACCACTGACATATTCCATCACATTAGCAGCCCCTGAACGCAGTACACAATATGTTGCCCAGGCAACTACTGAAACCATAGCACTTCTCATAGCAAAAGCAACCACTGAAACCATAGCATTTTAACAGCAAACATAAAATACCATTATGCTCTCTTGTGTGTGTGTCTGTGGGACACATCAGATTTCTCTTCTCCATGATCCTGCTGGGATCCCAAATTGGGCACACTGTGGATGACTACAGTTGGTAGAAATTGGATGACACACCCACAAACTCTATTGTTGTGGTTCTGTATTTCTGCTTTTATGTCAGCCGTCTAGTTCTCATATTAGCAGCACCGTGCTGTGGCCAACACTGTAAGCTTGCAGGCTGGCTAAACAAGCTAGCAGAACTGAATTTCAGTATATGCTGTAATTTCATGTCTAGGCTGACAGATGGTGGTACTCTGGCCAGCCATGTTAGTAGCGGAGCACGGAGGCGAATCAAGCTCGCATGCACAATTGTCGTCGAGAGCAGCACTAATGTTCTTGAATTAGTAGTTGTGTTGCCTTGGAAGATGTTGGTGGTATTGTTGGTGATGGCAGTGGTGGTGGTGGTGGTGGTGGTGGTGGTGGTGATGGTGGTAGTAGTGGTAGTGATGTTGGCATTGGGAGGAGTGTATAGAGGCAGGCTGAGATGGGAAGGTGTGGGCCAGCTTAACACAGTCCAGTGACACTGTCTGAGTTTTACCATTGACGGCAGCCTCCAGTGTGTGGTGACCTTATCCAACAATCGGAGTGTGGGAGTTGGACATCAGACCTGACCCCTGACCCTCTTTCTCCAGTCAAAACTATTATGTGCATTGTAGTGAATGAATGAGGGAAGGTGAGGTGCTTTGCTGGGAGCCAGGTTGAGGATGGATATGTGCATATGGGAGCATAACCCATCCAGGAAGGCCAGCGTCTTGGAGGCAGAAGTAATAGCAAAGGGCTCAACAAATTCTCCAGGTATCCAAAGGGGTTCACCTTAGACCAGCTCGGCCACTGTTGCACTGAGTTCTGTCTTGAAACTGGTACTAAGGCCAAGAAGGTCAGTGGGGAGTACAGTAGTTCATGCTGTATCATGGCAAAGTAGAGCAGTCCTTAAAGTGTGATGCCTTTGCTTGACTATACCATTGCTGGCAAGGTGGTATGCAATGGTGTGGTGACAGTGAGTGCCACAGAGTTGGGCAAGCTTGTTGAATAGCTGGGATTTGAAGAGTATTCTGCGATCTGTGGTGATGTGGAGGGTGAAACAACAATGAGAACTCGCTTACTCTTGAATTTTCATTCCAGTTTCAGCTGAGATGACAGGAATTGGTGCTGGCTCTGCCCGGCATGTGAAATAATCAACGATAGTCAAGAGATAACCACTGGCTATCAGAGATGAGAAGGGGACCGGCAGCGCGATGGATATGGGTAAACCTTCATGTAGCATCAGGGAAATCACCAACAGGAGCATGGATGAGGCAGCCAACCTTACTACACTGACAAGCAACACAACATTGTGCCCAACTGCAGCAGCCTGGGCAGATTACAGGCCACACGTAGTAATGGGTAACATGCCTGGTAGTGGCCTTAATGCAAGTGTGGAGCAAGTTATGAATGCTGTCAGTGGCCTGCCAGCAGAAAACAGCTGGTAGGGAAGGTCACATCTTGCCAATGGAGGTGTCACAGAACAGTTTTGTGTCTGCACCATGAATAAAGACATGCTCCAATCTGAAGCCAGTGTCTAGGTCTTGGTGATAAGAGTCCAGCTCTGTATCAACCTCTTGTGATGCAGCAAGTGTGACTGCAACCAGTGACCCTGGTAACACATGACAGATAATTGATAACAATATTGTCCATTCCAGAGATATGCTGAATTTTTGTGCTGAACTGAGAGAACTGATAAGGTGAGCAGTGATTGTTCATCTGCTGGAAGGCATACATGATGGATTTGTGGTCAGTAAATATCATAAAGTTCCTGGTCTCTAGTGATGGTCTAAGGCAGCAGATTGCCTCATACATGGCAACCAGCTTCCTGTAATAGGCACCAATTGGTGTTGTGCAGATGTGAGCTTCTTTGAAAATAAGGCCAGCAGTTGCCAGGAACAACTGAAGTTTTGCTGCAAGGCAGTACCTAAGGTGTGATGGCTGGCATTGACCATCAGTGCCAACTGGATGTCATGTTCTGGGTGAGCCAGAAGTGCATTATTGGCAAGGCTGTTCTTGGCTGTTGGATATGTCTTCTGTGGCAGATGATATCTGCGTGAATGCCTCCATACAGTCAAGGACACTGATCACTGAAGTGCTAAAGAGGACATGTTGAAGTCATGAAGGTTTGGGGCCAGATATCTGTCCAGGATGGTGTGTGCCTTAAAAGCATGATAGCAGCTACAGGGTCACCAGTATGAGTCATTTGGTATGAGGTGAATGCCTCAATGTAGCCAAGAACACTGAACACTGAAATGCTAAACAGGACATGCTGAAGTCATGAAGGTTTTGAACTGGATAACTGTCCAGGATGGTGCGTGCCTTAAGAGCATGGCAGTAGCTGCAGGATCACCAGTGTGAGAGACGGCCGGAGTGGCCGAGCGGTTTGGAACCGCGCGACCACTATGGTCGCAGGTTCGAATCCTGCCTCAGGCAAGGATGTGTGCAATGTCCTTAGGTTAGTTAGGTTAAAGTAGTTCTAAGTTCTAGGGGACTGATGACCTCAGGTGTTAAGTCCCATAGTGCTCAGAGCCATTTGAACCAGTATGAGCCCTTATTTGGTACAAGGTGAAGAGGAGAGGGCCAGGGGCTCTCCAAATAGTGAATGATGTCATCGTAATGCATAACCTTGAATTTGGCTTTAGCAGCAGTAAGTTACTCCAGTGCAAATCATCATGGTCTGCCAAAAACTGGAGGGCCAGGCATGGTGCAGGTATGGTGGACTATGCTGTGCCATACCTCCTGTCCTGCTCTGGGTGGCCATGTGGTGGCTAAAAAATAGTCAAGAAGGTCCTGGTACTATCTGTGACAAGAGCAAGTATGAACACAATACAGTGGAACACAAAAGTTGAACAACAAGAGCCCTTGTTAATGAAACAGAGCCAGCACTGCCAGGGAGGAGCCAAAAATGTGCTAAGAAATCAACATCAATGATTTGATCAGTGATGTCTGTGATGGTGAAATTTTGTCTGAAGGTGCATGGCAAATCATGGTCCAGTTGTGTCGTATACACACCATAGATGGCGATGGATGAACTGTTGGCAGCTGACAGCTGAAATGATGTTGTTATTTGATGGTGTTACTTTACTGTTTTTTGATGAAGCTTTTTGGAACAGGTACAGACAAATTTCATTCAAAGGCTTCGAGCTGCCACCTGTATACAAATACGCAGTGAACTTCATTCCTGCCTTAGTAACATATTCAAAAGTGGTGTTGGGATCCATGAAAGCTGAGGAGACATGTTGGAGGTTCTCATTCATCTGAAATGTGTGCATAAATTTGTTTTTGCCCTGTCAAAAAATGTTAAGGCACTGTGAGTTCTGAGTAAATAACACATCTTTTGGCTTCTTTAGAGAGCTTAAAAGTGTTTGGGGGTGTAAATGAATGTGTCTTGGCTGCCTTTTACAGGTTTCATAAGGAAGTTATTGGTGATTGGTTCTTCCTCCTTGCATTATCAGCTATGTGGCCTGTCAACAGGATCAACAAATGAGTGTCTTCCCCAGCAATGGAAACATTGCTTGCCAGTTTCGACTTTTATATGGATGCTGCAACAACCAGGGGGTTTGCATCCTCAATGGCCTGCTTCAGCTAACTCCCTTCCCCACATAATTTTTTTGCCAACATTGAGATATTTATTTTTAAGTTTGTTTGGTAAGAAACATTCTTTTGGCAGAGTAGATGACAGCCTCTCATGAAATAAACAGAAACAGATGACATAGTGTAAGCTCTTCATGTACCTTCAGTAGATTTTCTGCTTTTCTCAGATCCCTCCTCAAGGTATCCATCAAACACTATTGAGCAATTTAAACTCTAAATGTTTTTTGATGTAGTTCATGTACTGGGTGCTTACAGTTAAAATACAGCTACTTCCAGAGGTCCAGTAATTATCGTATGGAATTGAAACTAGGTAGATATTCTAATGTGTTAATGTGGAAACAATTTATGCTGGAAAGAAGTTAGTTGCAATTCTGACAATCAGGTGCAAATCTGGTGCTGTGAACACAAGAAAAACGAAGAGAAATGAGGCACTGACAACCATAAGGGCCTAAAGCACATGATCATTGATTCTGAGATTGTAGCATATGTGCATGCTCCTGACATCTGTTGATATTATGGTTAACCAGTTTTATCTCCCTACCAATCTCTACCTCTAGCCCCACTCTGTATATACACTGAAGAACCAAAGAAA